>NC_092694.1:22425189-23025189 GCF_964275005.1 Diadema setosum
AGGAGGAGGGAGATGAGGCTGCAGAAACAAAAGCTACCCAAGAAAATGGCATTGGATCAGAGGGTGAGGGCAAAATTCCCAATATTTATTTATTTATTTATTTATTTATTTATTCATTTATTTATTTATCTATTTATTTATTTATTTATTTATTTATTTATTTATTTATTTATTTATTTATTTATTTATTTATTTATTTATCTATGTATTTATTTATTTATTCATTTGTTTATTTATTTATTTATTTATTTATTTATTTATTTATTTATGTATGTATATATATGTATGTATGTATGTATTCATTTATTTATTTATTTGTTTATTTGTTTGTTTGTTTGTCTGTTTATTTATTCATTCATTCATTTATTCATTCATTCATTCATTCATTCATTCATTCATTCATTCATTCATTCATTCATTTATTCATGTATTTATTTTTACATGTTGAATAATATGCTTCATGCATGTACACTTTAAGTACCGACTATGATAAAATTGTTCCCAAATTGCATGTTATGATGCAGGTCCCTCGTGCAATGAAATTTGATCATCTTCCCATGTCATACAACATACACATCAAGGCCCATAGTATAAACAACATGACATCAGCTTACAAAAAATGTACCAGTTACAAATGTACTCACCCACAACAGCAGACATGTAGAATACAGAATGAATCTTTACAACAATAAAAAAAAAAACCCAGAAAGACAAAAGAAAGATTGTATTCAATTGATTGATATCAAAGTGTACCTTTTCCTGACCTGATAATCATTCTGTCGACAACGCCCACTTCAAAACATGAAAATGGAGAGTTATGTCACACTGCAATTGTGCAGTGAACAGGAAATTTGCCTGTATTATTCCTAGTTCATTGTGTTCTGCAGGAATGGAATATTGTATACAGTCACATGTTGCTGAGATTGTGTTCTGATTTATTCCTGCACCATAAAAGATCCCTGGTGAGATGACCTTTTGGTTTACTTTCATATTGATCATTTTCTACGTACATTACTTCTAATGCAGTAGTAGCATTTAATATGAAATATGCTGGAATAGGCAACTTGGAAGTCACGATACTTGTGAATTTCATTCCATCAGATAGACTTTCGTGTGGAAGAAAATGACCGACTTTAAGCCAGAAATGAATTCAAGCATTAAAAAAAAAAACAACAACAACAACAAAATAAAAATCCTAAGTTCTACACTTCTCATTCAATGATTTTCATGTGATTGAAAGCTTCAGAAAGCAAAAAATGACTGAAATGCTTCAAATAATGATAGCACCAATCCTTTTGACGATTAGCATCACATTCTAGTGCTTTGTTCTGTGAAAATGTTGTGAAAAGCATCTTTTACACTTTGCAGGGGAGGAGATAAAGTTAGTGGGGTCTGCATGACATTATGTCTGCTCAACCATATTAAAAAATTCATGTCTGCAAGATGCTAACTGCATCCTTAAAGGTCCTGTTTACCTTTGGGAGCAGTGATTTAAAAAAAAAGTTCAAGATATCACTATTGATGCATTTGTGTAGGTCAGTTGTATCACAAAACATCCTACCATATGAAATTTTTGCAATAAAGCCTAAAATATAAGGAGATATCAGTATTTTTCTTTTATATTAAACCATAACTGGAGACGGTGTAGGCTGGAAACATTTTTATTATAACTATTGTTCACATTTTTTATACTGAACAATACATTATACGATTATAATGGTTCAGATTTTCACATAGATGATTGTTTCTATCCCTAACTCACATTTTCGAACTATTTTGAAGCACTAATGCTGGGTTTTTGTTTCATTTGCAAATGGTAAATTATGCCTTTAAAGGGAATGTACTGTACTGGTTGAGGTGGGGATTCATGTTTTGAACATTCCTAAGTGAGATAATGAGAAACCTCTTATGAAATATGAAAGAGCATGTAATTTTAAGAAGGATTCAACGTTTATTTGATGAAAATTGGTTTTCAAATGGCCGAGATATCCCCAAAAGTGATAATAATAAAAGACTACAGGCCACGCCTTTTGTTAGGATTTGCCAGTGTCTTCAGATGGTATGTACAATGCTGTGGGGTTTTCTGGGTCACTCAGCACTCTAAGTGCACAAAGGGTTAAGACTGCATCTCTTTCCTTTACCCACAGTGCCATGCAAATGCCATATTATTATATCCTTTACTTGTGACACAGAATGTACAGCATTAAAGATGAGTATGATGGAGCACCAAAGGTCCGCCACGTACAGTGATATTTGATAACATGGCAGCCTGAACAGGAACCCTGAAAGGAAACCCAGGCAGAAACCATAAAATCTGATCCTGCCAACAGCCAGGAGGTTGGGCATATATTTTGTGATACAGTACATATATTCCATTTTTCCCCGCATTAGGTTTTTATCTTTACACCAAATGCAGAAAATATTGCAAATCATATTGATGTGACGAACTGCTTGAAATAATTTGTGTACAGTTCTGGTTGAGGTGAGGATTTAGCTTTTAACGTTTTGCGAGATATTCAATAACCACTCTATGAGATGTCAAAGAGCATGCAATTCTAAGGGGCATCAAAAGTTTATTTGATGAAAATCGGTTTTGAAATGGCTGAGATATCCAAAAACAAGGTGAAACAAAGAGATCAAATAAAAGGCGTGGCCTGTCGCCTATTATTATCACTTTTTTGGATATCTCAGCCATTTGAAAACCAATTTTCATCAAATAAACGTTAAATCCTTCTTAAAATTACATGCTCTTTCATATTTCATAAGAGGTTTCTCATTATCTCACTTAGGAATGTTCAAAACATGAATCCCCACCTCAACCAGTACTGCACAGTCTCTTTAAAGGGAAATTCCTCCTCATGTCTAAGTTGACTTGAATGAAGGGAAAAAAACGAACAGGTGTGATTTCATTGAAATTGGACAAAGGACTGTGAAAGTTATGAAATTTTGGAGTGTAGTGTATTTTACTAAGATAGTTTTACTGAGTAGAGTGACAGAAATGCAGCTGAGACATTGTGATGACAATACAGTCAAACCTGCCTTAGCGGCCACCTGTCTATAGCGACCACCTGTCTATAGTGGCCACTGAAAAATCCCCCGAGAGAAAAGCCTTGTTAAAGACCCTGTGTATAGCGACCACGTGTCTAACGCAGCAAGAGGCCACAAATTTTGTTTCCAGTGGTAGATTTTAACCTGTCTATAGCGGCCAAAAACCCAATGGAGCCGTAGCCGAGCCGATAATTTGGCGTGTTTTTCTGCTTTATAGCCGTGTGGGCAACGTTCAGTGATTGCCACCGCTGCATTTATCCCTCATTCAGTCATAATAATGCACAAGTGTTGAGCTTTCTTCACGACAATACACATACTACTTTGCAACAATTTCATATACACCAGCATGGTTAAATGCAGGAAACACACGGTGTGTGCATACGTACACACATATACATGTACGGAACTGTAAGGATATAACGATGATACATGTACATACTGTACATGTACATGTAAGCAATGCACACAAAGTTGGATTACCTGTCTATAGTGGTCACCTGTCTGTAACGGCCACTTTTTCCGTCTCCCTTAGGTGGCCGCTATAGACAGGTTTGACTGTATAATAGCATCCAAACCCTTCCACTGGAATGCACAAACAAACATCATGAAAATTCTTTTTTTGTCATTAATTCAGTAACTTTGACCTCTTTGACTTCATTAATCCCTGAAGCGTTACAACTATGGCATTGCATATAATTTCTTCATGAATTCATGTAAAAAATGTAAACAAATAGATATTTTGTATTGAAGGCATTATTTACCATTTGCAGATGTAACAAAAACCTAGCTTTAGTGCTTCAAAATAGTTCTAAAATGTGAGTTCGGGATAGAAACAACCAGTGTAAAAATTTTAGTTAAGATAATCAATGTTAAATGATACAAAATGTGAACAATAGTTACAACAAAATTGTTTCTCAAATAAGCTGTCTACAGTTATGGTTTAATAATAGAAATAGTGATATCTCCTTATATTCTAGGTTTTATTGCAAAATTTTAATATGGTAAGATGTTTTGTGATACAACTGGCCTACTCATTTGCATCTTATGTGATAACTCGAACATTTTTAAAATCAATGCTCCCAATGGTAAGCTGTACCTTTAAGGCCCTGACATTATCACCAAACTTTACATTTATGACAATGACCAATGTCATAGCTTCATGAAGCTTTGTGAAACTTTGACCTTCCATTCACCCCTTTCAACTTTTTGCCTGATTTTTGTAACATTTTTGCAAATTTGTAGATCTTAGAGAAACCTTCAAAACCACAAATCAAGCTACCAGGTCTGTACTCAATTTTCATTTTTGGTTTCTCTATTATTGCAATACTTTGATAACTCTATATTTAGTTCATATTGCTTATCTGAGGCTGCTTGATATTGCCACTTTGTTTGCACAGTGATCACCCACACATGAATTTTCTTACTCTCGTGAAAATATCATACAATATCAGGCCTTCTTTCATAATTGATGAGACATGCAGCAATTGCTATTTTTCCATGATCATCATCACTTTATTCATGGCAGCCGATACATACATGCTGTGGTATTAATGCTGAGTGCTTATACTGTGGCTGTTGCTATGGTAGTGGTAATTATCATCAATTGTAATCATCATAGTGTAACTTCTCTGTGACACATGGAACAGACTTCAAAATTCAAAAGAAACACAACCACAGCACAAATTTCAACTTTTGTGGTATCAACAGTTGTAGTGATAGGCATAAAGAAAAGTCTAGTATTGATGGGTTATTAAAAGTTGAACTTGTCATTTTTTTTTGGTGTGCTAAATTGTGCTTTACAAAAACCTCTTCCACATGCAAAGATCATCCTGGAGGTATTATTATGTCATCATAAATGTGGAGATGTTTTATCATTCGCTTGATTTGATCAATTATGATTATCTTTTTTGTTTATAAAATTACCATGTTAATCGCTTTTGCTACCTGCTTCTAAAATATGCTGGGTTTTTTTTTTCTCTCTCTCTTTTTTTTTTTTTTTTTTTTTTTTTTTTACATGATCATGCAGTATCTTTTACACCTGCCATGGCTTGTGAATTTTTTCTTGCTATTGCAAGAAGTTTAAGGTCTTTCTTTTTCTTGGGTGAGACACGTGTAAAACATAAGGTCCATCATGCAATTGCATGATGAGCAGTCATAGAAGAAATTAATAATGTCTTTATATAAAAAAAAAAAAAATGAAACCAGTGATATTTCACATACACAGCAAATGAGGACTGCTATGTAAGTGATGTTACATATATAGTCCAGAATGAAATGGCTACCATGTAGTATCTTTGTTGTGCCTGTGACATTACATATTGTTGAGGTTGAGGTACTGAAGAATTCAAATGATGACAAGTATTTGACATTACATATTGTTGAGGTTGAGGTACTGAAGAATTCAAATGATGACAATGTGCTCAATGTTAGCATGATTTTTTTTTTGTATGTATACTTGATTTTGCTTTTTTACATTTAACTTATTTCATTGCTGATGTTCAGTCTGACTCTCTTCTAGGTTTATTCTCCTCATTTTCCAGAGTTTACTGCAGATTTGTCTCTGATCTGACTTATATGTTACCTGGTACCGTTATTGTGAAATAGATGACAAACCAAGCAGCCATCATGAATCGTTTTCTAACTAGATTTGTTGCCTTTTGTTGAAAGGGACAACCGTGCAGAAAGCAGATAACCCAACCTCTGAGATGCCAACACTTGAAGATGCTCCTGTAGAGACCAAAGAAGAAGAGGAGGAGGAGGTAAAAGGGGAGGGAAGTACCCAGGATGGCATCGTCGCCACTGGCAATGCTGCAGCCATGGGGAATGCAGACGAGGGGTCTGCCTCACTCCCCAACCCCAGCACCATCTCACCTCCCAAGGGGGGTGAGGAGGAGGAGGGGACGGAACAGGAGGAGGGGACAAAAATGGAGATGGAGATGTCGACGGAGCTGGAGACGGGAGGGGAGGGGGATGTGGGAGGAGGCGGAGACGGTGGAATCCAGGGCTTTGATACCATGATGGAGTGGAAGAATGGGATCGCATCGCTCCCGGGCAGCGATATGAAGGTTAGAGTTCAGTGCAAACACTGTTTCCTTCTCTTCTCTCTTTTGAGACTCAAATATGCAACCTCATCTGTGGATGTTTGACTAATCCACTTTATCCCCCCCCCCCTAAAAAAAAAAGAATAGGTTAGACAAAACTTAGCCTTAGCCAAGCCATACAGTGTAATATAGATGTTGATGTAATGTGTGTGTCCTGTCATGAAAGGTTCATCAAGTAGTCAAATATTTATTTATTTTTTTTTCAGTGGTAGTATTTCTGAATTCTCCAGACTCTAAGCTTTCGTATCATCTTTGCCACTATTTGAGGACAAAACCCCCAAACAAACAATTCAAAATGGCAACGAGGCCAATTGGTATTAAATACTGGTGTATACAATGTTCCATGTACTGTACAGCATGATAATATCACAGTCATGGATCCAAAATTATTATTACACTCGCAAAAGAATCATTTGACTTGTTCTGAAGAATTTCTCTTACTTTAGTGTGGCATTGTCAATACGGTAAAAGTGGAATATTTCGTAAGTAGGGAAATTTCTTTACAAAATCATGCTGGAATGAAATATTATAATTTAAAAGAATTAAATCTTTTATCATATTCCCACTGTGAAATTATAAACAAGCTATCAAATCTATTTACGTTTGCCCAGTGTGAGGAATTAATCCTGCCAACATTTCCACTTGTGCTGTACAACTTTCTCTTCTCATTGAATATATTCTATCAGCTCCACTTCCTACATGTCTGCACTTGGAATTGAAGTCTATAATCTAGGTGGAGGATGCAGCTATTGTCTTTGCTGTAAATGCGAAATGTCTGATGCGGTGAGATTATTATCTTTGCTATAAGTGCTAAGTGATACGTCTGATGCGGCAAGACTACGAATAGTGGAAGCATCCACTGCCTATATCCACTCGTCCTGCTTTAGTCGTTGTTTTCTTATTATCGACTATGAATCGCTGGCAGTTCTTTATACGAAAACTGCCACCGATTCAAATGGATAACAAAGACTATGGCAAGATGAGTGGATATAGGACATGGATGCTTCGCATGTATCCAGTGTTCGTAGTCTTGTAGCATCAGATGTATCGCTAGAAAGGACAATAATGTCGCCACATCAGACGTTTCGCATTTACAGCAAAGACAATAGCTGCAACCTCCACCTAGATTATAGGCTATCATAATTGCTGTACACACACTGAAGGCACACGTTTTATTTGGAGTGAGCTTTGTGTTGTTTTCATGAGGTGATCCATTATCTTCCATAGTTCCGGATGAATGAGTTTGGAATCCTGGACCTCATCATGGATGAGACAGAGCTTGATGGGCCAGGACCTGGACCAGGACCTAGTGGTGATGCTGTTCCAGATGGCTCTAATATCCCTGGAACGGCAGAGATTGTCCGAGAAGTGGACCAGATGGTCCGAGAGGTGGACCAGATGGAAAACCAGGTCTTGGCCCACAGTGTGGACCAGAAAGGTGGTGTCAGTGCAGCAGTGAGTGAGGTCGGGAGTCTCCCGGCTAGTAGGGCCACCACGCCAAGTCCTGGTTCTGGGACAAATCCTGGCTACAGCGGAAGAGGAAGTAAGTCTCTCATTAATGTAGCTATTTGCAGTAACATAGAAACTTTCCTTTTTCGTTCACTTTTTTAAGTTGTGGAGTATAAACCTCACTGCTGAGACAAGATAGGTTCAAAGGTACATAAATGTCAGCAATAAACTCTGTGTAATATCTCTTCCAGCAATGAACATATCTTTTTTGTAGTGCTAAACACAGTGCTGAAATCTGAGTTTAAATTGCATGCCAACTGCTGCAAAACCAGAAATTTTTGAGTGCATGAAAATTTTGCAATTATTTTGAGGAGCCAAAAGTAAAATGCACATGAAGGTATTCTTTTACACAATGCATTGAGTGCAACTGGTAATTCATGAAACTTTCAAGCTGCGAATGTTTTTGGTTTTACAGTAACTAATTTTGCTGGTTTCATACTGCTTGAGAAAATTAAAAGTGCTTTTAAAGTGAACTCATTCCCAGATATCCTTACCTGGCAGTTTTAATGAAAAATACTTCAAGGGTCTATGTGAATGCTTTCTTACCTTTTGATGAGGCATGTTTATTATTATACAGCTATTGACTGCTTCGAGGGGCATGTTTAGAACTATTTGCCCAAAGGTAATTTCTCAACAGTGCTATGCCCTGAGAAAAAGGGGTGCTGTTCGTTATTCCGAAGGTTTGCTATTCCGAAGGGTCGTTATTCCGAAGGGTCGTTAATCCGAAACACACAAATTCCCTATACCTAGATGTTCGTTAATCCGAAAATGAAAAAGGGTTCGTTAATCCGAACATTTGTAGCGTTATTCCGAAGGTTCGTTATTCCGAAGATTCGTTAATCTGACAATGAAATTCGGAACAATGAACCTTCGGAATAACAAATCTTTGGACTAAAGAGCCTTCGGAATAACGAACCTTCGGAATAACGAGCTGTAACCGAGAAAAAGTCAAGGGGGGACATAGTCGAGAGGCACTGTTGAGAAATCACTGAGGGTAAACAGCTTTAACTGTGATCTGGAAAGAAGCAGTCAATATTTGTTTTATATACCACATTTCACTTAATTGAAGATATTTATGTTAAATTAAGGCCCTGAAATGAAGCTAATCATGATACAAGTCAGAGAAAGCACATTTTATGAAATATAATTCCACAATGCACGAATATAGATTTGCACACAACATATACACTTTTGTACTTAACTATGTGCATATCAACCCACTTGCTGACTGTGAGGCACTGCAGCAGAAATATTGTGACTGCATCTTGACCAATCAGAAGCCTATAGAAACTCCCTGAATCTCAGAGTAAGGTATATAAATTAATCAAAACCATAAGATGCTGTTAGATTTTGTAGTATGGCAGGGTATTAGATACCAGCAGGGATTTGTGCATGTGGGCATTTCCGTGAGTTGTGCGACATGACCACCAAAATTTTACCCGCATATTTCAGGACAACTGATAATCTTACTTTGTTAGCCATAGTTTGAAGTGTGTTAAACCAACTTTACCTTTAAGAAAAGTTCCCTTTTGTGCATTTTTATACCTTTTGAAGCCAGAAAGCATTTTTTGACCTAAAAATCCCTAAAAATGCATTCTTGTTGCTCTTTGTGATTATTTTTTATATTTGAGGCTCAAATCAAACTTTGTTTGGTTTTACAAATCAAAAATATATTAATCTAGCAGAAAATAAAGTGGAGACCTCGATATAAGATATGTACTTCGGACACCAGCGTGCTCTTACATAGCTCGAGAAGCTGCTGTAACGTGAGTTACCGAAACATGAACTTTTTAACCTAGCAATTTTACTATGCCCAACTGAGACATGGTATTTTGGATTATCAAATAACTATGCAGCACACATCCAAGAAATATGATGGGACTTATAGTCTTTGCTTCAAATTCTCATAACAGAGGTCTTAAAATTGTAACGTGAGTTACCATGTAACGTGAGTTACCACAATGTAACGTGAGTTACCGACATGATTTTTCTTTAATACCAAGAAATGATATGAAGGTTGTGATTGTAAGTAACCAATGAGTACATGATTACTAAACTCTTGTATTAAGATTCTATTTCCAGTAGATTGTTATTCTCTTGGTCTCTCTCTATCACCAAACCAACTGGTCTACATGTACAATGTATTAATTACACATGTTCATCACATGTTAACTTCTGAAAGAAACTGTTCCATATTTACTATTTAATATTACAGTGCATGTATACTGATCTGTTACGAAAGTTGTTAAAAGACATTTCTTCTAAAGCTGCATGGACCTTGTTCCAGCAAATTATCAAAATTGTGTGATAACTATTAATAGCCTCCTGATTAGGATAATCACTGCATGATTACTCTTGAAAAGTTCTTGTTTTTGTAATTCAAGTGATTACTATTTGACATATAGTTTATACCTACCTGTATAGACCAAAGCCATTGTTTATGAGGCTGAAACATTTACATGTATGAACAGAATTTTAAGGTTGGAGCTCGCTTCCTGCTGTTTTTTCTGAGATTTTTGAGAACTGAACATTGTGAATTTGACACGCTTATGTGTTTTATACTATTCTACTCTTGAGGTTTTAGCTATATTGTTGCAAAATCCTACAATGAAACTTTTCCATGTTTACTATAATTTACTTTACATGCTGATCTATATATTACCAAAAACTTGTTGAATGTGAACCTCATTATCAGACATTTTCTTTAAGAGCTGGACAGTCATGTACCTTAAAGCAAACTATCAACATTTTGTGATATTAATAGTTAGCCTCCTGATCACAAAATATTTACTATTCATGTTTTTCATTGGGATTTACTGCTTCAGTCTGCTTGATTACTCTAGAAAATACTGGTATATACTTTTTACATGTATGTACAATTTAAATAATGGCTACTTGACATTTCATAGACCAAAGCCATTGTTTTTAAAGGCTAAAACATTTATGAACATGTTTTATTAAACTGATCAATACTGGTAGCAGATAACTAAAATTTATCTGCAGTTTCTGTAATTCAAGTCTAATTTCTGTACCAGTTTCGTATAAGAATTTGTAAACAAATCAAACACACAAACAATTGATTATTGAGTAATTCAAACAATTATCAAATAATTGGAATATAAATTGCATTGTTTAAAAGTTAAAAGATTTATTGAAATATTTCATTTCTGAACCTTTAAACTCTCCACAGACTACATGTACAGGTCTCTAGTCTCGTGACTCAGTGTATTAAATGGAATAGTTTATGGATGACTTGTTTTATCTAGATAGCCTGAAATCCATTTAAATCTAGTAAAATAAAAAAAACAATCAAATCAAATTCTCAATTAAATCCTCAATTTCTGATGCATTTGTTAACTGGGAAAGAGTGTAATTTAATGAAATAGACTCTGTTTCATATCATTTTGTTGAATACAATTTTTGTCTCAGTACAAATGAAAGCTTGGAAAACGACTCAATTAAAAATGAAATTTATCTTCAAGTTGGTATTCTAAATGTAAAGTTTCCTGCCTTTTGGTAATCTCATGAATAAAATGGGATTAATTACTGTCAGATCAATGTTCAAATCAATTTAGATTCTTTATTCATGGAGTTTGTTTGTGAAAAAAAGTTGTCTTGGTAAGTTTTCTTTGGATTATTAAGACAAAAAATCGTCTTGTGATCATGTGGACAAACTGTAACGTGAGTTACCGTAACGTGAGTTACCGCTTCCCATGACGATACCTGGAAAATGTAAGACAATTTGAATTTTTACCATACTCGGTGATGTATGTTGTTAGTCCATGACTTTGACACAATAGACTTTAAAGTCTCTCTGTTTCTTGTTTGAGGAAACTTTTGAATATAAGACATGCCAAATTTTTGCATGTCCAAATTATGTAACGTGAGTTACCGACATTTGTAGTGTTTTTTCTCATAGTTCTCATAAGAGTCTGTGGATATAATGTTGCTGTGAGGTAGGATGGAGGTGCATGATACTCATTCACATATAGTAACTCATATCACTAATTAGGTTTTAAGGATATTGATCTCAACAACCTAATTTTGAGTTCAAAATGTAACGTGAGTTACCGTGGAAATGCCCATGTGTACAATAGTAGGCCCTACTATTCAAACATTTTATGATGCATTTCCTCATATTTAGAGAAATGTCACATTATCCACATTGAAAGTCACAAAGTTTAACACAATGTGTTTGTTCTTTACAAACACTTGTTCTTTACAAACACATTTACACATGTCAATATGTTATATTACCTGGTCGAAATAAGAAAGATGTCCATTTGAAATGGTAAAAGGGGAGTTTTGTCCTTTAAGATATCAATTGTACACATCTTAAAGCTTTCAAAACAGCACACTGCTGTAAGATTTGTCAGAATGAAAGGGCCAGTAACTTCCTTTTCCTTCAGTTCTTCATGTCAAATTGCCAATTCTTGATCAGTCTGGGAGGTAGAGCTCAAACTTCCTGTTCATATGCATAACCTTCAAGGTTAGCCTCCTCTCCAGACTGTTGATCAATAAGGCCTTTAATCACTACCCTCTTTTACAGTGTGTATCTAATAACCGCATCAGTCTTGGGAAAGACTACATCCACTCGTATGTCCAGCCACTTGATACTACAGTTGCCCCACACAAAGATTTACATGTAAAGGGAGAGTGGAAAGGAGATAGTCTCAAATCATATGTTACAGTTGAATACATTACAGTGAGAGCTTGCCTTAACAGGAAGGACAAAAAAGAATGATTGACCCAATGAGGAAAGATTTAACGTGAATCTAATAGCAGCAGAAAAAGTGCAAGTTAAGCCACCATATTTCGAGGGAGAAATATTGAGCAAAGTACTGTGACTAATGTCGGGTCAGCATGTCAACTACTGTATAAGCTGTTATTTTTGCGTACAGATATTTTCGTGAAATTAGAAGGTGACAGACATTTTCACAAGATGTTGATTTCGCGAATTGACACCAACGCTATCTTGCATGTATTGTTACTCTAGTGTATGGCGACATTTTCGCGTGTTGTTAAATTCGCGATCCAACTGTGAATCATGAAATTCGCGAAAATTAAACCCTCGCGAAAATAACCACTTATACAGTACATGTACCTGTAGCTTGCTGTCCAAATACTTCCAAGTAGCTATTTTCGTCATTAGTTGTTTCTGATCACCAAGTAACCTACATTAGTTACTGTACCACAACAAAAGAAGGTCATGGCAAAAATGTATTGAATAGATTGTAACACATGTGCCCTTCTGCAAATGTAGAAATTTGTATACTATTGCTTTTCTTTGCTCATTCTGATAAGATCAGTTCCATATGAATGTTTCTTATTTCACTGACCATTGACACTTTGCTGGCATGGATATAAATTCAGATGAACAAAACACAGAGGGAGAAGAAACATTTCTGTTCTTAGAAATATTCATACTGCCATCACATTGAGAATCATATATGTGCAAAAATTCCTCATTGTGAAATGTTTCGCAATTTATACAGTACCGTATCCTGTTGACAATATACCATATGATACAAGGCCAAGGTGTGGAAAAGTTACAACATACAGTAGCCTCTACTGATACTGCTGCCTGTATGAAAAATTCCCTGAAAACTCATTATCCCCCCTGAACCTTCCGACCTCTTGACCTTCTGACCCAGAGACGGGATCATCCTGCTATATATAGTGTCCTATCATTCTGCGTTCATATTGAACTCAGTACAGATATAGTGTCAAGGTCAAGTTTTTAGTTCCTGTGCATGTTTTTCTTAGTAGAAATATAATAATTTCTCAGCTGTGGAGAGGTCTAGAAGTCCAAACATTCATTCAGAACTGTGGACGAGAACGGAACAAGAGTGACATGTGTGTATATCGAACTCTTGCATATAATTGCACATCTCCCTTAAAAGCAAGCATGCCATGCAAACCAAAAAATGTACAATAATGGGAAAATACATTAATTTTAGAAACTTGTTTTATATTTTCAAAGCTGTGTGAACATACATGTAGATACAGCAAGACAGATAGTAAACATATTAATTTTAAGCAAATTAAGGGATATCATGTATGTATAATAGCATGTATGTTAATAGGGATGCTGCATTTCTTATCAAGATTTTGCATCTTTTGAAAGCAAGAAAGTTAAGAAGTACAACAATGCTGCAAGATTTCATAAATCTGAGTGAATGGAGTCTTTCAATATTAATGCATTGCCAGATACGGGACAAAATTTACCAATGGTTTATATTGTTACACTTTTGATTTTTTTTTTGAATCATGGAGGGATGTTTGAAAAGTTGATTTCATGTTGATTTTGTAAATGTGCATATTTCCATGCAATATCTTTTGTTTATAACCATTAGTCATCTAGCAGTGTCTGACAAATGATTCCATTGACAGAATCTTGGTTTGATTGTATTACTTTTTTTTTTGTGGGCAAATCCAAGTGATCTGTAGAAAAATAGAAAAATCATCATAAAATATGCAGCACATATTTAGATATAATTTGGCCACATGAGTGACGATCAGGGTATGATATTGTAAATCGAAAAAGGTCAACATGCATTTACATTGCTGCTCATTTAAAAACAATTGACTTTCGTTAAAAAGAATTCCATGGGACAGGCAGTTTTCTTTCGTTATATATCAAAATTTCATCATATCCGAAAAAATGAAAGGTATAAGGATAATAGATAATAACTTTTGGACCTGAATTTTGAATCCATTGTAGCAGGAATTGTGTTATTACTATGTTTGTTATAACAGAAGTGCACTGTATACACAAATTTGATATCCAAGGTCCAGTGAGAAATAGTTTGATGATGAATTCCAATTTTTAGTTAGTAACTAACTTCTTATGATACTTCCATTACTCTGTATGACTGTCTGTCTGTCTGTCTGTCTGTCTCTGTACCAATATTTAATACTCATTGTCTCAACTTATATTTGTTTTGTTTTTGTTTTTCCCAAGGACCAAGGAAGAGCAGCCTGGTGAATGATGAGGCAGGTGAGTAAGATTATTTTCTTTTTCTCCTTTCTCCATGGTACAGCAATGATATGATGATATGCATATAATGAATATATACTAGTAATATTATATGTTTCTGACCTTTGATGTCTTTCTCTATCTATCTGCAATTTTGTTGTTTTGTTTTTGTTTTTGTTTTTTTAGTCTCCCTCCCCTTCTCTTCCCTTTCCCCTTATATACTGTGACTATTCATGTGCATGTATACATCACATGGTCAGATGATATTATGTCAATAGTGTTTGCAGTTGTTCATTTTTTTTTCTAGATTGATTTACTTGAATTTACTGCATTGTACACACATGACAAAATAAGTACAGTACTTTTAATACTTTTAATACATCAGTTATAGCAGGTTGCCTATGGAAAAATGATGAACAGTGTTTATCATGTGATCATATAAAGAACAAGAAAACTGGTAAACAAATACTATGGTGGAGGATTCTTACCAAATGTAGCAGTAGCTTTTTATAAGAACTTGGAACTTTTAACTAATGTTTCTCTTGCTACTCATAGAGCTATTGTATCTCAATCTACTGTCTATGTCACAATTTCTCCAGTTATTTAAATTTAGCTATATTTTCTTTTTAAAAATTCCTGTGCATTTATTCACCATGAAGGAGCAAGAAAGAACAGTGTTGGCAAGGATGATACGTGTATGTGTGAGCAGTGTGGCAAGCGTGGCCTCTCCACAGAGTTCTGCAAGTCGGGGCGATTCTGCTCACAGTCCTGTGTCGGAGCCTATGCTAGCAAGTGAGTCCCAGATCACATCCGGCTTCGGATGCATTCTTGTAATCCTTTTGAAGCTTGTTAGCCCAAGTAAAAAGAGTATTTGTTTCTTGTCCTAACTTTTGGAAAAAAGAAAGATAAGAGCACTTTTTTTCCCCTTTTCCAAAAAAGCAGTTTTTTTTCCCCCCCTGGATTTAAAAATGGCTGATCCACTGCACTATGCTATTTGCGTTATCTAATTTCCAGTTAAATTTAAGTACGGTACGATATGTAGGCTGTGCATGTGCAAGGCTCAATGGCTGGAAAATCAATCAAAATTCATTCTTTTTATAATTAAGAAAGCAGTAAAAATTATGGGGACAGGGTTGAGCTAAAACTAAGACCTTTTTTTTTTTTTTTTTTACTTGGCCTTATTTGAACTTTATGGGGACTTTTACACAGAAAATGCATAAACAATGTAGTCTCAAAAAGTTAATGTGTTGCCTTGCCTGTTCTATTTCATTGATGTTTGTACTATTTTTTGTTTTGTTTTGTTTCATTTTAGACAAGGTGCCCTGAAAAAGAATTCCATCAAAGAGGCCATTGCCATAGCCTCAAACAATGCCGGGGCTAAGAAAAAAGGACCGAAGAGGAAGATGACACTGCCCTCGTCTGGCAAAGTATGTCCAGTCATATTTTCATATATATTGTCTCTTTAGACAATGCAACAGAGTTGAAAAAACAACAACAACAACAACAAATCCATCACCAGCTGCTGTGAAAACAAATTTCAGCTTTTGTAAAAATAAACATTTCATTTTCAGCAAAGAAATGATCTTAAAATGAATTGCTACATTTTCATTGGAGCGTTAAAGCTTTGGACCCTAGTAAATCGCTTTTGTGACAAATTTTTTATTCTGTACGATTAGTCAGCTTCAAGGTCATTTCAAAGTTAGTACCTCATACTGTTAATGTTGTGAAATGAATGTGTACTTTTGATTGGTGTTGTAACACAACTTTACACATTTCATAAAGTCTGCATTTTCCCTTTCTAATGTGTGTAATGGTATTACTAATTAGAGTTTGCCATAAAATATACTCACGGAAGATATTCACTGAGAATAAAATTATTTTTCAGTTGTTCTTTTGTCTCTTCACCCAAGATCATAATGACATTCTATTACTGAAAGGTCAGTAGGTCACACATGCTATCAATTCCCTCCACCTTAAAAAGAAACTACTGGTTTGGATATGTTGGCTAAAAACCTATCTGACTTGATTTCAGTTGCAAAAGGGTGCTAGTGTTACTTAAAAGTTCTTTGCAGAAGACATCACACTCTTTAAATTCCTTTTTCGCTAGTGATGTTCTGTTGCTCATCTGTCAAACTGCTTCAGATTTCTCCCATCGCCCGTCTCCATGGTGATCTGAAGATGACCATCAACATGAAGTCTCCTGACAAGACTACAGGCAAAGGTACAGAGTAAAATAAAAATGGTCTGTAAATGTAGACTAGGCACAGATTCAATCTGAAGCTTCCAGTTTCGCTTGGCAATCTGTGTTGTAAAAAGAGTGCTAATAGATGATGGGATTGATACCATTTTGTAACTCATGGGCTGGCATTGTGTTGAACGTATGAACAATCAGTTGCAATTATTTATCAACGTCTGGCCCAGATGGTATGATGTTCTGGTTCTTGCTGCATTATGTCTGAAAGTAGTTTGATGAATGACATGTGACTACTGGTATTAGACACTGATCAGGCTCATTAAGCGTTTGGGGTTTGAATATGTCTTATACACTGTACCTGTCTTCATACTTTTGTCAATTAAGTCTGGAGAGTAATTCTTCCTCATATGTTAGTTGATTCATAAAGAAGGACAAGCAGATTAAAGTTTTTTAATGATATACAAGTTGTATCAGTTATGAAAACTGTCAGAAAAATGGAAAGACAGACACAATTATTAAAAAATAGGCTTTGAAGTTGCGAGTGCCATCAGACACATACATGTTTAATAATTTCATGATTATATTCAATTAAACCCCTACTGATGCACTCATACACACAATAGACTGAAAGTGATTAAAAACTTTTGTGTGTGTGTGTGTGTGTGTAATTGAGATTTTGTATATGTGAAAATCATTTTATATCTATTAAAAAATTGAAAATGATGTACTACAGTGATTGACTGTTATCACACAGTGCATACAAAACATTATATGTGACCCTGCACCACAAAACAAACAAAAAGTCGCCAGACATGAATTTTTAGTTAAGACAATATTTTGAAAGAGCAGACTTTAACTTTAATGATATATAACTCAAATCAAATGGACTCTCCTAACCTACCTAAATGTTGGAAAGAAAGCACAAACTCAGGAAAAGTGTGAACTGAGAAAAGAGGCTCTGAAGTACAGTGTCTACTATTCAAGCGCTTAATCTTCACCAAACCGTGCTGGCTGTGCGATGAATGGGACAAAAAACAGGAAGTAAACCACCAGAGTAACAACAGTGAAGAGATTATCAGATTAAACTGCAATTAAGCATGCAATTAAGCATGCCTTGTTAACACATTTTGTCCATAATCAATGCCAACTTTCAAAGCAGTAGCACTATCCTTTCAAAAGTTATTAGAGTTAAAAGTGAAGAATGTGTACAAGGTTTCTCAGAAATGAAAAAGGGACTCTAAAGACACACCTAATCACACTATTCTACCAAAAATGTTCGAGATAAACTGCTAAAAAACACACTTTCCTGCCAGTTTTATGACCCCAAATTTTAGCATAATGTTAAAGAAGTCTTGCTCTTTCAGAAAATGTGAAAAAGTCAAGATTGGCTAGGTTGACCCATTTCACTTATTTTCACTCCAGACGCAAAATCATTGTGTGCGACTTATTGTTCGTTTTGTGATGCACGGTCACATATTATATGAGTTTGTAGTCAAACGCCATTTAGTGAGTGGATGAACATGGTCACATGATATACGACTTGTCATGTTCTCTAGTGGGCATTTTTTGTCCCCGCCGAACGAGTTCGAGCAGGGGACTATGAAACGGGCTCCGTACGTGTGTGTGTCCGTGTGTCCGTCCGTGTGTCTGTCTGTGTGTCCGTGTGTGATCAAAATGTTCAATTTGCTACTTCTCTGTCATTTATGAGCCAATTTTGATTCTGTTTGCTTTATATGATAGCACTACATGGGAGCTTTGAAACTTCTACACAGAATTTCAGTTGTGACCTTTGACCTTGACCTTTGACCTATATTGTACATTTTGCTTCAAAATGCTACTCCTTCGCCATTTCTAACCCGATTTCGATTCCGTTTGCTTTATGTGATGTTACTAGGTGAGGGCTTCAAAACTTCTACACAGAATTTTGACCTTTGACCTTTGACTCTGATTTTTGACCTGCATTGTACATTTTGCTACAAAATGCTACTCCTTTGCCATTTCTAACCCAATTTCATTTCCGTTTGCTTTATGTGATGTTACTAGGTGAGGGCTTCAAAACTTCTACACAGAAT
This sequence comes from Diadema setosum, assembly GCF_964275005.1. NCBI lineage: Eukaryota > Metazoa > Echinodermata > Echinoidea > Diadematoida > Diadematidae > Diadema > Diadema setosum. The sequence goes on from NC_092694.1 coordinate 22,444,093, forward strand.
TTTGACCTTTGACTTCTTTGAACTTTGACCTTGATTTTTGACCTGCATTGTACATTTTGCTACAAAATGCTACTCCTTTGCCATTTCTGACCCAATTTCATTTCCGTTTGCTTTATGTGATGGCACTACAGTCTGTAGGTGAGGGCTTCAAAATTTCTACACAGAATTTTGACCCTGGACTTCTTTGACCTTTGACCTCGATTTTTGACCTATATTGTACATTGGCTACAAAATGCTCCTCCTTTGCCATTTCTAACCCGATTTCGATTCCGTTTTCTTTATGTGATGGCACTAGGTAGGGCTTCAAAACTTCTACACAGAATTTTGGCCTTTGACTTCTTTGACCTTTGACCTTGATTTTTGACCTATATTGTACATTGGCTACAAAATGCTACTCCTTCGCCATTTCTATCAAAACCCGATTTCGATTCCGTTTGTTTTTTGTGATGGCACTAGGTGAGGGCTTCAAAACTTCTACACAGAATTTTGACCTTTGACTTTTTTGACCTTTGACCTTGATTTTTTACCGATATTGTACATTTTGCTACTAAATGCTACTTCCGGCAGGGACATATTTTACGCACCGCGTAATTTCTACTTTTCCTTGTTTTTTCTTCTTTCATGCAAACAAAGGGCTGACAACGATAGAGCTGCATGCAGATATACTGAAGCAGCATACAGCTGTATATGTAGCTTACATGCTGTGGGTTTGTTGATGACGCTGTGGAAATGGCTACTATAAGGAAAAAAGTGCATGTTGAATGTCCGTTTCACTCGAGAAGTGCTTTGACTGAACTGCTTTGTGTAAGAGATAATGACTTTTGCTGTCTGAAATGCACAGAATGTTAAAACCATAGGGATTGAAATGCTGGCTTGATAGGGAGGTTTGTCTTTGGGCTTATAGCTTCCCTCTGCAGCATTTCAGACCCTTGGGTGGATCATTCTGTGTGTTCCCTCCCATTTATGATGCTTGGTGGGAAACATCAAGTTTAGTACTCTGTAGACAGTACATGCTTATTCTGCTGTTTCACTGTCAGGTAAAAGAAGAGGATTCCAGTGGACAAGTTACCTTGAGCAGGAATCAGCCATAGCTGCTCCTGTGAAGCTCTTCAAGACAGTGAGTTGTCTGTGTTATTGTTACTATATACGCCACATATCTAGTGAGTCTAATTTTTTGTGAAGTGGGACTTCCTGACAATCTTTTATTGTTTAAATTTGTGATCTTGTAGGAAAGCAATGAACAGAGAAATATCTCATGCACATGGCATTCAGTGATTCATGTCAAGATCAGAGTTTGATAATTTTGCAAGCTGTTAAGTTTGTGAATAGCACCTGGCTTGTGAAATCAAAACCTCAAGAAATAGATGAGTATTTGTTTGTTTTTTGTTTTTTCCCTTCATGCTGTGAATTCTGTCGTGGGACAAGTATTAAACAAGATAAGGAACATCTATAAGTACTAGGCTATGTTGACACTTAGATGACTTGACAGCAAGGTACTGTACGAACTGACATTTTCATGTAGAGATATTTTCACATTTTACGACTTGGACATTCTTCAATGCTCTGATTTCACAGTTACCAGGAGCTAGTAATTGTTACTTCACATTTTACTACATAAATAAGAAAGACTAACAAGTGACCATGCTAGTACTGAGTGTTTTTACTCAATGATTCCCTGTACATTAATAAGTAGTGTGTTCAGCATTAGAAGTCAATCCCACACAATAATTATGGTAGGGAAAAGCAACTGCAAGATTTGATAAACTGCAGAAGAAAATGACTTTTGATATGTCAAATAATTGTTATATAATACTGATGTCATGTCATTTTTGTTTGTTTGTTTGTTTGTTTGATTGTCAGCCCTTTCCAACTAGTAAGAATCTCTTCAAGGTCGGCATGAAGCTGGAGGGCATTGACCCCAAGCACCCCTCCCTCTTCTGCGTGCTGACAGTGATGGAGATCCGTGGTTACCGTCTCCGCCTCCACTTTGATGGCTACTCGGAGTGCTACGACTTCTGGGTCAACGCCGACTCCCCAGACATCCTTCCCGCTGGATGGTGTGAAAAGACCGGACACAGGCTCCTCCCACCCAAGGGTGAGACCCCTCCCTCATCTGGCCTTGTCCAGCCTTTCTAGCTCTTGGCCGTTCCTTGAGGTCCCCCCTCCCCTCTGTAGTCTCGCCCCTCCACCTCTTAGCTCCTCCCTCTGGAACCTGTCTACCTCTAAAGTGTCTCCTGTAGCCCCTCTCTACCTCTCAGCCCCTCCCTCTGGTCCATCTCTACCTCTTAGCCCCTCCCTCTGGTCCATCTCTACCTCTCATCAGCCCCTCCCTCTTGGCCCTCTGTCCCTCCTCTTGTCCCGCCTTTCCCATCTCCCAGCCCCTCTCTGGCATCCCATAGACCTATTGTAAGGACCTGTGGTTAGTAGATTTACACCTTGGATAGCATCTTCAATTTCCCTCAAGAGTGGACCTTTTTCACATGATTCATTATCTGATAGACCCGATTGTACAGCAGACTTTAACTGTGTGTGCAACTGTCGACTATACACCAAGCGCTTAGTATATACCGTATGTCCCAAAAAAATTGCAACGGGAACCTTTGCAATGATAACTTTAAAAATAGTGAATCAATCTAAATATAATTTCAGGGTATGAAACTATGACTTATTACCCACATCTTACAGAAAACCCCATCCGATTTGCCTCAGTTGTCAAAGAGAAATGAGGAATTTTGTAGAGCATGTCAGGAATCCCTTCCCTCCAAGTTCTGTCCATTGTGTTCACACATTATGCAGTTCCAAGAGCATCCAAGTGCTAAACTTGGAAGAATCAGACCCATGACATGCTTAACAACAATCCTCATTTCTCTGTAACCATTTAACACCAAATTGAATGGGGTTTTCTGCACAATATAGCTAAGAAGTTATGTTTTAAGACCCTGAAGTAGCATTTAGACAGTTTAATTGTATTGATAGTTATCAATGCAAAATCCGATTGTAATTTTTTTTTGGGGGGACATACTGTATAGCTCACAGATAGCAGTAATGTATTTCTGCTAAGATCTTTTGTCTACATTTAAATACACTTTAAGTGCATCTGCAACTGCATAGTTCCCACACTTGCATATTCATGCTGTTTATAGTGTGCTGTCCCTGTGAATTTGATTTCTGGTTTTCTTGTCTGCTTGACACTGAGTAAGGCTGCAGTGAGGCTAATTCAAGACTTTGCGAGATGATATTCATTGCTACCTGCATTGTCAGAATTTACTGTAGCACTGTGACATTATGTTCATTGAAATTTGACCTTGTGTGCCAGTGGTGTATGAGTGATACCATCATTGTGGAGGAATAATTATGAGCCTAAATGTTTGGGTTTAATTTTTAGGATTTGCTGCTGATTTCAGCTGGAATGCGTACCTGAAAATGACAAGATCCACCTCAGCCCCAAAGCATCTTTTCAGCAACTATGAAAACGTGAGTTGATCCATGTCACATCCTGTGCCATTGAAGGAGTGAATGACGTTTGGAGTATGCTATGTTATGTTAATAAAAAGAATGTGTGTGGAGTGTGAACATTAAAAATACACAGCACATTCAGGTTTTGACCATATGATGTTTTAGTAAACTGTAAAACTAGAAACTGTTCGCGAATTTTGTGAGGAGCTAAGATTCGCGAAAGTAAAATGCAGGTGAAGGTATTTGTCTACACAATGCATCAGGTGAAAGTACTTGTCTACACCATGCATGGAATGGCTGTGGACATTCGCGGAATTTCATGTAGCGAAAAAAGCCGCCGGCTCCAATTCGTGACAGTTTTATCCTACAAATGTTTCTGCTTTTACAGTCAAATGATATGAGAAGCAAGAGCACGTGAGCAATGAAGAATATAATAAAGATCATAATGATCTGGATTGTTTAAGGTTATTAGTTTATGATTCTAATGATCTGAGTTGCATTCATTGAATATGGTATTGATGCAAGTAATTTGCACCAGATAATGCTAACCATCTGGTTGTCTGTGCCATGTGTGATGTGTAGGAAACAGTGACACCCCAGGGCTTCCGCAAGGGGATGAGGCTGGAGGCAGTGGACCGCAAGAACCCCACCCTCATCTGTGTTGCCACGGTTACCGACATCATGGACAACCGCTTCCTCATCCACTTCGACGCCTGGGAGGACACGTACGACTACTGGTGCGACGCGACGTCACCGTACATCCACCCTGTCGGCTGGTGCGAGGAGAATGGTTTGGCCCTGACCCCGCCCAATGGTAGGTTCATCGCCATAGCAACACTCTTGTCATCAAGACTTTAAATGCATTTCAAGTTCAAGGGATGGTATAGTATTGGTTGAAGTGAGGATTCAGCTTTTATTTTTTTGCGAGACACTTAAAACCACTCTATGAAATGTTAAAGAGCATACAGGTCTAAAGAGGAATTCAAAGGTTGTTTGATGAAAATCAGTTTTGAAATGGCCAAGATATCATAAAACAAAATGAAGCAAAGCTATCCTACAATGCAATAAATGCTTGGTCCCACCTTTTACTAGGATCGCTTTGTTTTGGATATGTAAAAATGTAAAATGATAATGAGGTGCATCATTTGTAGAGTGGCATTAAATCATTGTGTGGCATGTATTTCCATCTTCGTTGATTACTGAGAATGGATATGTCTATACTGTTTGGTGTGCTATCTTTCTGTCAACCCACATAGATTACCCTGACCTTGAGAACTTCACGTGGTCAGATTATTTGGCCAAGGCTAAGTCAGTGGCTGTGCCCACCAGAGCATTCAAACCGGTGAGTAGGAAGTTATGAATTTACTGTCATACAATTTGTACATACAGTTCGACCTCAATTATCCAGCCCTCTCTTATGCGGACTTCTTTTTTAATCTGGAAGACCAAAAAAAAAAAAAAAAAGAGAGAGATCGAGAGAGAGAGAAAAAAAAGGTGATTTCAAACACAATTAAAACTCCACAAAAATCATGCAATTTAAATATGATATTCTGACCAGAAACATGTCATGAATTTTTATAGTAAAATGTTTCAATTTAATGACTGTATGATTTTTAAGTAGGCTGGTGTAGTATCATACATTGTATATAGCACAAGTAGCATTCCATACACCACCTGATAATCACATGTTTGTACCAATGCTGCATGTAATGTGATGCCCAGAATACATACTACCAGCATCATGTAATGAATATGACTGTTGTGTCATCTTTGGTCCTCTAAACCTCGACCAAAACACCTCAGGTAGCATAAATTACACTATACTTTTCTGTTGTACACTTCCTACTAAAAACCTACCACTGGGTCAGCAGCCTACTTGACACATTAAAACATGGCTCTTGCCATACTTGGCCAAATCACTGTATAAATGTGGATGGACACCACTTCCGACATGGCCTGATAGCAGAGGTTGGACTGTATATAGACATACGTATTTCTATTATTTTTTTTTTTCAATGGAGCCTGAGTAAACTAAAAATAAGCACCAATCAAGAAGTAGAAGTTGTATATGTAGTCCAGCATCAAAACTGTTTTTCTGTATTTCACCATCACACAAGCCAGGTAATCATCCCCACCACCATAAGCATTAATGAATTTTTTGTTGTTGTTTGTTTTTTCATTGATATCTGACTTTTCATTATTGCTTCGTGTTTTGCATTTTTTATTTCCAGTTAAGCCAAAGTTGAGAGTACATCATCGTTCCAAACATTTTCAGACTATTTTTAGATTTGTGCCAACATCTGTTCTGCTGTCAGCTGCATTTCGTAGATACATTTGTATATATGAAAAAGTGTGTTGAGTTGTACAATTTTCCTTTCATATCTGAAAACAGCGCCCTCCTTTGGCCTTTGAAGTGGGTATGAAGCTGGAGTGTGTGGACAGGAGAAACCCCTCCCTCATCAGGGTTGCCACGGTAGCAGATGTGGAGGAATACCGCATACTGGTGAGTGCTGGACCAGATTTAAAAAACGCAGTGTAAAGAGGATCTATTAGCAACCAAGAAGCATTAGCAGAGTTACCAACTGTATTACTTTTTTTTTAGTATGTTATACTGTTGGGTTTTTTTTTTTTTTAAGTAATGCAGATTTCATGGAAAATACTGTTTCTCCAATTCGTATTACTACACAGGTCTGTTTGAGTGTTGCAGGAAAGGTAAAAATATTGTTTTTCTTAAAAAAAAAAAGAAGATGTGCCTGTTCAGCCCTGAGATTACTGCAATGCTGTTGATATGGTTGGAATCCCTGCATTAGTATTGATTAAGTTTGTATCATTTTTTGCAGAAATTTCTTAAACAAAAATTTCCCTGAAGACTTCTTTGGTGTTTTGTTTTTCTGTGAAAAAGTGGGGTGTTTTGTGATATACTAGTGTACCACAAGGATAAACCATAAATTTTGTGTTTAACTAAATGTTAAAGGAAGATTACAAAATGAAGAAAAAAAAAAAAAAACAAGGACGAGAAATTGTTCTCTTTTCATATAACTCATAAGCTCTAGAAAAAATTGAAGGCAGCATATCATAAGAGGAAATGAAACCCAAATATACTTGTAGATTAAGTGAATTCAGCAATATATGTGAAACACACCAGCAAAGTTTGAGGAAACTCAGACAATCTGTTCAAAAGTTATGAATTTTTAAAGTTTTGATGCAGACATTGCTGGATGAGAAGACTACTGTAGTTTGTGGTGTCATGCGTGGACAACAAAATGAAGAAGATATAAAGAGAATTTCACAAAATTTAATTTCGTATGAGGCGAACACATTCCCCCAGATTTGTTACTGATATAATTACATTAAGGATAATGTTATTCCTCCTGCTTTCTGAAGGAGGTAAATCAAGTGTTCTTTCATATGACTAGAGAAGCGAATATACATGTATGTTGACTTTTCTTTATATTTTCTGTATATCATTCTTCATGTGTGACGTAAAATGTAGTAGTCTTCTTTTCCAGCGATGGCTGTACCAAAAATTTAAACATTCATAACTTTTGAATGGATTGCTTGATTTTCCTCAAACTTTCACTGATGTATTCTATTAGCATTGCAACATTCAATCAATCCACATGCATACTTGGGTTTCATTCCCCTTTAACCCGTTGAGGAAAATCTGATTTTGCTATAACACACATTTCCCATAGATACCTGCCCAAGTATACTCTTGACTAGTCTTCAACGAACCAAGTTTTTTTCACCATCTTTTCATCTCTGCTTAAGATTCACTTTGATGGTTGGGACAGCGTGTATGACTACTGGGTCGACGATGACAGTCCCGACATTCATCCCGTCGGCTGGTGCGCCAAGACTTCTCATCTCCTCGTCTTGCCCATTAACCCTCTCAGTGCTGATTCAGCGACGTAAGTTTGCTTGATCTATTGAACCCAAGTGTGAAGGTAAAATGTTGATAGATTCTTTATTGTCTCCATCAGTTGGTTGCTAGGCATTGCAGTATACATTTGTTTTTGTATTTCATTTTTTTTCTGTGCAAGGCGTATTATATTGAGAATATTTGTAATATGTGACAGATTTTATCGATCAATTCTTGTTAATGTAACTCCACTTCTGATATTTCAATTCATCATATATTACATTTTAAAGTTGTAAATCAAGTCCACTGAAATGTTGTTTGTTTGTTGTATTTACTCCTCCCTCACAGTTCATCTGGTTGCCCTACCCCAGGCTGTAATGGAGTTGGCCACATAAAGGGTGCCAAGTACACTGGACATCACAGGTACATATGTCCCTTTTTTAATCAGATGTCAATCCAATTTTTTTTTATTGTTTCAGACCATCAGATAAGAAACCTAAAAAAAAGGAGATGATAATCCTGATTGTCTGTGCATAATTTCTATTGAGCAATCTGTACAGTATTTCAGTGAATATGTTATATAATTTCTTCCTGCTCCTTTTCTTTCTGCAGTGCATTTGGTTGCCCATACTCTCAGATGAACATGACCAAGGAGACCGCCCTCAATGACAGACTATTGCCAGGCAGGGGATCAGCGAACGTAGACAAGTGTCCATCATCTCCCATTCTAACTGAACCAAAGTAAGGCTAATATCAGAGCAGGCTATACAGAGGATATAATACGAGTCTTTTTCTGTGGAGACAGACTATACAATATTGTCTTGTTAATGATATATTGTCACTGGGGTGACAAGACTTTGTGTCTAAAAGTTTGGTGAAAATAACTTTTTTGGATAAGTGGTCAGATAATCAGTTAAGTGAAGTCCTGTCCAAATCATAGCTGTCTTACCCCAAAAATGAAGCTACCATGGCATGTCAAAGGAAAGGCTATCCCATTTGATATAGTGCTTTGGCCGCCCTGCTCTCCTGAACATTTGACATTTTGTAGGTACAAGGTCTTGTCGCCCAAACTTGCTTGTTTGACTGATCGATACAAGTAGGAAAGGTGTGCATTATTAAAAAAAAAAAAAAAAATCAGTGTAATAAAAGATCACTAACTAAATCTCATTCAAGGTGTCTTCATTGGTGGAAGGTAACAGAAAAAAAAAAGTTTGAAATCAAGGACAACCAAAGAAGATGTGGAAGATATGGGTGATGGAGCAGCTTGGGAAAGTTTGCTTTAGGTAGGAGGGCATGAGACGGAGAGGTGGCAATATGTGAGAGTGAGGTAAATCAGGTCATCTCCGTTTTTTTTTTTGGGGGGGGGGACAAACCTGGATCAAAAATGGATGATGCACTAATGCATATAAGTTCCTCCCTGACTGAAGTTTCAGTGAGCAATTCTGTGTAATATTATAACTTTAATATACAGTCAAACCTCTCTACAGCGGCCACCCACGAGAGATCGAAAAAAGTGGCTGTTGTAGACAGGTGGTCGCTATAGGCAGGGTTGTTAACATGGCTTTTCTCTTGGGTGGAATTGTGTGAAGTGGTCACATACGGCAGGTGGCCGCTATAGACAGTGGTCACAATAGACAGGTTTGACTGTACAAGTATTCTTTTTTTCTTTTCTTTATTTACACATGTATATGTAAGGATATAGTTTCATACCTCAAAATAAAAAAAAAAAAAAATATCACTCCACTTCCCTTTACTCCTGTTGATGACTTCAGCACCTGTATATCATACACTTTCAGTAAAATGAAATGCATGCAAATTTAGACATTAGCCTGAGAACCTCAAAATTCACCCCTCGCCCCTATCAAGGGTTCCTTTTCCGAGCAGTGGAACTATACCAAATTAAATCACTTTCATGCAAATTGCTTTGTACACGTAGGTGTCCCACTCCGGGCTGTGATGGTTCTGGCCACATCACAGGGAAGTACACCGCCCACCACAAACTCTCTGGCTGCCCACTCGCAGAGAAGAATCAGAACAAGGTTGCAGGCAAGGAAGGAGTGCACAGGAGCCACCAAAGGGGGCGCCCTCCTCTGGCATCTAAGGGGATGGGCCTCGGAAGGGGCAAGAAAAAGTGAGGAAAGATTGCTCTAGAATGCATTGTCCTATATGATTGTTTTGTTTTTGCACTTGAAAGAGATCCTCAAAACAAGGTACTGCATTGAATTAATACAAAATATAAGATATTACACAGTGTTTAACAATGCATATGTGTATTAAATTCCACGTGTAATTAGCAGTCATGGACTCAGGTTTTCATGACAAATTTGATTCTTTTCTCAAGCTTTAAAAACCTCAAGATCAGGTAATTACCTGCAGGTGACTTTGATGATACCAGTGAATGAAATCTGGCAATGAGTTTACTGTACACGCCATGTATTTAGCAAATCTAATTTTCTGTGAATCAGGACTTCCTGACGATTTTGCAAGTGGTTAAATTCATGGAGTGATCGAAGCAATGGGCAGGTCAGAATTAATAATTTTGTGTGTTTTGAAGTTTGCAAATAGCACCCAACTCGCAAAATTTGTGAAAATAAAACCCCTGAAAAATATATGGCATTTATAGTACTTACGGCTGTAATTGAATTAGACCATTCTTGAATACTAGTTGCTCCAGCATCATAATATGACTACACACAGTGCCATACATTATTTTGTGCATAATATGCCAGGGATATATCAATGTGATAATGTGTTTTGTGAATTAAGTGACTCACTCTCTCATCCCCTCTCTCCCCAGACACAAAGTACTCACAAATCCAGGGAAGCAGAACAAGCCTGAAACACAAGGTATGTCATTGATATCACTTTTCACAAGTTTTCTCTTGTAGTCCCTAGGATAGGCTGTCCAAGCAGGAGGGCTGTCTGTGTGACCTGTATATGCATTGTATAGTGTGCACACATTAATGTGTTAATTTAGCCCGTTGAGGATGAGTCCCGAGTATACTTGGGCAAGCGTCTATGGGAAATGTGTGTTGTAGCAAAATCAAACCATCCTCAACGGGTTCTAAAAGGATGTGGAATAATTCAGTTGCTCAACGTATAGTCTAAAATGAGGCCATGTCGACCATTCTCTTTCAAAATTATCGATGTACCATGCATTTGACTTGCCTATGGTATTTAACAAGAAAAATACATCTAAACCCCGCCCCCCAAAATAAAATAAAGTATGCAATAGTGAATATCTTGCTGAATAGGCATCTCAAAAAAAGGAGGGAAAAAGTGTGGTTATCTGATACTGTAATACTGATCAATCAAAGAAAGTGAAAAGTGAGGATTGCAGTGGTGTTTCTTCTTGCTTTTCATTTTTAGGCAACAAATTGTAGATTAGGGTGCGTGGGAGTAATTTTCATAGCACATGACAATTGCTATCCTTGCTATATGATGAATAACAGAAAAACTGTGTTATACATGTAGTAAAGACTTGTTACGCAGGTGCTTTTGGAGACAAGAGGATACTGTATCACTCACAATTTTATGTTTAGCATTTTTTTCTTCTTTTTTGAATTGTTTCAGATGGGCAGCCTAATCTGCAGACCCAGCTCCACCAGTCTGTTTTCATGTCGGCCATGTCGCCCCACCCTGCCAAGGACTTGCCCCTCTGCTGGGAGCAGCACTCTAAGCTGTTGCCGGGCGTGGCCGGTCTCTCGGCCAGCACCGTCGCCAAGTGGACCATGGACGAGGTGGCCGACTTTGTCCGCAAGCTGCCCGGCTGCCAGGACCATGCATCCAAGTTTGCAGAGGAGGTTCGTAGTCTTACTCTTTCTTCTTTTTAAGTGATGCCTGATAGTGCGCGCTCCAATTATATCGAATGCGATTATAATGATATTTCTTTACAAAGAAGTAAGAATTCAGATCCCAAAATTATTCTCTGAATATCTTTGTATGCTTTATTTGTTCGTCTATAACAAAATTGCAATGTAACAATAGAAAATTTCCTGTCCTGAGGACTTTGTTAAAATGGGAGTAACCTCTACGAATAAACGGATGAAGCCTGCAACTGATTTCACAAAGGAGTTGAGTCATTAAGAAGTTCTGATTCAAGTTTACAATAGTCAGCAATGTCATGAATGTTTGTGTGATATAAACCTGGAAATTAAAGATAATCATCATGCTTGAAATAAATAAAAAATCATGCACATTCTTATTCCTTGGTCAAAATCATTAAATGAATTGCAAAATGATAAAAAGGCACAACTGAGCCCACGTTCAAGATTTATGGAATCATGATGGAGGATACCAGAGTAAACACTATGAGTTGCTCATAAAGAAATTCACTGCACAAGTTTTAACTGTGTCGGTTGAGAATGATAAGGGCGTTAAGTTGCCACTAAACCCATAGTGTTCACGACCACTTAACGCCCTTCTCATTCTCAACAGACGACTGTTAACATCTTCCTCCTTCTCCTCTTTGTATTATAATCATTATTTTCATCTTTTTTTTTTTATTCAGACATACTTGCTCATCTCTTCTTGTTACTGTACTGTGATTTTCACTATTATCATGATGTGGGAGATTTTCATTATTATCATGATGTGGGAATACAAAAAGCAAATGTTTGACACATGGTGATTTCTTCATCCTTACAGCAAATCGACGGGGAAGCATTCCTCTTGCTGACGCAGAACGACATCGTCAAGATCATGAGCATCAAACTCGGGCCAGCGCTAAAAATTTACAACGCCATCCTCATCCTGAAAAACTCGGAAGAAAGCTGAGAGGCCTTTGCCAGGCCCTGTAGGAAGACAGACAAGGAAAGTCATCTTTTATTTTTCTTTTTTTTTCACAAGACAAGTAATACAGACAGAAAAATAATTGACTGCTGCACCCATAGGATTCTCACTAATAGTGATGTTCTCTTCTGCTGGAAAATGTTTGTCAACGAGCTGATCGTTACCACTGAAATAAGGAGGATCATTCCCATTTCTGGCAAACGAGTTGAGCGTAAGGTTCATGGGAGGCGATATAATCCTCATTCTGGAAGAAGACCTAAGTAGAGATGTGTGTTTTCATACAATGTACATGTAATGAGAACTATGTACACAACCACACAGATGTGCAGGTATGTTTGTGTGTGTTTGTGTAGATGGTCAATAGGGACTTTTCGATTGCATATGTCGCCAAAAGCATTCAGCACATCGGGTGTGAGAGGTAATGATGTTCAACTGACACATGCCGCCGACTGTACATGAACTTGAAGCCATTTTGATATCACTCGTACATAAGTCATGTCATCGTGTGCATCAGAACAAAATTGGGCGAACTGACGGTGAGCAGCGTTTCATTATGCCAGGGTCACCTTGGAAAAGCAGGGTTAGCGTTAATCGGACGCTCAGCACTTGATGCATGCGCAGTGCTTGTACGAGACAGTCACCACAGCCAATGACTGTGTGACTGCAGAAATTGAAAAATCTGTAATGTCTTCTCTGGCACACACTGCCTGTGTGCACCTTCTTAACAGGGAGGACACCACTCACTTGTGCACGTATGGAATGAAGTATGTAAGATGACTATAAGAGTGTCAGTACCGTGTGGGGACGCTTGTCTCTGGCTTCAATTATCAGCCGTCTTCATAGTGACTGTCAAATAAACAGCCACGTGAGGAAGGCCTCTAAAAGTGCATCGCGGAAAGGCAAGGTCAAAGGGGAAAGGATCTGGCCATTTGGATGTATTAAAAGCAAGTTCATCATCATTACAACCATGTATATGCGCCAGGGATGGATCCAGGAATTCCGTAAAGGGGGGGGGGGGGGGATGGATGCATTCACTAAATCAAAGGAGGCGTACGCCCCCCCCCCCAATTTTATTTTTTGATTTTATTTTGATTTCTTTTGATGTAAAGGCGGGGGGGGGGGGGGGGGGGGGGGAGGTCGCACTCCCAGTGTGCCCCCACCTGGATCTGCCACTGTGTACTGTTTTACTTGGACAGGACCAATATTACAATGTACATGCCAAGTCTAAATGTGATGTAAGAATATCAACTCAAACTGTTGAAAGCATTCAAGGCAGTTATGGAATGCATCAAAGAAAGTAAAGAAGAACAAGTTCAGCGTGGAATGCCGCTGATTTTTTGACAAAGCTATGTGCATGCACTTCCATTCAGAAAGAACCAACGTCACACATAGGATTCTATTGTGATATGCAAGTGTGGAAAACATTGAAAGCAGCTCAAGAATGTAGCAAAGGAAGTTGAGACGATTGAGCTAGACATGGGGTGTTGCGAATTTCCTAGGCAATAATGTGTGTTCTCTGTTCAATAAGGAAAGGCCCAACATCACCTGCAGGGCCATGATGTGATTTAAAATGTCAAACTGCTAGAGGCATTCAAAGGGGAAGATAGAACGTGAAGCTGAAGACAACCTGAACAACTCAAGTATTTTAGCTCCTCTTGGTAGGGCCTACACATTTCCTTCCTGTTGTATTGGGTTGGATGGATTTGCCGATGTCAGTTTTAGTGTAGGGCTGGAAAGTGTTGCAAGTTTTGCAACTGGTACCAAACATTGTGCTTGTATGACTTAATGTTATCACTTTGTCATTAGAAATTACATTTTAGGGAATGTAGGCAATTAGACCTGCAGTTGTTCCAAAATGAATGAAAACATACTTACACTGCCAAATATAAAAAAAAAGTTTAAAAAAAGTTGTATAATTGGTTATTAGATTAATCAGAAGTAGTGATGCAAAGCACCCAACTGGAATCTCATAGTACTACCTGGTATACATGTATCTTGAACTGTAAAACTTGAGTAGGTATAGTGGACTTTTTTTACAATGAAATCTTTGACCAGTCTCTCGACTCACATCAAAATTTTGTTATATCAGGGTTTTGAAAAATCATAAAATACATTGAAAATTTAAATGTAGAGGCAAGAAAAATTACTCTGTTATAAGAAGAGTTTATTGTAATAGTTTTCTTTGTAACGAGTCCACCATATCGCTGTAAAATGATCTGTTCTTACAGTATTTCTTGTCTGCAAGACATCTGTAGTCTCCAAGTCAGAGGAAGAGTCAAACAGACTACTAGTGTACAAGAATATGTCATTGCAGAAAATTGTCGGGCAATGATTGTGATATTTGCAAAGAAGGAAAAAAAAAACCAAACCAAAACCCTGTCAATAGCTGAATAGCTTTAATTGGTGTCATAAATAGACCTGAGTCTCATTGGTTGCTTTAACAGTTGGAATGTCAACACTTTTCTCAATTCTGAGATATGTATCTAGTATAACTGGTCTAGTAACCAAGTTATTGCTTATATTTGGCTGCAGAAAGGGGTCAAAGTGCCTTGGGTATATGGTTGCAATGTAAATGGGGTAGTAGACCACCTCCATAAAAAAAGAAAAAAACAAAAACAAACACACACCACATAATGCCACTAATGTTTCAAGGGCAGATTGAATCTCTAATGAACCATGTCCCCATTCAAGAATTCATTCCAGTCATAAAGCGGACCTGGGAATTCCGGTGCGTGCACAATGCTATCTCTTCTTACCAAACTGAGCATGCTGCGCATGGAAGCGGAATACCTTCAAAAGAGGTATACGCCTAATGTGAAACTCGGCTCCGAGTTGATTCTAATAGAGTACTGGTAACACCAAATTGAACAGTAAGAGGTTAATGATCATCAGACAGTTTGATTTAGGTTTAACATATAGTCACTAATTGGTATTGTCGGTCACAGTTGTATAATAATATGCAAATAAGTTGAGGTGGTAAAATTCCCTCATGAAACAATTTGTTGTTTAAATTTTTGCTGTAACTACTTTGGAGATGGTTCATTTACAGTGTATGTGGTCTGTTGTCTTTGAAAGAGAGTGATGCAAAAGAAATGTTAATGGGCACTTTTAGAAGGTTCTGTAATTGCTTTCTGAGTAATGCTTATTCGTGCTATTTTCTTTAAATATATACATGGATATTATGAATTCAGAGCATTTCAGAAATTTTTGAGAATACTTGAGAGTTTGCAGATTGCAGTTTCTGTAAGGGGGAAAAATCAGTTGCATGGGAGTTCGTTCTTCACATATGTTATCAGTGATGTTACTAGTTTATGCTTGTTTTCGTACTTTGACATTTATGAATATTGAGTCCATGTTAGCGCTGCGCCATTATTCAATATTTCTAAGGTGATTTCACCTTGGGGTACAAAACCGATAAAGGAAAAAAAAAAGATGTATCGGAATATTGATCGATTCAGTGTTTTGAGCCCATTTGTTGAAGGATTCATTGCATTTGTTGTACATACATAATACCTGATACTGATGTGTGTATATATGCATTGTACTACGGGTAAACAGGGAGTTTGAGAGGTTCCCTCTCACCTCCCTGGGGTAAACAATGACTTGTTACAGGTTGTGTGAACAATGACTTGTTACAGGTTGTGTGAAATGCAAATTCATCGTACATGTTTGTTTATCTCTGTTTGTTCCATACCTTTACAAACACTATAGTAACATTCAGGTTTTAATACTTGGAACTTCAAGGTATATCCTGTATTTGTTTATTTTCATTTTGATACTTGCAAAGTGTACCAAACAGAGAAATGTGCTGATTGAAATTAGATTCCACGCAACAATCAAATTGTAATACCCTCTATTTGAAAACAATAAGAATCACATGCACACACACTCCTCTGTTCAATAGCAATTACTGCACAGATGATTTTTTTTTTCTTGTATTGAATTGACAGATTTTTGCAAAATGATGTTTCACATGGTAAATTTTTTGATTGCTCTAAATCAGCCTGTTATCAGATTATCTTTAGCATGGATATTTTTTGGATTTTTAAAGACAGATCTAAATGTCTAAGTATTTGCATTTACTTGCACAAGTAGTGTACTTTCTTCTGGTAAATGAAATACAGAAGTAGTGTTGTTGTTTTTTTCCTCTCTCTTCTTTTCTTTATGAAATAGGACAAGGACCCATTTCATTTTCTAAGCAGTTCTGAAAGTAATGCAAGTAGCAAAAATCAACAATTGCATTTACCAGAGTAATGACTGAAATACTTGCAGCTGATTGGCTGCTGCCCTGCTACAACCATGGAATCTGCAACACTACTTTGTGTTGCTATTGAGCAATTAATGTACAGCTGCTTATTGAAATGGATCCTGAGTGAACTACGGACTCAAAGGTTACAGTCACAAAAGTTCGAACTCTATAATACCCCCATTTTCCCCCATTGTTGTTGCAAACAACGGAATACAAAGAATGATTTTATGTTGTGAAGTGAGTAAGTGTGTAAGTAATATGGGCAGCGTAACAAACTCGCAAGTTGCATAGATTCGTGATCCATTTGAACATCTCAGTAAACTAGGCATCTGTACTATAGCCAGAGTTTGACAGTTGGCTATAGGAAATAGAGTAAGTCTGTTCAAAGCCAAACAGGTGCTTGTGTAGGCCTATACACTATATAAGATATGGCTCATGTAGGTCAACCACATGCTGAATAACGTGCAGGTGTTTCCCATTTGTATTCTGTAAGATACTTGTTATTTAATGAATGCAGCTGCCAATAGCAGCTTGTCTTGTTTTATACTGATTAAAGACACTGCTTTGTCATGACTTAAGTCAAAATCCTGGTCTTCTGTATTTGCATTATCTCATGAAACTGTGCCAAGTGTGTGTGTGTGTGTGTGTTGTGTATCTTTCATGAAAGTATTTTGCTGAGTTGTTGCTCTATTAAAGGACAAGTTCACCTTCATAGACATGTGGGTTGAGTGAATGCAGCAATATTAGTAGAACACATCAGTGAGAGTTTGAGGAAAATCAGACAATCCGTTCAAAAGTTAATAATTTTTGAAGTTTCTGCTCAGTCACGACTGGATGAGAAGACTACTATGGCTTGTGATGTCACATGAGTACAACGATATAAAGAAAGAATAAAGAAAATTCAACATATTTCCATTTTTCTCGCTTAACGAAAGAACACTCAACTTCTCTCTTTCAGAAGGCAGGGGGAATAATATTACCCTTTACTATATGTCAGTGACAAGTTGAAGAAATGTGCACTTTATTCAAAAAGTTAAGTTTTGTGAACTTCTCTCTTTATTTTCTTTATATCGTTGTACGCATGTGACATCATACATTGTAGTAGTCTTCTCATCCAGCAGTGACTGCGCAGATACTTAAAAATTCATAACTTTTGAACGGATTGTCTGATTTTCCTCAAACTTTCACTGATGTGTTCTACTAATATTGCTGCATTCTCTCAAATCCTTATGTATATGAAGGTGGACTTGTCCTTTAAATCTGCAGATATGATTTTACCAGTTTTGTGTATGACATAATTTTCAAATCATTTCCAAAGGAGATGAAAAGCAGATGTGAAGGAAGGTTGCAACAAAAAAGTCAGGAATCCCTGGAATGATATTCCTTACACAAAACAGAATAGCATACATAATTCAGTTTCTCATATCCAGTATGTCTCATGTACTTGTGACTTGAACATTTCCGTGTGAATATAAGATAAATGATATGATTGTTTTTCAACTGTGGACAGGTTGTATAACTCGTATTAAGTTAACGTGGAAGTCTTTCTTCACTATGCAACAAACTCAAACAAGTTGAAAAATATATCACATCACTACAATCTTTAAACAAGCTCAGTTGGGTCTTAGGAAGTAGGAACACCTAAAATGTAGCCAAAAAGTGTTTGTGTATTTTTCTCTTTATTAATTCACTTTTGTTTTCCTAAATATTTTGTACTGCAAGACTGGTCTGTTGACAATGCTCTACAACTTTCTGTAGTCATGCACTTCAACAAATCTGTCTTGTATGAAAGTGTCAAGGACAGGAAATACTGAAGCATGACAGCTCACTAGATAATAGACACTGCAGGTGTCACCTTTCTACGTATAGTTATTAAATATACACATGTCTGTTTAATTCATTGGTATGAAGTTATTTCTTTTCAAGAGAATTATTTCATGATAAGTAACTTGTCATAAAGCTACCGTAGAATCTCATGAATATTAAACATCTAGAGACTAGTGTAATCACTCTTTAAAATGAAAATTTCGAGGCATCATGGTTTTGTATACTTATTGTATATATTCTGTCTTGGTTATATGAGATGTACTTGCATACATTTGTATGCATTCCTATTTTGTGAACACGCATGAAATCTGGAATAAATGAATGAATGAATAAATAAATAAATAAATACATAAACCCATACTAGACACTCAGAACTTTGGGGCAAGAATTTTTTTTATAGTGAGTTTGTTATGATTTTATGTTCTTTATGATATTAAGAGTTCACTAACAATAAAGAAATAGCAAATTGATAAGATAATAATAATAGCAAAAACATAAGTCATTTTCATTATCACTATGTGCTAGATAATATGAGTTTCATCAGCTGACCCATCATGCAGTTTGATCATTGCTCACATCCACATGACCACATTCTCTTGAGTGCCCCCCCCCCCAAGCAAAATTGGAAATTCCCTGTCTCTGAGTTTGTGTTGATGCTTTTTTACATATTTGTATATTTCATGTGGTTTCTCATTATCTCAGACAAAAAAAAAAAAGTCAATGAAAAATAAAATAAAAAATAAATCTGAAGTGCTCTCTCAACCAAAACAATACATCCCTTTAAACATATATATACATATATATATATATATATATATATATATATATATATATATATATATATATATATATATATATATATATATATATATATATATATATATATATATATATATATATATATATATATATATATGTTTATGATTTCCCTATATTACAGATGACCTAAACACATACCTCTTCCCCATTTGATAGGCAAAGAAAAATCCTAGCAATTTGGGCTCGAATCAAGTAATCTACAAAGCCAATCTTTAATTCTGATCTGAAAGAAAATGGTTCGTCAGTGTATGATTCATTCATTCATCTATTTACAGTTGTTAACACCAGTAGCCCCTCACAGTCACTAAACGATACATGACTGGAGCCTGCATGCATGCATTGAGCTAACATCCGTAAAGGACAAACCAATAATGTACAGGCCATTTATTCTGTAGCGGATCTTAGCAATTACATTAGCTTCCGGTAGCGCGCATAATGTTGTGTGGGTTTTTTTCCCACCTGACTCTTCGATCCGTGATTTATACGGCAAGCCTGTCTACGACATCCATCCCCCTTGCCCTACCCTTTGGCCTACCCTTGGCCTTTGTAAACCCCTTTTCCCAAGTCCCAACTACTGTCAATTCACAGCAGCATCACTGCCACCAGCTAGTGTTTCTCTATTCTGCATGCTCCCTCATCCATACGCGATTGATCTAGCCTTGGTTGCTCAACGTAAGCGAGTGTACAGTAAGAACAGGCATGGGAAGAGAACGAATATTACTCATCAAACCCGCCAGAGATCATAGTGGGCGTGGACAAGGCGGGTCCCGACAGGTTCGCTCCCTCCAGTCTCACGTACAGATAGGGGGCTCGGAAGAGCGGTGGGATGCAGGTGCGTGGTATCAAAGGCGCACTCGCCGGAGTATTACAAGCGCATTGTGCAAGGCAGAGCTCACTAGCGGAGTGGGATTCATAGAGCAGACTTCGCGAGCACACAAGGGACTACACATCCAGCCAAGGTAAGCAGACGTATCGGGGATCACGCGTGCAAGGTGATCCAGGGAGAGAATTAAAGGTAGGCCAATTAATGCATTAGTTGGGTCAAGCGACGAAACTGTTGCCTCAGAGTAATCGGTAGATGATAACCGCTTTGCTAGCTTCCGTTGCAGTTTACCTGAGAAAGGTTTTTACATCGTGCGTGCCTTGCGCTTGGACTCTCTTGACCCGCCTCTTCCATCAATTCCACGAACGTATTACAGTCCCTTAAAAGGTAAATACTCATGCATGTTTACTTCCGGGTTTTATATCTTTAACAAGTTCTAATTTACAGCAAGGGAGTTTTTAATTCACTTTTATCTTTACACTTGAAATAACACTAATTGCATGGCATCTGATCATATCAGGGAGGTGAAAAGAGAATCCATTTCCATTAAAACATATCTTTTGTAGAATATATATTTATATATAAAGACATTCATAATCTTCCAAACTACTGAATAATGAAAAACTTAAAGGACAAGTTCACCTTCATTAACATCTACAAGGTCAAGGATTGAGAGAATGTAGCAATATTTGTAGAACACATCATTGAAAGTTTAAGGAAAATCGGACAATCCATTCAAAAGTTATGAATTTTTGAAGTTTTTGTGCAGTCACCGCTGGATGAGAAGACTACTGCAGTGTATGATGTCACATGCGTACAACAATATAAGGAAAATATAAAGAGAATTTCACAAAATTTCATCTTTTGAAAAAAGTACACTTTCCCTTGACTCGTTACTGAGGTATGTTATGGGTAATATTATTGCCATTGCCTTTAGAAAGAGGCAAGTCAAGTGCTCTTTTATTATGCGAAAAAAGTGAAAATATGTTGAATTTTCTTTACATTTTCTTTGTACTGTTGTACTCATGTGACATCACGAGCCTTAGTAGTCTCCTCATCCAGGGGTTCCAACACAAAAATTTTTAAAATTCATAACTTTTGCATCGATTGTCCAATTTTCCTCAAACTTTCACTAATGTGTTCTACTAATATTGCTGCATTCTCTCAATCCTTATGTTTATGAAGGTGAACTTGTCCTTTAAAACATCTCTTTGACATCGGAGAAGTGCGTGCATGGGAGATAGTGGGGGAAAAATGAGAAGTTAATTTTAACCGTCATTTTTGCATGAAGATGGTGAAATGATGAATTCAGACTCTCTGTTGGAAGGAAATCTAAGATATTACCATCATCACTATCATTTCATTTTTGCTGTTATTGTTTCATATTGTTATTCCATCATCTGCATTGATATCAGTATTACGGTAGAAAAATATGCAGAAATGATGTGGCATTTTTGTTAAAATCATGATTCCCATTATAGTTTTTTTTTAATATTTTTCTTTACTAACTTGCCCTAGGAGCTCCCCTCCCCCTTCAAAAAAAAAAAAAAAATGCACTCAAAATGAACTATAACCATCTGGTTTTGTGGAAAATCTAAAGAGTGCTTCACCAGGTCTACTGTAGTGATCTGTTGGGTCAAGGGTAAAGTAATGTAGACTCACTCTGACCTCGGGTCCCTAGACAACGTTCACTTTATCACTGATACCTACGGGAAGAATGATCAAAATGTCGATTTCTTGAACAGTATATCATTTAATATTAAGCTACCACACGATTATTCCTTCAGTGCCAGCTTTTAGTTTCCCACAGACATATACGTCGATTTGAGGGGGAGTGTGGAGGGTTGTACCGTTCTATTCACTTTGCTCTTGATATGATCAAGGTGCTACATAAGCACTTGCCCAGCTGCCCGAGGCAAGTAAGAATCAAAGTCGGTCGAGTGTTTTGGAACAATTAGAAAAAATGGTGAAAAAAAAAGTTATGTCGCACCCTGCATGATGATAAGCATTACTTATGAGCATTCCTCTCCATTTACATTACTTTTTAGCACTTGTCCTCCCCATTTCTAGCATTTCCATAGAAAGTATTATAAATATACTTTTTATGTTTTGCAAATGTATACATTTCTTTTATTATACATCATGATTTAATTATGCATTCAACTGTAAAATATTTATATGTGTCGGGCTGCTGGAAATGGAAATATAAATGAATGAATGAATGAATGAATGAATAAACTATTTAGGAAACAACAAGACAATGCATGCCTTATTGTAATTAAGTTCTGCCCCACCATTCATCACATTGAAAGGGGATAGGAGTATTGCCCCTTGACCTATAAAATCCCCCCCCCCCCAACACACATACATTTGTAAAACACTGGTCACACAGCCGATGTCATCTGGGGATTATGTGAACATGTTTAATCTGTTTTGGTGTCCACAGTGGTATATGTGGTACTCTGCCATTATGGTGATTGTGCTATCTTGCACTCCTGGATTTGGGGACAATGTTTTATTTAGGCTACCTAGTGGAACCAGTATTGCATAATTAAAACAACATTTTCAAGGGTATTACTTATCTAGGCTGATTATTTTGGCTGGGGAGACAAATGTTTTGTATTCATTAATGCATTCAGTAATTACAACCAACATTTTCGAGGGTAGTACTTATCTAGGCTGACTATTTTGGCTGGGGAGACAAATGTTTTGTGTGTTGGATTTCATGGACTTTGATGTACACAAGTCTTTTGTTTATAAAGCAAAGTCAAATTTAAATGCAATGGCCAATCTGTAGGCATGCATGTGCACTGTTTCAGGGGGAAACTGCATCTAGCTAGGTTTTTATGGCGGGTGGAATTTTTTCTTCCCTGGTTCTTCACTCACTTCGTTTGTGAGCACTGAATGAGTTCATCCCACTGTCCCATTCATGAAGTAAATAGAGTTAAGCGAAATATGATCCATAAATCAAATCGCTGGCAGTTCTTTACAAGATAGTTTTTCATTGCCAGCAATGCAAACATTGACATATTCTCAAAGACTCTGTGCCCAAGATGCTATTCTGAAAAGAGCTATAAGTACACATATATGGGGTAATTTTTCAGATATGCATAAATCTGTAAAAAGTCTGTAAATAAACGGATATTGAGTTTGAAAGGTTAAAGTGCAAGTGATGATTTTGTAGAGTTAATCACAAAAAAATGAATATGCAAGCGCTAACACTGGAGCATAACTGAATAAACTGTAACCAGGGGCCCGTTGCATAAAAGTTACTATTATGGTAACTTTGCCATCCAATGGTAACTACCATGGCAATACTCAACAGCCAATCAAAATCACGAATTCCATGGAAGTTACCATTGGTTGGCAAAGTTACCATAATAGTAACTTTTATGCAACGGGCCTCTGAGAATGAACTTTAGATGTGACTATCCATCAGCAACCTGAACAGTTTCCCTTTTTACCCACCTACCACACTATTTCTCATAATGGCCCTGTGAACAGAACTCATTCACATGAAATAGTGTATTTTCACGAGTGACACTAGCACCTGGTTCAGTGATTTATAACCACCAAATGCCCATAAAGATAATCCTTTTTTCTTCTTCTTTTTTTTTTTTTTTTTTTTGCAGCTTATTAGCCTTATAAATGTGATGATGTTATATGGCGTGTAGATGTCGTGTAGAGAGGTTTATTTTTGTGGCAGTAAGGCAACACTGCACATGTACAATTAAGTCTGGAATGTTGCTTCATTGAAAGAGTTACTGCAGTACTCTGGTCTGGTGTATTATCAGTTGATTTGATCTTTTGCTCTTGTTTCCATTCTTCCATAGGATATATCATGTATGCCTTCAAAGAACTGTGTTGTTTTGATTTTGATAAAAACCTGTAATGTTTCAAAACAATTGCAAAGTGTGCATGTATGTTAATCTGCCTTCCATCATATTTTTAATGAAATTTGTCTGATTGTTTTTAATTGACTTTAGGATTTCACTGAACTGCAGTCAGTTTTAACATGCATCAAAAAAAAAAACCCAACATGATGAAGAATTAAGGATTTTCAAATCTAGATAATTGTTAGATTTTGAAAATTTGGTAGGAGTGAGTTAGAAATGACAGTTTTCTTAATTTTGTCTTCACAAATCACCTCATACAAAATGTACATGTTTGTTTATCTGCCTTCGACCAGATACTTCAGGAAATTTGTCTCATTTTTCTTTAATTGATTTTAAGATAGGGTACAAGGAAATGGATTGATCTAGTGGAAAATGGAGATCCACACAGTGTTTGATAACAAATATTTGTCTACTATTATCAGATGAAGTTGCTTTGAAAAAAAAAATCCATTCATCTGAATTCTCTTATTGTTGTAAAAGGTATCATGTATCCAATGCATAATATGTCTTATTTTGATATTCCTCTTTAACAGCATAATATCAACAGTTTAAAGGAAGCCGCATTTCACCAGTTACCATGGCGATTGTGAAAAGCAGTTATGAGGATGTCAGCATCCCAACTGGGATGTCTGTCATTGACTTTGTCTTTGAAAAATTTGAGGAGTATGGAGATACCACAGCAGTGGTGAGTTTCTACAAAATGTATGCCTTTATCACTGACTGCTATCATGTGTAGAAAAACAGCTGAAGGTCAAATCTATTCTTTATTTGACTGTGACAACAGGTGTTTTACTTGATTGCTTTTTTTATTTTCCAAAATATAGAATTTTGTTATTTGTTCATATGTCTACAAATTGTATGTTTGCACATTGTGTGAGGTGAAATATACCTTTCAACTAAACTTGTTGTTTGTTCATGTGTACTTGCTATGAAATAGTTTGTACATCGTTGGAGTGAAATATACAACTCTGCTAAATTAAATTCCCCCCCCCCAAAAAAAAAAATAGAATAACCTGGAAATAGTCCATTATTCTGTTTGTGATAACAGGCATTATGCTCGCTTGTTTGTTTTCCAGTATAAAATCTTGTTGTTTGTTCATGTCTGCTTGTTTTAAAATTTGTTTTTTGAGGTGAAATATACAAGCTGACTAAGCCAAAATAGAGTAAAAGAGAATAATGAAAAAAATATATATATATTTTGAAAAAGTCTATAATTGTGTGTTGATCATATTTTCGTTATGGCGTATCAATGATAGATTTACTCTGACTTCCATGTGTCTACTCTGTCGATAAAGGTTGATGGCTTGTCGGGACGCTCCTACACGTACGCGCAGGTGAAGCTTTTATCTCGTCGCATTGCTAGCGCCCTCTGTAAGCAGGGCTACAGGAAGGGTGACGTGTTCGGCATAATGAGCCCGAATATCCCGGAGTTTGTGTTGATGCTGTGCGGCATTGGAAGGATGGGCGGTGTAGTGAGTGGAGTGAATCCACTGTACACAGCTGGTAGGTACAAGTTGAACAGACGTTACTTGTGTCACAGAATGAGATTTAGAGTGGGTTCGAATCATCCCCTTTTGAGACAAGTGGGAGTTGTTTAACCCGTTGAGGATGAGTCCCGAGTATACTCGGGCAGTTGTCTATGGGAAATGCGTGTTGTAGCAAAATCAGCCTGTCCTCAATGGGTTAAATAGCAGCCATATGTCACCTACATGCATTTATGATGACAAACAAATATGAATAGAAAAAAAAAACAAACAAATGTTTTGTCTATCCAAAATGATGTGGCTCATTGACACTTCATGCTCTTTTGAAAACTGCCATTTTGATGCAAATTTTGTGAAATGTTTGGTGCTCCAGTATTTTCATAGTTTGTTCTGCAGTGTGAAAAATTCTGTGGATAAAAAATGGTGGTATCTTGCACTGCTTCAGCCATGACCCTGTTTTCTGTATTCTGTATTCTTTATCTTATCTTTCTTTCTTTTTCTATTAGCAAACTCTTGAAACATTGAAATTAAGCATACATGTACTTTTAACAGTTTCTCCAGACCCTCTGTTTCTTTTAAAGATTGTTGGTTCTCAACTTTCCAAAGTGTGCATAAATCCCTGTAGAAACTCCGCAAACAGTCAGCAGTAGTTTTGATTTTGTTGACATTTTGAAAGTTGCTCATGAAGAGCATGTTGCTGCTGAGTGTGCAAATATTAAGGTTAATAAATAAAAAAAAATGTTGCAGTGGTTGACACTGAAGTCTGAATGAACCTTTTGTTTCATGTAAAATGTGTAACTCATTGTGTTTGAATGGTCTTCTCACATCAAAAGTCCTGAAAGTAACATTCCTACATATCATTCCATCATTTGTTTTGATGGGTTAGGAACATCCAGTTTTATATGATTTTGTTTTGAACTGATTTGATTTTTGGATTTTACACAAATCAGATAAAACATTACAAAGAAATCTTCCCAGCAAAATTAAATCTTCAAAACGATTAAATAGAAATTAAATACCCCTAGGGTAATTATTAAATCAAATTATTTCAAGGAAATGGACGAGACCACCATCAGAAGCGAAAGCCTGACTTTGATGTGAGCCTCTAAATCATTTAAGCCAAGAAGCTCTTCTTTCAAAATCTGATGAGCTTAACTAAAAGCTGGCATGGGCTTTTGTGATGCAAGGTCACATTTGGAAGTTTGTATCCATGTTTAAGTTCATTCATTTAGGTAAAAGATAAGCCAGATATTGTGATTAAAGACAACACACCCAAAGTGATTTTTTTTTTTAACATGATATATTGCATGAATCCTCGATGTGTAGTAAGTCTGTAATTCATAAGTTTCGTAAATACACATGGCATGTAATCCATGATACTATGTAGGCCCAGTGTAAAATGAGGTATGTTTGCCTGCATTTTAATTTTGTGAATTTTACAAGAGTTGAGATTTGTGAAATTAAAATGCACATGAGAGTTCTTGTCTGCACTATATGCATTGAATGTCAGAGGCATTTTGTGAAAATTTCATGCTTTGAAAAATATCTTCAGCTCCAATTCGCAAAAATTTCGTGCTGCAAAAATATCTTACTTCACAGTACTTTGAGAGCTTTTCCTACAAAGCTACAATTTCATGGGTATGTCATCTTCCACCCATAGATCAATTTCTTCTTCAGGTACATAATGGCTAGTATTGGAGTACTATTAAAGCTAAAGTGGTACCCGTGTTGGTGTAATTGGATATGTGATTTAGTTTTTGATGAATTACATTGTGATATTAGATTTTATCTTGAGTTTGAATATTAGCACAAAGATAATGTATCCTCTCTATAAGTATCTAAGTGGTTCATATTAATTGCCACAACCTTGTCAGAAGAGCTGGGTCACCTTGCTCTGTTTCTTTGTTTTCAGCCAGTCTGAACTGAAAAGTTGCTAACTATTGAGATTGTTTTTCAATTCTTTTGAGCTGGAAAGTGCAGTGAACTATTGTGTTGTCTTTTCAGCTCCTCTGAGCTTAAGTGCAGTATCACATCATGATTAATTTGATTTCTTGACGGAGTGAAATCAGGAAAAAAAAAAGAGAGGTATAAGTTTCAAGATCAAAATTAGAGGTAAAATAAAGAAAAATATTTAATATTAGAGCATGTAGAACATAGACATTGCAATGAATATATCCTCGACAAAGTGTTGTTCCTGTGCTAAATTTCATTTATCGCTTCCTTTCTTTTTGGGGTGTAGTGCTTATGTTAGGGCATTTTTGTTCTGATTTTATTGAGAGCAACTTTGCCTAATTACTGAGCAATTTGTGCTATGGGCATATAATCTCACATTTTAAGTACATTGTAATTGAGTGCTTCATTAGTTTTGTGGACCAAAGGCATGGAATACCTTGCCAAAGGAACTTCACTTATCACCCTCAGTTTCAACATTCAAAAAGAATTTTCCCTTTAACTTTGAATTTGGATGTAAAGTGCATTGATACAGCTTACTGGAAATGCACTATGAATGAAGACTATATTATTATTTTTATTATTATTCATGTGCCAAACAAAGCCTCATATGTTTCACATAATTTAATATTTGATATGTAATGTATTTTTGTGTTGCCAAGTTGGTCTGCTTGGCAATGGCAGACTTGAGTAATGTGCTCCCATGTTTGCTTTGATGAGCTTGGCCATAAGGGGGGGGGGGTGGGGTGGGGGGTAAGAAGTTTTATGTCTCTTTTTATGTTTGTTTGCAGTAAATCTACACTGCTTAGAAGCAAAGGATTAAGACTGTTATCACAGTATAAATATCTGGTATAATCTTTGTCATCTTAAGATGAACTGGTTCGTCAGATGGAGGCTGCAGGGGCCCAGATGATCATCACCGTACCTCCCTTTGCCGAGAAGGTTTTGGAGGCAAAGAGCCGGCTCCCAAAAGTGAAGGTAAAAGGGTGTGCTTTTTACTCCAAATTAACCCCAAGAACACTGTGTAAAGTCAACCAGCCCATGTCTTTTAGTGAACTTTTTTTTTTTTTTTACTTCAAGGAGAATAAAGCCCATATATATATTTGTGTCTTTGTGTATGGACAATAATAAAAAGAATAAACATAAACAAAATTCAGCATATTTTCATTTTTCTAGCATAATGAAAAAGCACTTGACTAACCTCTTTCAAAAAACAGAGAGAGTTATTTTACCTTTAACATATTTATGTTGATATCAAGAGGAGGGAATATGCACTTTTCATTTTAAAAATGGGATTTTGTGGAATTGTCCTTATATTTTTGTCCATGCATGATCTCATTATTTGTTGTAGTCTTATCATCACTTCTAAAACTTTACAAATTCAAAATTTTTGAAAGGATTGTCCCATTTTCCTCAAACTTCTCTGATGTATCTTTCTAATATTGCCGCTTTTGTTCAGTCTGAATGTATTTGGGATTTAATGCCCCTTTGATATTTAAAAAGTTTAGTGACTTTTTATGCCTCTGCCATGAAGTGGTGCCGGAGGCATTATGTTTTTGGGTTGTCCGTCCGTCTGTCCTTCCGTCCGTCCGTCCGTCCTTCCGTCCGTAATGAATTTTGTGGACAGCGTAACTAAAAAACCTTTTGAGGTATCCTAATGAAACTTGGCATGTATGTGTATAAGGGGGTGAAGTTATGCCTATCAACTTTTGGGTGCACACGGTCAAGGTCAAAGGTCAAAAGGTCAAGGTCAAATCCATAAAATTTCACTATTTCCGCCATATCTATGTAATGCCTGAAGATATTTTCTTGAAACTTAGTGTATACATGTATTACCCAATTATAATTCTCTAGTGGAAGTTTGGGGTCATGAGGTCAAAGGTCAATGGTCAAAAGGTCATGTAAAAATATTAAAACTTCACATTCTTCTCCGTACCTTGGAAATTGTTCAAGGTATCTTCATGGAACATAGTATATAAACATGTACTGACTGGCAGTGATTATCTAGATAATTTAGGGTTCATGGGGTCAGGGGTCAAAGGTCAAGGGCAACACTTCAAAATTTTACTATTTCCCTCATATTTATGCAATGCCAGCAAGATTATCTTTTTAACAGTTGGTGCATGCATGTATAACCTGATAGAGATTCTCTGGAAAGTTGTTGTTGTCTTTTTTTTTTTTTTTTGCCTAAAAGGTCAAAAGGTCAAAGATCAAGTGAAAGTGCTGAACTAACTTTTTCCTCCGTATCTCGGAAGTGGCTCAAGTTATCTTGAAACTTACTACATATTTATGCATGTTCTGCGTGACAGTGATATCTTCTGAATTTTTGGGTCAAAGGCCAGATGAAAATGATAACAATTTACTATTCAATACAGAAATTGCACTTTTTCTCCATACCTTGAAAATTACTCAATGCATAAACATATGAATTGGTCAAAGTCAAGTTAAAGTCCTTAAATCCCCCAATACATGCTCTCCTATTCATCCAATTAAACCTAGATCAGGGAAGGTGAGCATTCAACTCATTTGTGACAAACTTGTCATTTTAATATTTTGCCAATTTTGTGAAAATGTAATCACACATTGTCCACATGTTCTATCTAGACCTATTAGGAGAACCATGCATTATGGCGGAGGCATACCAGTCGCCATAGCGACATTTCTAGTTGTATCTAAATCACAGGGTGTTCCTTACATGTTTTTCTCTGGTTGCCTATTCGGGCCTTTGAAATCTTAAAATCTGACATTTTGGTGGCCCAAAAGAAATATGTACTGGACCAATGGCAGTAAAGAGATGTGTACTTTATAGTAGTAGTAGTCCAAAATGAAAGCAAAGGTAACGATCCATTTTGAATATAAGTCACCTGATTGGGCCAACCCCAAAAGATAACTCTTTTGGAAATTGGGTGGCTCGACATCAATTTCAATCAATTCACTGGGCCATTTCCAATGTCATGTCTTGTCTGTTATCACATAATGGACCTTTGCTTACCGATACTTGCTTGCTGTGTGAGACACTACACTATAGTCAAGTTGCATGCCACAAAGAAAGGTATTTGAAAGCTACTGAAATTGAAGGAAACTTTTTTTTTTGTTGAAATGGGGTCAAATGTTCAGTAGTTTCACAGTTGGAAGCACAAAGTATGTGAGTGCTTTCTTTTTCAGTTTCCCATGAAACAAGCATGTATCAAAGTCCAAGTCAAAATGCTGATAATTTGAGCTTTGAGGAAGCAGTATGTATTTGCACTTACTAGTCTTTCTTCTTGAATGTATGCTGTGCCATTTATGTGTATGTGTGGTTTTTCTACAAATAATCTGCCGTGATAACGACTTTTAATGTCTTGGATATGAAGATATAATATTCAGGCTGATACATTTAAAGTGTCAAAATGAGTTTCCAAAATCACCAGAGGATTTTAATTCAGCACTCTCATGCTCTATATCACTGAAAGAAAACACTAATTTGTGATCATCTTGCATTTAATTAGTTTTCTTGTAACACATTTTGTTATCTGTGCTACAAGGGTTTCACTGCAAATTCTACTATCAAATGAAATACTACTACCAGCAGAAAATAACCTGAGTGTATCGTTTGGCATAGGTACTTGAGGTCATAAAATGAACTTGACCTTGTGATGGAAGCTTCTGCTTTCAACCCTTCAGAAAAAAGGGGTGTAACTCCAATTAGTCTAGTGTCTTTTTTGCCTAGAGATGATAACATCTGCATTCACCTGTACGGGCAGTTAGTGTATCTGTTTTGAGGATGGAAGCTTCTGAAATTATTTCTGAAGGAAAATGGGCATAACTCCATCAAACTTGTACCTAGTCTAGAGTCATTTATACCTAACGTCTTTACCTTTAACATCTAACAATCACCACAGGCAGTGTACGTGTTTGGCGAGGCGGATGGCTGCCAACCCTTCGAGGATTTACTGGCTGATGACGGCTCGGCTTTCCCCACCCTGGCGCCCTCTCTTGATGACATCTTTGCCCTCCCTTTCTCAAGTGGAACCACAGGAGTGCCGAAAGGGGTCGTCGTGACAAACAAGATGATCATCTGGAACATCAGTCAATTGGAAAGGTGACTGATCCTTCAGTGAGCACTAGTCATGAAGATTATGCCAAATTCAGTCAGTAAATCAAATTGAAGTTGGGATGTGTTAAAGACCAGTAGCATGGGGGAAACATAAGTGGTCCCATCTTTATTCCCTATACCACGTGGGGTTCATTAAAAAACCATGAATAGATCCCATTTCTGAATATTTGCATCAAAGCATACATAATGCAAGGCTGCTCACTTACCCATTTTTTTCTACTGGTCTGACCTGCCTGTCTGTCAGACCAGTTGGTACCCAGTTTTTCAATTCTTTACTGGTCTATTCCTGAAAAAGTCTCTGGTCCAACAGTGACTTTTACTGGTCCTGGACCATTGGACCAGTGCCAGTGTACAGCATAACATAATGGTCAAATCCAGTTGAAATTCTTCAGCTGTGTGTGTACCTATATCGAGATGAGTGATGGAAAATGCAATGTCCACAATTTGTAACAGGGGTTCTCGAATATATCCAAGCGAGGCCAGCCATCCAACTCCATGGTATCCCTATGCTACCAGGTCTTTAAAATGGAATGACTGTCCTAGGACTCATGAAGTTGCTTCTTGCATGATTTGTTTGCAAGCAGTGTCTGTTTTGACCCCTAGTGAGATCAATTTAGGCAGTATGGTGTTTCATTTTGGCATTATCTCATCTTTCCCCAAAATAGATGGTCACGTGGTGAAGACTTTTGCGTGGGAAAGGCACAGCTCTCTATTTGTCTAAGAATATGTTTCACATTGTAAAAGGAAAAACTAATGTCCAACAGCTTTTATTCAAACATGTCCCAAAAATATATATGAAATACACCAACCTGAAAATAGTGACTGACAGTCACATTGTACCATAAGAGAAGACAAAGAACATTGTATGGCTTCCTTATAAAGTGTCAATCAACTTGGAGTGTCTCCTTGAATGTAGAATTGGAGTATACTTACATATCATGTAAAGCATGATTTGATATTCATCATCTGATAACTAAGACCATTAAGCATTTGATTACATCAGTGGGCTGGTGTGCCCTATTAGATGAAACATTTCAATGTCTGCATATCATGAATTTTAATAATGAAACTCAACCATGATTTGAATTGGCAGTCAGAAGAAAGAGCCCACATTGAGGGTTGCCATATATTACTTATTGGGTTGGTTTTTTTTTTTAATGCCTCTCTCATGAAGTGTCACTGGAGGCATTTTGTTTTGGGGTTGGCTGTCCATCAGTCCTTCCATCTGACTGTAATTGATTTTGTGGACAGCATAACTTAACCCATTCCATATGGGAACCTGATGGCCTGTGTATTAAATCAATGGGAATTTCAGAATTCAGTACGGAACGGGTTAAGAACTGTTACAGGTATTCCAATGAAACTTGGTATAGGGATGATTTCTTTTTTCCAACCTAGCAACTTAGGGAAGCACTTTAGGGAAAGCCTGCCATCTTGTACCCTTGTATTTTGCTTTTTTTTTTTGTTTATCTGTTACCACTTGTATCATTGTCTTGCAAATGCCAAATTAATGATAATGATAATAATAATAACAATGAAGTTAAGCTTACAAACACTGATATGGGTGCACATTCTTGAGGTCAAAGGTCAAGGTCAAATTCTTAAAATTTCACTTTACTGTAAAAGTGGAAATTTTCACGGTGTTGAAATTTTCATGTATTTCGCACGACCAAAAACTAGCACGAAAATAAAAGCATGTAAATATTTTAGCTTGCTTTCAGTTCCAGTATTCATGTCTTGATTCCACAGCATTAGAAACACACAAAACTCATCTTACCCAGCCGAGCTCAAATTGATACTTGTGCCAAAATGTCCACTTTTACAGTATCCCCCATATCTCTGCAATGCCTGATGGTATTTTCATGAAACTTAGTGTATGTACATGTAATTGCCAGATAAAGATTCTCCAGGGGAAATTTTGTCAGTTCCTTGGGAGATATATTTACTCCTCAAAACAGATTTTCCCCTTAATGTTGCATGCTTTTGGAAAAAATATATTTTCTTCTGAAAAAAATATAACTCCCGGGGAGTTATTCCCCTGGGGATGTCCAGTGTTATATGATAATACCTCCATGTTAAGAGGCAATATCTATGTATTGCCTTTGGTATATTCACTGCAGCAATCCAGAAATTTTGGATGATGCACCTAGAGAGAACACACTGGCACTGCTGCCTTACTTTCACACCTATGGCCTTGTAGTCATTATGCTTCACAGCCTTCGATGCGGCACCCGGCAAGTCTGTATGGCGCGCTTTGAGCCTGAGGCCTTTCTCAAGATCATGCAAGATTACAAGGTGAATGTCAACTTATCTGATTTCTCACAGAATGTTCTGATTTGTTTTCCTTTGAAAAGAGCACCTTTTGTGTAGTGCTATATTATTATGTATTATGGTAGCACAGAATTCTTTTTATAAAGAAATATCTAGGGTGTTGAGGTGGCTCAGTCAGTATCCTGTCCAGGGGCGGATCCAGGAATTCTGTAAAGGGGAGGCGCCTTTACAAAATCAAAGGGGGAGGGGGCGCACGCCTCCCCCTCCCCCCCCCCCCCGGTTTTTTCTTTTTATTTCTTTTGTTTTAACAAAAAATAAAGAGGGGGCGCGTCCCTGGTGCGCCCCCCTCTGGATTACTGCTGTTTGCCTTCCAATCAAACGGCTTGGGTTAAAATCAGAATGAACAATATTGTTGTACCTCCTAGCATAATTCCTGTCATCTCCACACATGTAATTAAGGTTCTTGTTTGCTGTTAATAATGTAATGTATCACAGCAAAATATGTCCCACCAAAAATTTCAGCTAGTAAGTTGGATTTTTGTGCTTCTGATTCTGTATATCACAGATTAATGTGGCCTACCTCGTCCCACCCATCATGTTATTCCTAGCCAAACACCCGCTGGTTGAAAAGTACGACCTGTCCTCGGTGAGAATGATATTGTCTGGGGCTGCACCATTAGGAGGCGATATTGCAGAAGCCCTCAAGAGCAGGACAGGGGTCAAATGTATCAGACAAGGTAGGGGTGTTAAAAAAACCCAGCCAACAACTAGGATGATTTTGCTTCATTTTTCTCCTACTCATTCAATTTTATCTTATTTTTGCTTTAATTGATTATTCATTAGGTGTAAGCTGACTAAAAAATGTGAAATTATCATATTTTGCTGATTTACCATTTGCTGAATTAACAGTAAACTTACAGTAGCTCATGCCCAACTCTTGTCATGCATCGACCATGCTTGTATCTAGCATGTAGTTGCAGCTAGCTGTCATCATTAGACGTATAGTGAATTCGTCTTCACGTCTTTCATCTGTCTTTACATGTACACGTTATCACAGTGTTCGTTCGCTAGTTTTCTGTTTCCTCTCGCTACTTAATTGTGTTTCCCCCCCTCAAATAATGGACGCTCCTCGGTTATTTGTCTCAGTAACATGCATAATGGGCATGCAAGGGCTTGAGTGTATTGATTGATTGAGGTGCAGTGGTGTACATAACAGTGCACTCCCGTTATAACGAACAAGGTTATAACAAAATTCCAGTTACATTGAAGTAAAAAGTCAGGCCGCAACATTATCAGCTCGACGTATTTTCATTGTTTATTTGTTCGGTTGTAACAAAATTTTGACATAACAAAAGAAAACTGCCGATCCCAAGGACTTCATTATAACAGGAGTCCACTGTATGTTAGTTTACATTCTACTCGATATGGCCACCTCCTCATGTATGTACATGTATATTGTACGAGTTAACTGTAGAAGTGGATATTTTCGCGCGACTCATTTTTCACGCTCGGCTGGGTAAGAAGAGTTTGGCATGTTTTTAATTCTGCAGAATCGTGACATCAACTATGTTGTACTGGAACATATGGAAAGCAAAAATATTTGCATGCTTTTATTTTCGTGCTGGTTTCGGATTGTGCGAGGTGCGCAAAAATGTCCACTTCTACAAGTACCTATCCAGGCTGGCAGATTCTTGTGAATGAATAAAAGATAAACACACAATGATGCCTCTGACTTAAATCTTCCATCTCACGTACACTTTCACAGGCTTTGGCATGACAGAATTGGGTCCTGCCTCTCATGTTCTTCCTAAGAGCACTGATGTTCCTTCCAGTGTTGGACTCCTGCTACCTAACACAGAAGCCAAGGTACATCTAAAGTGAAAACATAGTTCTCATATGCCTGCAGAACTTTCAATTTTTGCTCTAAAATGTATGCAAATGCATAAGAAATGCGTGGAATAATGCTGTGATAACATAATTTCAGTTGGGTATTGATGAAAATGCGAAATAAGAGCCAAGAAGTTTAACGGGAAGTACACTACAATCTCAAAGCTCACCCGATTGTAGCTGCTATGTGATGTTTTTTATTCAATTACATTGATTAAAATGTATCGGACCAGAGCGGTATCACAATACTTGTGAGATTGAATTGCATGCAGCTTGTTCTGCACGCAATTCAGTGATACTGCTTGGACATGATTCGATCATCATGTGCCAGCAGCATTCTCCTTGGAGAAGATGCTTCAGAAATAATAGTCAGGTACACTGACTTTTATCATTTCACACTTTCAATCTCTAAATATTTGAAAACAACTCGATATTTTGGCAAATCGCGCCAGCCAGACAAATTTATTGGTAGAGCTTTCCAATATATTGCAAGCAAATTCCAAATGGTGGAAGATGAATTTTGAGCCCTTCCGAATACTATGTGTTAGCTTTAATTGCTTCCAGTGAAGTCCCCACACAGCGTATTTGTGATGTAGGGATGTGCAGTTATTGCAAGTTATGATGAATGCAGTTATCTTAGGCTGCGTTATCTAACTTGAGAGAGAGAATCACGTTTCAAGACGCGTTTGGAACGGTGTTTGCAAACGTGGTTTGAAACGCGATTCTCAGGGAGCCGCGTTTATCTAACCATCATACAATCGCGATTCGAGTGGTGTCACTGCGCAGCTGCTTTGCACCGTTTGACCCGG
Organism: Diadema setosum; assembly: GCF_964275005.1. Classification (NCBI taxonomy): domain Eukaryota; kingdom Metazoa; phylum Echinodermata; class Echinoidea; order Diadematoida; family Diadematidae; genus Diadema; species Diadema setosum. The sequence goes on from NC_092694.1 coordinate 22,480,313, forward strand.
GAAGTAAAGGTCAACTGCATACAACCAAACATGCCTCCTCAGTCACACACAAATAATGGGAAAAGAGCACAACCGGAAACAGCTGGGATTTGACCTTGAGATATAAACGCGTATCAAAACGACATTGCGATTATCTACTCAAAGAACAGCAATCGTGGTCTCAAACGTGTTTCAAAACGCCCTTTGAAAGACGTTTCAAAACGATGTTTCTAAACACGTTTGAAAACACAGTTACGTTTATCTAACCCCTGAAAATGCCTCAAAAGTGTTTAGGATCGTGATTCTGCCTCAGAAAGTTTTTAGATAAACGCAGCCATTGTAACAACAGTGTAACACAGAACACAGTAAGATATTTGGTTTTGGGTTTAATCTCGGCCACCAATTTCCCTTTACTATCTCAAGCCACCCAACCATATTCCAATTAGATACCATATACTATATACTCCCTGGATCACGGTAGCTCCAAAGAATTCGGCCTAATACACTCCGCATGTATTGTATAAGTGCATATCCAGTCTGCATAAGCCCGACTGGCGTTGCTTGCACATTTTATTCAATCTGCAAAAATATAAACAAGAGAAAGGAAGGCGTCCTTAGTACACTGTACATGTATAAATGAGTTGCCCATCAACGTAACCCTTCACAATTGTCACAGGGCTTAATCATGCACAAAATCTCTGAATGGCACTCTTCTATTCATGTGCATACTCTGAATCATAAACTGTTGCCTGAAAATGCCTTTCTCAATTGTGTGTACACAATACCAGCAATGACTCTATTTTGAATGGAACACAAAAAAATACTGGCTTGCATATGTATCACATTAAACTCACTTTCAGATGTTGTTCATCCCTCAGTAATTTCAACTGCATTTCAACAGCAAACCTATTTATATAATTGTGTATTAATTCTAATCCAATACACCTACATATATTTTTCCATGTAACCTCCTTACATACATTACATATGAGTATTAAGTGCAATATAAACTGGCATGTAACACTTGTCAGTCTTATTCAATACACTCAACTCATTCATGTTATTGTTGCTGTTTGTGTATACAATCTATCAACTTCCGCATTGATTTACAACCTTTATAAAGCTGGTGCTCAAATTCCTTAAATAAGAAATATGTATGGAATTTGCATTTGTGTGGTTCATTATTAAAATGATGTACCATTTCTTTAAATAAACCTTGCCTCGTGCTCGTTATTTCTTTTGAGAACTTTGTTCGAGTAGTGCGACCCGACCTCGATGTAAATCGGGCCTATTTAAACCCTTTACTCACTTGATGTGTAGAGGACTCATATTTTCACTCTTAAACTAACCTTTCATACATCCAGACATTTAACAATTTCATTCATGGAGCATGCAACTTATCCAGTTAATACGACAACCTCTATCGAGCGCACTGTGCCCAGACTACATGCGCGACTACCGAATTCACTGACCGCCTCCACACACAGTGCGCACTGTACCGTATGCGTTATAACATGTGACAATTGAACCGTCTTTGTCTTTCTACCAACAAACTCTGAGGCTCATTTTCAGCACACACAATAATTATTTGATATATGAACCAAAAATATGGAACTTACTTCTATGACGGAATGCATCAGTAACTGTAAGCTCGTTGTAGCCCTCTCTAATGCATAATTCAGGACCACAAGCCAAACTCTTGTCTCTGCGGACCAAACCTGGCGCTGCAAAAACGTGTTAGCTCTCTACCGTACTTTCGGCTGCTACAGTAACTTCAATTGTAAGGTATCTCTAAATGCACACACCTATGGTGTCTTTTAAGTCAACAAAAAAAATAATCATTTTCCGTCTTTACTCAATGAAACATACCTCCCCCCCAATGAGGGGTTTACCTCATTCCAAAAATGTGAAAAATCATTGACAATTAAATTTTACTAGACACTTGAATACTGCTGCTCTCAACAATACTTGACATATACACAATGTTAACTGAACTTGACATGTTTAGCTGACATTACATGTAACCTCACTTGAAGGTTAACATGAGATAACTTTCAGTCTTCATAACCTTCTGCTGGGTAGACTACCACTACTTTGGTTATCGGCCTCTTATAGTCTGACCTAGCGGTTTTCACCTTCACATTCCTTACTCTGCCATCAGATCCTGGATATACATGCACGATTCTACCTAAGATCCACTTTCCGCGCAGAGCATTAGGATCTGATACCACTACAATGTCATCGACGCGAACGTTTCGTCGTTCCACATTCCATCTCCTTCGAGGCACCAGTAGCGGAAAAACATCTCGATTCCATGCTTTCCAAAATGCATCGACAATGCGCTGGACGAATTCGACACGGTGTCGGGGGTTCCTAGTCTCCCTGAACGGACCTTGCGACACTCTACTTGATGCGCGACCTAACAAAACATCATTCGGACATAGGTAACTACCATCATCTGGATCATTGGGCGCCCTGCCAATCGGACGCTGGTTTACCAGATTTGCTACTTCAACAAAACATGTGTACAACTCAGAGGGGGACATAACTTGACTGCCTATTGCTTTCTTCAGCGCGTATTTACAACTTTTCACAAGAGCTTCAGCGCTTCCATTCTGATGCGGGGCATAGGGCGTTGTGAATTTCCATTCCACTCCGCGATCAGCACAATACTCCTTCAACTGCACGTCATCCCAACCTTTCACCATCTCACGTAACTCGCGTTCTGCGCCTACGAACTGCGTACCGTTGTCGCTCACTAAGACCTTGGGCTGACCTCTGAAGGCGAAAAATCTCCGAAGCACTTGAATGAACTCCATGGTAGAACTATCGACAGCTACATCTAGATGAACGGCTCGCGTGTTGAGACATGTGAAAATCACTCCGTATTGCTTCGCTACCTTATTTCTTCCGACCTTAACGTTGTACGGCCCAAAATAATCACACGCTGTATAGTGAAAGGGTGGTGTGAACGGTGCTGTGCGTAGCTCTGGCAAATCGGCCATCAGTTGAGACTCCAACTTGCATTCCATCTTTCTGCAAGTGACACAGCTGTGCTTTATCGACTTGGCAAGCTTGGTCACTCCGGTTATCCAGTACTTGCGTCTCACTTTAGCCGCAGTAGTCGCCACCCCATCATGGCCAATCTCATGAATTTGTCGTGTGATGAGCCTCGATACCCTATGCTGACCTGGTAACAGCACAGGATGCCTGTTGTCGTAAGACTCAAAGATCCTTCCCGCTCTGCCACCGACATAGATGATGCCGTCATCGACATAAGGGCTCAGCGTTTTGAGCTCTCCTCGTTTCATCTTGGCATGCAGTGGCTTTTGTACCTCTCCGATCCAGAACCGCTCAGCAGACTCTAACTCTGATGGATTGAGAGGTCCTTTCCTTCCACCTCCTGCTGCGTCACTGCCGGTTTTACACCTGGCCTTTGCATTGTGAAGAAATCTCTTGACGTATGCAGTGACCCTTATCAACTTCCTCCAGCTCGAGTACCTCTCACAGTCCAAGCAATCTGGAGTTACGACTGCATTCATTACCTGTTCTGCTTTACGCCTTTCTTTGTTCTCTTCTGCATTTGGTGATGTGATTTCTATGCACGTCCACTCTTCCTCAGCCAGTTTAAGGAATTCAGGTCCATCTCTCCACCTTTCAAGCAACTTTGACACTGGCACTCCTCTGGATACATCATCTGCAGGATTTTCCTTGCCATTTACATGTTTCCACTGATGCGGATTGGACTTGCTCTGTATCTCTCCTACTCTAGATGACACAAATGGCTTAAAAGCCCTTGCTTGGCTTCTAATCCATCCCAGCACTATCATGCTATCAGTCATGAAAATTGTATCCTGCATCTCCAGTGTCGTCTCCTCTCTGATAGCTTCATCCAGTCTAGTGGCCATCACAGCCGCTTGAAGTTCAAGTCTGGGTAATGTCAACCTTTTCAACGGTGCTACTCTTGATTTGGCAGCCACAAATCTGACATCATACCGGTCGCTGTCGTTCCTCTGCCATCGAAGGTATGCGCATGCACCAAAGGCATCCTCCGAAGCATCACTGAAGATACACAGCTTGGGCAAACCCATTGCCTCTGGCGGGGTTAAACATCTTGGGAATGTCACTTCATTGAGCTCCTTCATTTCTCTGAATAGCTTAACCCACTCAGCATTTTCTCTAGGCGGCAGCTCCTCATCCCAGTCTAATCCAAGTTGCCAAAGACGCTGCATACCTATCTTGGCTTGCACCAAGAAGGCAGAGGCAAAACCAATCGGGTCAAATATCCTGGCAACTTGACTTAGGATTTGTCTCTTGGTCCATTTGTACGAGTCATCTTTCTCAGCTTCACTCTGGAGTAGAGTTGACTTCACTAGGTATGAAAACTCATCTGTATCATGCTTCCACACAGCGCCCAACACTTTCTCCTCCGTCAACGCTTCAAGGACATTCATCTCATCTGATTTAGTTTCATCGCCTTTCATAGGGATGTTAGAAAGCCAGCCTTTAAGCTTGAAACCACCCTTTGCTAGAACTGCATCAATGTTCTTGGTTAACTCCTTTGCCTCTTCTGATGATTTGACTGATGTGCAAATATCATCCATGTAAGTGTCACGCTCAAGAACCATAGCCGCTTCTGGATGCTTTGACTTTCCTTCTTCCGCTGTTCTCCTCAGTGCCACCTGAGCTATGGCTGCTGCCGGCTTATCTCCGAATGTGACCACTTGCTTCACATACACGTCAGGCTTCCTGGAAGTTTGCATATCCCTCCAGAGGTATCGATGAACATGCTGATCCTCTTCCGTCATGAGCACCCTGTGGTACATTTTAGAAATGTCACCACAGATTGCTACTTTATGCTCTCGAAATCGTAGCAAGACACCGAACAGATCATTCAACAAATTGGGCCCTTTCAACCAGTAATCGTTCAAGCAATGGCCTTGGTAGCTCGCTGATGCGTTGAACACAATCCTCACTGGTGTGCTTCGTTTCTCTGGACGTATGACCGCATGATGGGACACATACTGCACAGGACCTTTATGAGCAGACATCTCCTTTTCCGTCAGCTTTCTCGAAAATCCCATCTTTTCCATGTCTGTCATCTGCTGGTTGTAGACATCAGCGTACTCTGGATCTTTAGCCAGCTTTCTCTCTATAGACTCGAGCATCCTTTCTGCTTGAACTCTGTTATCTGGCAAATCATGAGGGTCCTTTTTCCATGGGTATGGAACTTGTGATCTCCATTGGTTTCCCACCTTTTCGCAAGAGTTGTAGATTAAGTTGTACTCATCTCTCTCTGCTTTGCTCATGTTAACAGGCTTGCAATGACAATCACTTGCTCGTACTCCCATGCTTTCAGTACTCCAGAAATCTGACAAATCGACTGGTGGAGATATCTGAACGTGTAAAACTCTGTGTGGGTTTCGCTGATTCACCCCTGATCCTCCAAACACAACCCACCCAATAGGGGACTTCCGTATTACTACGTTACCGCTCTGACGAGTTTCTCCTGAGTGCATCTTTGCATGGTCGATCCCAATGAGCAGATCCACTTCACCACTACCTCTGTTGACATCGTTTGCACTCAAGTTTACCTTCTCAACTATAGAGCAAACATCAATGTCTTTTATCTCCTCAGTAATGCTGGGCAGTCCTACAGCAGATATGGTGCTCACCCTCTTGCCAGCAATAGCACATACAGGAACCTTGTACAACTTTGTACGTAGCTGCTCGGTTTCTCCTCCCACCTTGGTGATTGTGATGGTGGTTTTGGTCCCTTTCAGATCCAATTCATCAGCAAATCCTTGTCTGATCATACTGATCTGCGCTCCGGAGTCCAAAAGCACATTTCCCACTCTGTTTTCTGTCTTTGACTTGATGAATTCAGCCTTGAGGATAGGAAGAATTGCCTCTTTACTTCCAACTGTGGCGATACCGACTTGATTCATCTCTTGATCTGGGTGAAGAAGGGGATGGTGGTAGAATTTACATGGCTGCCCCTTGTAACTCTCAGTGCATAACCTCCTCTTCTTGCACGTGCTCATGCGGTGCTCTCTACCTGCTTGCTTAAGACAACTGAAGCAGGCGTGATTGTCCCTTACTAACTTCAGACGTTCTTGTTGTGGCTTGGATATGAATTCTCTGCACTGATCAGTCCGGTGCCCATCCTTGGTTTTGCACATCCAACATCGAAACTCTGAAACCTTGGCAGGAATTGAAGCCGATATCTGGTTCACTGGCATCTTTGACCTTGCTTCCTTCCTCCCTGGTGCAGAGGAACGCATCCTAGCTCTCATTTCACTCTCCATCCACTTCAAGAGAGACTCTAGGGTCTGCGATGTTTCCTCATCTTGTCTCCGAAACCACAGCCTTCGATCCTCCTCATTTAGCTTCCTCTCTATTATGGCTAACATATGACTGTTATTCATGTCATTATCTCGCCCTACCTCGTTCAGTGTGTGGTAGCTTCTTCGAACCAAGTTCACGAAGTCGCAAAACCTCTCATCTTCACCGCTTTTCAGTGGCTTGAATCGGGAGATATCGTTGAGGATTGCATCTGCTACCATGCGTGGGTCTCCATAGATGAGATCTAATTGGCTCCATGCTGCCTCATAATCTTGACCAATACCTCTAATGTACTGCAAGGCTTTTCCAGTCAAGCATGACCGTAGAACCATTAATGCATCTCTTCCACTGTACTGATTATGCACAACATGCTCAAAATCTGCCTTAAAGATCACATATTCTCTTATGTCTCCTGAAAACCTGGGCAGCTTTGGTTTCTCCAGCTTGAAACGTGAGGTTACTGTCGCCGGTCCCTCAGGGGATGGACTCTCATGAACATCATTGCTTGCAGCATGCGATGTCTCTCGAACATTGTTATCCTCATTGACTTGTGTGATAGCATGCTCTGCCTCTTTCTGACAGTAATCCTTCTCCTTAATCTGAAGCTTGAGAAATGCCTTCTGACAATCCTCCATCCATTTCTCTTCGGCTTCGAATTCTGCATCATCCTCTATCATCTGTGTGTAGGCCTCATGCTGTGACTGAAGACTTTCGTAGGCTTCATTGTAACTCTTGAAAGCCTCTGAAACTTCACAAACAGGACGGTTCTCTGACAGCATGAAATCCAGAGCACTGCCAAGACGTGTGAATTTAGCCTTGGCTCCTCTGCGTCGGTGCTTCAAACTCTTAGCGTCGTCCGCCATCTTGTATCCTCTGGAACACCAGACCCCAGGAGAGCTGAAGAAATTGAATGTATGGATCACGGTAGCTCCAAAGAATTCGGCCTAATACACTCCGCATGTATTGTATAAGTGCATATCCAGTCTGCATAAGCCCGACTGGCGTTGCTTGCACATTTTATTCAATCTGCAAAAATATAAACAAGAGAAAGGAAGGCGTCCTTAGTACACTGTACATGTATAAATGAGTTGCCCATCAACGTAACCCTTCACAATTGTCACAGGGCTTAATCATGCACAAAATCTCTGAATGGCACTCTTCTATTCATGTGCATACTCTGAATCATAAACTGTTGCCTGAAAATGCCTTTCTCAATTGTGTGTACACAATACCAGCAATGACTCTATTTTGAATGGAACACAAAAAAATACTGGCTTGCATATGTATCACATTAAACTCACTTTCAGATGTTGTTCATCCCTCAGTAATTTCAACTGCATTTCAACAGCAAACCTATTTATATAATCGTGTATTAATTCTAATCCAATACACCTACATATATTTTTCCATGTAACCTCCTTACATACATTACATATGAGTATTAAGTGCAATATAAACTGGCATGTAACACTTGTCAGTCTTATTCAATACACTCAACTCATTCATGTTATTGTTGCTGTTTGTGTATACAATCTATCAACTTCCGCATTGATTTACAACCTTTATAAAGCTGGTGCTCAAATTCCTTACATAAGAAATATGTATGGAATTTGCATTTGTGTGGTTCATTATTAAAATGATGTACCATTTCTTTAAATAAACCTTGCCTCGTGCTCGTTATTTCTTTTGAGAACTTTGTTCGAGTAGTGCGACCCGACCTCGATGTAAATCGGGCCTATTTAAACCCTTTACTCACTTGATGTGTAGAGGACTCATATTTTCACTCTTAAACTAACCTTTCATACATCCAGACATTAAACAATTTCATTCATGGAGCATGCAACTTATCCAGTTAATACGACAACCTCTATCGAGCGCACTGTGCCCAGACTACATGCGCGACTACCGAATTCACTGACCGCCTCCACACACAGTGCGCACTGTACCGTATGCGTTATAACATGTGACAATTGAACCGTCTTTGTCTTTCTACCAACAAACTCTGAGGCTCATTTTCAGCACACACAATAATTATTTGATATATGAACCAAAAATATGGAACTTACTTCTATGACGGAATGCATCAGTAACTGTAAGCTCGTTGTAGCCCTCTCTAATGCATAATTCAGGACCACAAGCCAAACTCTTGTCTCTGCGGACCAAACCTGGCGCTGCAAAAACGTGTTAGCTCTCTACCGTACTTTCGGCTGCTACAGTAACTTCAATTGTAAGGTATCTCTAAATGCACACACCTATGGTGTCTTTTAAGTCAACAAAAAAAATAATCATTTTCCGTCTTTACTCAATGAAACACTCCCTGTTATTGAAAATTGTTGCAGCGCCATCTGTGAGAGCATTCCGTAACTGACTAATGGTTGATCACAGTGGCTAGACTTTGTTCTTCATATTTGTTATGTGCTTGTAAATATCTGTAGATAAATTGTATTATAATGTAAATAACACAGTCTGCAAGAATCTTCAGCTTATTGAAGGAGGCAGACTTAACCAGAAGAAGACTAGGTACCAATATCTCTCCCCCAGCCTCCGCTCTCTAGATTTCTGTCTGTCTCTGTCTCTATATTACTGTCTCTGTAGATCTGTTTATCTGTGTATCTGTCCATTTCCCTGTCTCAATCTATCCATCTGTCTATCTGTCTCTCTCCATCCCTCTCTGTTTATCTGTCTGTCTGTCTGTCTCCATCTCTCTCTGTTTATCTGTCTGTCTGTCTGTCTCTCTCTATGTCTCTCTATCTGTTTATCTGTCTGTCTGTCTCTCTCCATCTCTCTCTCTCTGTTTATCTGTCTATCTGTCTCTCTCCATCTCTCTCTCTGTTTATCTGTCTATCTGTCTCTCTCCATCTCTCTCTCTGTTTATCTGTCTGTCTGTCTGTCTCTCTCTATGTCTCTCTATCTGTTTATCTGTCTGTCTCTCTCTATGTCTCTCTCTGTTTATCTGTCTGTCTGTCCCTCTCCATCTCTCTCTGTTTATCTGTCTGTCTGTCTCTCTCCATCTCTCTGTTTATCTGTCTGTCTGTCTCTCTCCATCTCTCTCTCTCTGTTTATCTGTCTATCTGTCTCTCTCCATCTCTCTCTCTGTTTATCTGTCTGTCTGTCTGTCTCTCTCTATGTCTCTCTCTGTTTATCTGTCTGTCTGTCTCTCTCCATCTCTCTCTGTTTATCTGTCTGTCTGTCTGTCTCTCTCTATGTCTCTCTCTATCTGTTTATCTGTCTGTCTGTCTCTCTCCATCTCTCTCTGTTTATCTGTCTGTCTGTCTCTCTCCATCTCTCTCTGTTTATCTGTCTGTCTGTCTGTCTGTCTCTCTCTATGTCTCTCTCTATCTGTTTATCTGTCTGTCTGTCTCTCTCCATCTCTCTCTGTTTATCTGTCTGTCTGTCTGTCTGCCTCTCTCCATCTCTCTCTCTCTGTTTATCTGTCTATCTGTCTGTCTGTCTCTCTCCATCTCTCTCTGTTTATCTGTCTGTCTGTCTCTCTCCATCTCTCTCTCTGTTTATCTGTCTGTCTGTCTCTCTCCATCTCTCTCTCTGTTTATCTGTCTGTCTCTCTCTCTCCATCTCTCTCTGTTTATCTGTCTGTCTGTCTGTCTCTCTCTGTTTATCTGTCTATCTGTCTGTCTGTCTCTCTCCATCTCTCTATCTGTTTATCTGTCTGTCTGTCTCTCTCCATCTCTCTCTGTTTATCTGTCTGTCTGTCTGTCTCTCTCCATCTCTCTCTCTCTGTTTATCTGTCTGTCTGCCTCTCTCCATCTCTCTCTGTTTATCTGTCTATCTGTCTGTCTGTCTCTCTCCATCTCTCTCTCTGTTTATCTGTCTGTCTGTCTCTCTCCATCTCTCTCTGTTTATCTGTCTATCTGTCTGTCTGTCTCTCTCCATCTCTCTCTCTGTTTATCTGTCTGTCTGTCTCTCTCCATCTCTCTCTGTTTATCTGTCTGTCTGTCTCTCTCTCTGTTTATCTGTCTATCTGTCTGTCTGTCTCTCTCCATCTCTCTATCTGTTTATCTGTCTGTCTGTCTCTCTCCATCTCTCTCTGTTTATCTGTCTGTCTGTCTGTCTCTCTCTCTGTTTATCTGTCTCTCTCCATCTCTCTCTGTTTATCTGTCTGTCTCTCTCCATCTCTCTCTGTTTATCTGTCTGTCTGTCTCTCTCCATCTCTCTCTCTCTGTTTATCTGTCTGTCTGTCTGTCTCTCTCTCTGTTTATCTGTCTCTCTCCATCTCTCTCTGTTTATCTGTCTGTCTCTCTCCATCTCTCTCTGTTTATCTGTCTGTCTCTCTCCATCTCTCTCTCTCTGTTTATCTGTCTGTCTGTCTGTCTCTCTCTCTGTTTATCTGTCTCTCTCCATCTCTCTCTGTTTATCTGTCTGTCTCTCTCCATCTCTCCCTTTCTGTTTATCTGTCTTTCTGTCTCTCTCCATCTCTCTCTGTTTATCTGTCTGTCTGTCTCTATGTCTCTCTATCTGTTTATCTGTCTGTCTCTCTCTATGTCTCTCTATCTGTTTATCTGTCTGTCTGTCTCTCTCTATATCTCTCTCTCTGTTTATCTGTCTGTCTGTCTCTCTCCATCTCTCTCTCTCTGTTTATCTGTCTATCTGTCTCCATCTCTCTCTGTTTATCTGTCTGTCTGTCTGTCTCTCTCTATGTCTCTCTCTATCTGTTCATCTGTCTGTCTGTCTCTCTCCATCTCTCTCTCTCTGTTTATCTATCTGTCTCTCTCTATGTCTATCTGTTTATCTGTCTGTCTGTCTCTCTCCATCTCTCTCTCTCTCTCTCTGTTTATCTGTTTATCTGTCTCTCTCCATCTCTCTGTTTATCTGTCTGTCTGTCTCTCTCCATCTCTCTCTCTCTGTTTATCTGTCTGTCTCTCTCCATCTCTCCCTTTCTGTTTATCTGTCTTTCTGTCTCTCTCCATCTCTCTCTGTTTATCTGTCTGTCTGTCTCTCTCTATGTCTCTCTATCTGTTTATCTGTCTGTCTCTCTCTATGTCTCTCTCTGTTTATCTGTCTGTCTGTCTCTCTCTATGTCTCTCTATCTGTTTATCTGTCTGTCTCTCTCTGTTTATCTGTCTATCTGTCTGTCTGTCTCTCTCCATCTCTCTATCTGTTTATCTGTCTGTCTGTCTCTCTCCATCTCTCTCTGTTTATCTGTCTGTCTGTCTGTCTCTCTCCATCTCTCTCTCTCTGTTTATCTGTCTGTCTGCCTCTCTCCATCTCTCTCTGTTTATCTGTCTATCTGTCTGTCTGTCTCTCTCCATCTCTCTCTCTGTTTATCTGTCTGTCTGTCTCTCTCCATCTCTCTCTGTTTATCTGTCTATCTGTCTGTCTGTCTCTCTCCATCTCTCTCTCTGTTTATCTGTCTGTCTGTCTCTCTCCATCTCTCTCTGTTTATCTGTCTGTCTGTCTCTCTCTCTGTTTATCTGTCTGTCTGTCTCTCTCTCTGTTTATCTGTCTATCTGTCTGTCTGTCTCTCTCCATCTCCCTTTCTGTTTATCTGTCTTTCTGTCTCTCTCCATCTCTCTCTGTTTATCTGTCTGTCTGTCTCTCTCTCTGTTTATCTGTCTATCTGTCTGTCTGTCTCTCTCCATCTCCCTTTCTGTTTATCTGTCTTTCTGTCTCTCTCCATCTCTCTCTGTTTATCTGTCTGTCTGTCTCTCTCTATGTCTCTCTATCTGTTTATCTGTCTGTCTCTCTCTATGTCTCTCTCTGTTTATCTGTCTGTCTGTCCCTCTCCATCTCTCTCTGTTTATCTGTCTGTCTGTCTCTCTCCATCTCTCTGTTTATCTGTCTGTCTGTCTCTCTCCATCTCTCTCTCTCTGTTAATCTGTCTGTCTGTCTCTCTCCATCTCTCCCTTTCTGTTTATCTGTCTTTCTGTCTCTCTCCATCTCTCTGTTTATCTGTCTGTCTGTCTCTCTCCATCTCTCTCTGTTTATTTATCTGTCTTTCTGTCCATCTTTCTTTATGTCTGTCTATTAGTCTGTCTGTTTTTGCCTCTTACTTTGTGGTATGATCTTTCAGTGATTGAACATGAAAAGGCTAGCTGAAAGCACTAGATTTCTTGAATGTATCGTGGTGCCTCATAAATAATCATGAAAATTTCACTGATCTGTCATATCTACCCCCCCCCCCCCCGGCCTTTTATCCCCCACACCCTTGGTCAGATTGTGGACATCCAGACAGGGGAACTCCTCGGGGCGGGGCAGGACGGAGAGCTGTGTATCAGAGGACCACAAGTTATGGGCGGGTACCTCAACAACCCGGAAGCAACTGCCAACACCATTGATGAGGATGGATTCCTTCATACAGGTAATTGGTATCCAAGAGTGGGCTGGTATCACAGTCTTCCGACAAGCATACAGATCGATTCTCATGGGTGGGCTGGTATCACAGTTGCCCTCAATCCAAACATTTGTATGCTGTATATATAGGTTGATTCCTATGGATGGGCTGGTATTACACCCCTCCAACACAATTTTTTAATGCAATGTAAAGAACTGCTTCAGGACACAAATGGGGGGGGGGGGGGGGTAGTAGGGACATTTTATACCCCCAGGAGATTTTTCAGTTTTCATGGTATTCCATCTGAAGGGACAGATACTGTACATTTTTTCAGTGTAGTCCTTGCAATTGAAATGTGCTGAAATAATATGTTGTAAAGCTCATAGCATCCTGTAACCATGGTGATTTCAGGTGATATTGGCCACTATGATGATCGGGAACTGTTCTACATTGTGGATCGTCTGAAGGAGCTCGTCAAGTATAAGGGATATCAGGTACGATCATTTCGTTCTCAATTACTTGAGATCGGTTCATGTGTGAAATGATAATTCTGCAATACTTTGATTGTTTGCAAATATTCTGTCAAAACCTTGCTTTAGAATCATGACTAACATATCAGCAATTGTCTTTTAATAAGAAAGCTACACATGTGCTCTTGAGCAATATGGGAGTATAATATTAGTAAAGGAAGTAGTACATGTAATTGTAGTAGGTAGTTTGTAATAGTACTACTGGTACTAGTACTAGTACTATAACTATTACTACTAGTAGTAGTAGTAGTAGTAGTAGTAGTAGTGGTTTTAGTAGTAGTAGTAGTTATAAAAGCAGTAGTAGTAGTAGTAGAAGTAGTAGTAGTAGTAGTAGTAGTAGTAGTAGTGGTTTTAGTAGTAGTAGTAGTAGTTATAAAAGCAGTAGTAGTAGTTGCAGTAGTGGTAGTTGTTTCTTTACATATTGATAATGATATCTAATGTAATGATGTTGATAATTTCATTTCATTTTCATTTCATAATGGTTATGTACATAATGACAATATCAATGCTAATGATAGTGATACTACTACTCCTGCTGCATCTACATACTATTACCACCACCATAACAACAACTACTACTACTACTACTTCAACTACTACTACTACTACTACTACTACTACTACTACTACTACTACTACTACTACTACAACTACAAATAATGATAGTAATTTCTATACCATTAGCATTTCCATTATTATCATTTCTTAATTGATTGTTGTGACTAAGGTTCCACCTGCTGAGCTTGAAGCCCTACTGCTGACCCATCCTAAGATATCCGATGCAGCTGTCATTGGTGTGCCTGATGAGGAGGCAGGAGAACTCCCCAAAGCGTACATCGTGAGGGTCGGAGAGGAACTTACTGAGAGTGATGTTGTGGAATTTGTTGCAGGTAAAGATTCTTTTTTATTTATTTGATGTGTCAGTTTAGGGATTGGAGGGCGGGGGGTTTCATGTTTGTTTTTGTTTTTGCGTTTGTCTTCTGTTTGCCTTTTACTGACTGATGTGCTTTATTTCATTTTCTTGATGTAGTGAATTGTTACACTCTAAGCCTATATTGGACAATGATTTGAGGGGTCATTCACTATTCAACTCACATATATATTCTTTTTTTTTAATGCCTCTGCCACTAAGTGGTGCCGGAGGCATTATGTTTTCGGTTTGTCTGTCCTTCCGTCCGTCTGTCCGTAATGAATTTTGTGGACAGTGTAACTAAAATACCATTTAAGGAATCCTAATGAGACTTGGTATGTATATGCATGAGTGGATAAAGTTGTGCCTAAGAACTTTTGGGTACACATGCTCAAGGTCAAAGGTCAGAGTCAAATGCTCAAAATTTCACTATTTCCCCCATATCTATGCAATGACTGAAGATATTTTCTTGAAACTTAATGTACACATGTAATACCGAATAAAGATTCTCTGGTTAGAGTTTTGGGTCATGAGGTCAAAGGTCATGGGGTCAATGGTCAAGTGAATATGTTACATATCTCGGAAAATAATTCAAGGTATCTTCATGGAACATGCTACATATGCATGTAATGACTGGCAGTGATAATCAAGGGAATTTGGGGTCATGGGGTCAAAGGTCAGGGGTAAAAAGTCAAGGTCAATGCTTAAAAAGTTCACCTTTTCCCTCATATTTATGCAGTGCCTGCAGGATTTTTTTTTAACTCGGTGTATACATGTATTACCTAATAGAGATTCTCTGTGAAGTTTTTTTGCCAAAAAGGTCAAAGGTCAAAAGGTCCAAGATCAAGTGAAAGTGGTGAATTTCACTTTTTCCTGCATATCTCGAAAGTGGCTTAATTAAGATGTCATTGTGAAATTTAGTACATATTTATGCATGTTCTGCCTAACGGTGATTCTCTTGGGAATTTTAAGGTCATAGGGTCAAAGGTCATGGGTCAAAGACCAGTTTGAAATGCTAACAATTTAAACCAGAAATTATACTTTCTCCCTATACCTTGACAGTTACTCAATGTGTAAACTTATAAAAGGGTCAAAAGTCGAGTAAAAGTCCTCCCCAAATAAAGGCTCTCTTAGAAAATATAGCCACTCATCCAATTAAACCTAGTTCAAGGAAAGTGAACATTCAACATGTTTATGACAAACGTGTCATTTTGATATTTTGCCAATTATGTGAAACTGTCATCACACATTGTCAAGATGTACCCAGGGTAGTATAGACCTATTAGGAGAATCATACTTTATGGCGGAGGCATACCAGTCGCCACAGCGACAGGTATGCCTCCGCCATAAACATAGACATTTCTAGTTATTATTGAAAACAACTGTCTAAACTCAAGCACCCATTTTTTGAATATTATCCCTATTAAACACTATTTTGGGGCATTATTATGTAAAAGAAAGAATTCTGGCCCTAAAAGTTTGTTGAACCAAGATGCTGAGACAGGGAAATGAAAGCTTGTAAATTGAACTACTGTTTATAGTATGGTGCAGAACCTTACATGGGTGAACTTAAAATATCAAGAGCTAGTTCGTCGCTGGTCACACAAACCGACGAATCCCTCATGTTTGCGTAAGAATGACAATTCGAGAAAATCGCGTTTGAAGTTAACCCATTTTTGACTTATGATTGCTACAATTTCATGTCTGTAATTTCCAATTATTTTTGTAGTACATCAGACTTCAATTCTTGCTCTAACTTGTGAAGTTTTTATCGAATTGTATTGTTAACAAATAAGCGGGAAATCGTCAAAGAGCTGCATGCATGTATTTTCGGTCTGCAAAAAACGTTGCCATTTTCCATGTGTGTCCATATGTACATGTACATTGAGCGTTGTTATTGTCAACGCATGTATTACATAGTACGCGCACTATGCGCGTGGTCAATGAACTGTTGAATCTCAAAAACTACACGCAAGTCAATGTGCACTGATTCGTCGGTTCGGTGACCGCGCGTACTAGTACGCGCGGTCACCGAACCGTCGAATCGCCTGATTGTTAAACACACGCGTCTATGGGGAAAACAAATAATTTTCACAAATGGAATTACATACTTCTACAAAAGTGATAACTACGTAAAAATTACACCGAATTACACACTGAGAATTTCAGAATATGTAGTATGGAATGTCTACTATCGAAATGAGTGAAAATCTCAAAATCGAAAATTTGACCCAACATCGAGTGATTCGTCGGTTCGTGTGACCGGCGACGAGTTCTTGGCCAGTTTGCAGGCAAAGATATATGAAGAATGTGAACACTTTTTTCTGTCTATACTCAAGGAAGCTGTTCCTGCATTATAAATCAGACATTGCCTGTCAGATATGTATGTTTGAGGTATTTATCAGACATTCAAGTGATGAAATTGAGGAAATTGCTGGATACCTTTATATCTAACCTACAAGAATTAATGATAGTGTGCTAAAGCAACCTGTTAAACACTACCACTCTGGCTTACTGCCACTCAACTAAAATGAATATCAGTCTGCTTCATTTTGATAAACAGATTCAAGCACAACTTATAGTTCTCTTGAGTATTTAAATTATGGAAATTAGAAAAATGAGATTCTTCAAATACTTAAAAATAATGCAAAGTGTGAAATTACAAACATTTGCAGCATGAAAGTTTCTCAAATTGCTGACAATGATGATGCACAGCATTGTACAGGCATTTAATGCATTAAGTAAACAAAAAACTTGTCTGCATATAAGTTTCATGAAATTCGTGAAATTTCATGCATAAGAAAATTTCTGGCTTTAGAGTATGACACTCTAACACTTATGAGATGCTATGGAGCTATCAATTTCTTCTACTTTGCTCTATACTTTGCAACAGGGAAAGTTGCCCCTCACAAGAAGCTCAGAGGAGGGGTGGAATTTGTGACCGCTATTCCAAAATCGGCTTCTGGAAAGATCCTACGTCGTGTTCTGAAAGGGGGAGCAGTAAAGTCATAAGGAGGAATATAATGCCATTTTAACTTTCTTGTGATACGACATAATTAAGCCTTCCTTTTTTGACACCTCACTTTTTTTCTATTCTTATCAGATTGGTAAATTTTGTTGGTTGTAATATGTTGTATCGGAGTTGGAGCATGCTCTGCTGTGTGTATATATTGCAAACCACTAATTCTGACTGTAACAAGGGCATGTGATACTTTTTCATGGTGGGAATCTTGGAAGTTATGCATAATGTTGAATTAAATGTACTGTTTAAAGGAGCATATATATGTGATTATAGCAGTCATGTATCATAGGAAGTGATTAAGCATAAATTGGTGAATGGCATTACAAGCTCCTGTTAGCAGACATCCTTTTTTTGTGATATGAAGTGAAACATCCTTCACGAGAGATGGGGCCTAATATTCAGGGAAATATATATTTTGTATCACCTTTATTACATTTTCAAGATTTATAGCTCATGTATTACAGTATACTCCTACAACTCATTTAATTTCTTTTAAAAAATCATAAGGAAGATATCATCGACTTTGAAATTTGTAATATATGTACAATTGCTCTTTTGTCTTTCAAACTTTAAATGCTTACACTATTTTTTGTTTGAAAGTTTTTTGACAGGGTATCTCAAACATGTCTAATCTTGCATGCTTGCACCTTGTGTGTTTTATATTTGTACTGAATATACTTACTCAGGTAGTGTTCAATATGCTCAATATTCTGCAAATGAATGATTAAAGAAGACTGGTGCCATATCAGTTTTTGTCGAGCCCACCGGAGGTGCGGGGAGACTAAGGGATCACCTGCGGTGTCTGTCTGTCGTCCGTCCGTAACGCTACAAAAACTTGAATAACTCTCTACTGAGGACTTCAAGTTCAATCAAACTTGGAGGGAAGAGTGGTTATGCAAAGTTACACATTTTACCAATCATGAAGTACACCTCAAGGTCAAAGGTCACAGGCAGGGGTCAATTAACTTGAGGGCCCAATGTTAAGATTTTACTGCATGTTTCGATTATGGCTCATAACTTTTGATGTATATGTCTGTTTGTGACCAAACTTGGCTGGTAAATGTCCCTTGGGGAGTTGAAATTCACCACAAGGTCAAAGGTCATAGGCGGGGTCAATGAACTTCCGGGAGTTACAAAATATTAATTTCTTCTACGCGAATGGGCGAGACACATTTTGGCACTTGCCTTGTACAAGAATTTGTTGACCATCCATAATAGAAGTGTATAATAAGCTTCAACCTAATGACAACAGATGTGGTAGACACCCTTCTGTGTGAAATCATCTCCCAGTTGATGGAAAATTTTTAGGACTAAAAGCACAAAATACTACAGTGTGCTGACTGCAGTAGCGTAATGTTTATTAAAAGAAAATATCACCACATTTTGTCTAAAATCAGTGTAATTCAACAGTACTTCATGCAAAAAAACCCCACAGTTATCATTAATACAGCAATATTTTCCTTTTACCTTGACTAAGTTAAATCATGCGTCTATGTAGATATATATTTATCATTCCAATCACTGCTTCATTTGATATGAGTATAGTAATACCGTGCATTTCCCTTATAACAAAGTCCTCGGGACCAGCAGTTTTCTTTTGTTCTATCATAATTTCACTATAATCAAGCAAATACAGCATTATGGTGACATCACTCAAATCATGTCAATAAACAATACAAAACAAAGGAAATAAATCCATTGAGACTGGAGAAATTCATTTGTTATATCAGGTATTTTGTTATACAGTGTATCAGATTTTTTTATACCAGGTTTCTACTGTATCAAGAAATAATTCTCTTTTTTGTTTCTTATTAACTCAGCCTCTCTAACACAAATAGAGTTGCATCCGTGTTTGCATCCATGTCCTTCATAACAGGATACATTCTGTATGTACTACACAGCTTCTTCAATTCCCTTTTTATATCATATGTATATCGTATCAAAGGCTATCAGTCATGTATTATGTTGAACATATCAAACTGTTCTGTCATGGGCAAACATATCAAAATATTCCACAGTCATGTGATCATGCTTATCCAATACACTTACTTGTACACAAGTATTTAACTAACCCATACAAGGAAATTGTGCAATTTTAGATTAAACAGGAATAGAGCAGATGGTCAGGTAAATCGTACAGTGTATCGACACCTTTTCTATCTTAAATTTTTGTCTTGGATGCCATTAATTTTTAGACATTTTACAGCATCAATAACATTGATATGCAGTTGATCCTTTTTTTCTGCAAAGACAGCATACAGTGTACCATGGTTAATGAGTTCAGCTTTTATAGGGGAATTCGTTTTGGTTGTGCCTTTATTCTTGTAATTAATGGGATATGAAGGGAATTAGTCTTTGTAAGTATGTCTTTTCATAATTCACAGTTTTCCATTTGCCAATGAAAAAGAGAAATGAAGAATTCCATACACTTCAATGTTGTAAATGATGGGCTTTTTCATTTGCTGACACGACTGTGATAATTAAAAAAAAATATCAGATCCATCCCGTTATAGGCAGTTGCTGGGCCTACCTTCCACTCTAATTTAGCAAAGTGTGTTTACAAAGTACTAGTATTTGATTTAAAAAACATATATGTAGTCGGTAAAACTTTTTAATGAAGATGTTGGATATGACAAAACCCTCCTATAATGCAGTGATTTTGCAGGTCCTGACTTGTTATTTTTTTTCTTTGTTTTTTTTTGTGTCCTGATATACTGTATGATTCTATGATGTAGAACCTGGTGAAACCTGCAGAACACAGTAATTGTCACGACGTTAAGACTCATGTTTATAATTATGTTCCTATACATGTACAACAGAAATAATATTTAGTGCACATAGCATCATGGTAATGCAAGGTACACAGGCAAGTGTCCCTATTGGCAATTACCAAGTCTGCAGCTGAGTGTTTGAAACACAACATAGCACCTTGTTTCTTGCCTCAGTAATCAGCATGGCTTGAATCATGATCTTAGTCAAAGCTTGAAACAATTTTTTTTTTTGTTTCTGATGGCCTATTCACACCACACCACTAAAATGTTTGAATCTGAAATTTTGATGGCCTGAAAAAGAGAAATGTACTGGCCCAAAATAAATGGCAACATAGCAGTGTTTTTAGATGTTAATTTCTGGATCAGGCTACCAAATGATGACTCTTTTGGAAATTTGGGGGCCTGACATCAATTTGTAATGTCCCTGGGCCACGTGGCCACCTCTACGATTGGGCCCTGTCTTGGCAATACTGTATTTTCTTACGATTTGCCTTTTTTGTGGCAATAGATAATTTTTTCCTTATGCTTATGCTGCTCTTGTAAATAGTACACTATAATTATTTTGTGTTCTCCTCTTTACTTTGCCTTCCTTACTGATATTGGTATGTGTGAAGATTATATTAAACTTGATAGCAGCAAACTATAGTGCATTAAAACATCAAATGTCAGAACGTGCATGTCAATGCTGAAAAATGTATTTTTGTGAGTGCATGAAGTGACAATTAGTTGATTAATTGACAGCTGAGTTAGTGGCAGTCAAATAGCTGGACTGAAATAGAAAGAAAGAAAGAAAGACAAAACAAACAAAAACACAAAAACAAACACCAATCCAAAACAAAACAAAACAACAACAACAACAAAACTAACAGTGGGGTTGAATTGCATGAGGAAAAAGATAAGAATTTGGTTTAGGCAAAAAGAGGGGAAATACATAAAATATCTGAAAAATAGATTAGATAGATAGATAAATAAATTTAAACCCACTAAAACCCTTGTGTTTTTGTCCCCAATCCCTGTACATGCGCCCTGCATTGTCCATGGACCCCATCAGATGAAAGCAGTGTAGATGGGCCCCTAGCTGTCCCATCAAAGGTTATCTGCAACTGTTGAAACCATCAATTTCGACATTAAAGATTGCAACATCTTGAAGAATATGTGCTTCCATTTCTTTCATGAACTTTTATGAAACATACACGTACTACTATAGATAGATCCAACATACTGATTATCATATATACAGTGCATTTCAGAGCACTGTTACTTGTCGCTTTTCTTTCTGCATATATATACATATGTATTTCAAGTTGTAAGTGAAAGACCAGCTCCATTTGAAGTACACATTCACAAGACCTGTTACATAGAAAAGCAGACATAGAAACACATACGTAATACCTATACCAAATACTGTATCCTTTTCAAATGAAGCCCATGATTAGGTTGACAAAAATACACGTTGTACAGATTGTGACCCACATGACATGTTTATAGATTTTGATTTAAAATGTATCTTAGTGAATTCGGAGGTTTGACTTACTTCATGTAGGTACAATTTGTCCAGTGCACTCCAGTCACAACAAACACGATTATAGAGTGAACACCTCATTACAACGGAAATGCAGGTCTTCAAATTATATTCTAAATACACAGTTATTGATAATAGTATCTTCACGCACTATTTGAGCGACAAAATGAAAATAACGAAGAAAACTGGCAGTCACGAGAATATTCCCCGTTATAACGAGAGTCGCCTGCATATCAAAAGGCACACAACTGATACAAATGACCCAAAAGATATGTTTCCTGAATGGGTTTGTAATGGTCTTTGGAAATGAAGACATAAGTTTGACTCACTTTATATAGCCGCGATCGCACTGGTAAAAGATCGCGAACAGATCAAATTTTTGCCCGAATTACCGCAAACTTCACGCAAAACTTCCCACTCGAACTAGGAATATTAAAGCTTCCCCATCACACCCGCCAAACTTAAAGGACAAGTTCACCTTCATTAACATAAGGATTGAGAGAATGCAGCAATATTAATAGATCACATCCGTGAAAGTTTGAGGAAAATTGGACAATCGATGCAAAAGTTATGAATTTTCAAAATTTTTGTGTTGGAACCGCTGGATGAGGAGACTACTAAGGCTCGTGATGTCATATGAGTACAATAGTATAAAGAAAATGTAAAGAAAATTCAACATATTTTCACTTTTTTCGCATAATAAAAGAGCACTTGACTTGCCTCTTTCTAAAGGCAATGGGAATAATATTACCCATAATATATGTCAGTAACAAGTCAAGGGAATGTGTACTTTTTTCAAAAGATGAAATTTTGTGAAATTCTCTTTATATTTTCCTTATATTGTTGTACGCATGTGACATCATACACTGCAGTAGTCTTCTCATCCAGCGGTGACTGCACAAAAACTTCAAAAATTCATAACTTTTGAACGGATTGTCCAATTTTCCTCAAACTTTCAATGATATGTTCTACTATTAAACATTGCTACATTCTCTCAATCCTTATGTTAATGAAGGTGAACTTGTCCTTTAACGATCATTTGCCAGTGTGATCTATGTCATCTCTAGCATAAAAGCCCACAAATTATGTGTTGGTACAGTAATTGAGTGAACCTGATGGTAAAGCATTTTTATAAATTTTTATAAATTTTGACAGCCGCCGAAAAGACAAAGGCTTTGAGGTAATAAGCAATTAAAGAGATGGTATGGTTTTGGTTGAGATGGGGAATTGTGGTTTTGACTTTTTGCGAGATAATAGAAACCACTTATGAAATTGTATTGAAGAGCATACAGTTGTAATAGGTATTTAAGTTTGATGCATGATGTATATGATGAAAACTGGTTTTGAAATGGCCGAGATATCCAGAAACAAAGTGGTTCTAATGAAGGGTAGGTCTCACATTTTATCGAGACCTCTGTATGTGGATATCTCAGCCTTTTCAAAATCAAATTTTCATCAAATGAATAGTTGGAATGAACAAAAATACACCAAGAAATGGATAGGAATTCATCTAGAAGTAATGAACATATTATGCACATTTTCTAACTTTTATAATGATTCCCACAGACGTCCTAGAGTGTTAACATTGGAGTCCATGTGTCTTGTAAGGCAGTCAGTTCAGGTATGGCAAGCCGAGGATGGACTTACTTTGAAATGTTTAAAAATGGCGCTTAGCCCATTTTGCAATAAAACTCTTCACATACATACCTATATATATATATATATATATATATATATGTATACAGTGTGATGATGCTGATATTCCTACCGGACGCCTTTGTCATCTTAAGTGAAATTATAGTTGAGACAATGTAGATAACAGAAGATGTCGCATGAAACCGGCAGAGTTGTGAAGCTTTCGACCGTGGTCTTCCTCAGCTTTAATATCTGTTTGTGAAACGAAATATATGTTTTTGAGCATAACAAATCTGAAGTCATATACACAATATATTAAATATAAGTTGAGCATGAGTTAATAGTTACATGACATACTTGGCAATATTTTTTGGCACTTTGCAACACATTCAACAATGTATAACTGGAAATGAGTGTATAGTGAGTATATATACTTAGTAGCATACAAACATATCATACAATAAAAATTATCAAACATATATCATAAATAAACTAAATAATATGATTACCTGCTAAGCAGACGTTTGCGTTGCCTGGATGTCTGGATAAAAACGCAAACGTCTGCTTAGCAGGTAATCATATTATTTAGTTTATTTATGATATATGTTTGATAATTTTTATTGTATGATATGTTTGTATGCTACTAAGTATATATACTCACTATACACTCATTTCCAGTTATACATTGTTGAATGTGTTGCAAAGTGCCAAAAAATATTGCCAAGTATGTCATGTAACTATTAACTCATGCTCAACTTATATTTAATATATTGTGTATATGACTTCAGATTTGTTATGCTCAAAAACATACATTTCGTTTCACAAACAGACATTAAAGCTGAGGAAGACCACGGTCGAAAGCTTCACAACTCTGCCGGTTTCATGCGACATCTTCTGTTATCTACATTGTCTCAACTATATATATATGTATATGTATATATATATACATATATATATATATACACACACATAAGACAAAATCTGTTTTTGTCTTAGCACAAGTAAGGTAGTCAGTTCAGGTATGGCAAGCCGAGATTCAGCATCAATATTTGCCAGAAAGAGGTGTATCTCCAAATTTTCAACATCGGAACAAAATACCAGTTTCAATATTGCAGTGAACGTATTGACAAAGGATAACATACATTTGACGGAAATATTGTACATTTAATACACTTATACACGCATAATGATCTTTTATAAAAGGATTAACAAGCCAGACAAAATTTCACCCTATCATCTATTTCTTAGTCTACAAAGATTTTCATGCCAGACATCAAAGCCCTCTGCCCCAGAAATTGGAAGGTTTGTTATTTGCGTCCCTCTCGCGTTTCACGAAGGCGGTAAATGAAGAAAGGCAGTTGCCGATGAAGAAGTCTGCCTGACCCAGAATGATGAGGTCAATCTGGGGTAGATGAGGGTCAAGATGGTGCACTTTGACCTGTCAAGAGTTCATAGGTCAAGGGAAACCAGCACTTGTAAGATTTCTGACATATGCAGTGCACTCCTTTTATAACGAACACGGTTATAACGAAATTTTGGTTACATCGACGTAAAATTTCAAAACGTTCAAAAACATTATCCTCTTTACGTATTTTTATTGCTTATTTGTTCGGTTATAACGAGATTTTGAAAGAACGAATAAACATCCCGAGGAATTCGTTGTAACGGGAATCCACTGTATCTGGAGTGCAAGAGGAGGTCAGCATGTACATACTTCGGGGGAGTGCACTATTCTCAGCAAATTACGTAGAGGGGGAAGAACAGGTAGAGTAAAGGATGTGCTAGAGTGTGCTGAGGACAATAGAAATGAGAAGAAGAGTAGAAGGAAGGCAAATACACGAAAGAAGACAAAAAGGAGGAGGAAAAGGAGAAGGAGGCTTCCTTGATTGCAGGAAGGAAGAAGGAAGATGATGGCCGAAGGGTGATGGGGGTTTATATGAAAGACAACGAACAAAAAATCATGCAGCTGCAGTATACAGATGGAAGATACATGAAAGAAAAAAGTTACTCCAAATGGAAGATATCTACTCACGTCATCTCCAAGAAATTCTTCTAATTCCTTCTGGTAGGACAGCCTGTCTGTGGCAATAAAGAGATGCTTTGCACCAAGCTTCTCTATGGCCTCTCTCGTCTGCTCCAAGATGACGTCCTTCGGGGGGAAGCACATCGTTCTCGTCAACCTCTCGTCCCCAGGCTCGTGGCACTCCCGAAAGGCCGCAATCAGTTTTGTGGCTCCCTCGTGGTCACATCCCTTCTCCTGGAAGGCATATAGGGGAGGGGGTGGAAGGGGGTGTAGAGAGTGCAATGATGGGAATGGAGACGTGTACTCAATCGCATCGAATATCTGCTTTTAATTCTTTTAATTCATTTTATTTTCATACTTCTCATTTATGAATATTACAACAGAAATAATGATACAAGTTCTTTTACCTTGGAAACAATGTAACATTTGGTTCCTGCCGTCAAGCTCTGGGTAGAAAGTGAGAGAGAGGTAGAGGGAAGGAGAAAGAGAGGGAAACGAAGTAGAATGTGGAATTGCTAATGATGAATTCAGAGAGCCTGATGGCAAGACCGAAAATGCAATCTGCAGCGTGTTGACAAGAATGTTTGATCGGACAACAAACATACCACAATATTACATAAGACATTACAAATTATTCAGTGTCCGCAAGATATGCACTCAATAAAGACTCTTTAAATTTGCTTGATGATATCAGGGAGGTGTTACCAGGGAGGTGTTACAGAGATGGAGTGGCAACTCTTCGTAATTCATGCAAACACATGTTTGGGTTCAAGGCGTTACAATGGGATGTCTAGCATTCCACTACGCTTTGAAGTCATGCTCGGCACCGCTCTAGTTGCAAGACGAAGTTCGGAGACGAAGAACGCATCTCACCTTTCGTTGAATTACAAGCTTTATTTCACCGTAAAATTTTAAATGAAATACTCGAATTGATTTAGAATAGTTTAGGAAAGAATTCAATATTATAAACATATATTTCTAGTTTCTTCGTAATGCGCAAATCGAAATGAAATGAATATTAGGCCCTCTTAAAAACCTAATATTTTTCTATAATGCGCACATTTCCGCATGTTACTTTTCTATCTTTTAATCTGAGATAGTTTGATCTTTCAAATAAAGTACTCCACTAAAACGTGTTTCCAGCGTGCTTCTAAACTATTTGCTGTTAAAAATTGTCAGTTTTACACTGCATTTTGATTCGCTGCTCCAATTCAAGGCACACAAATTCATTGTTGCCATCACATTGAAAGAGAGAGCGAATTGCAGTATATAGGGGCAAGTATTTCTAGATGTGAGAGCGCTAGTCCCGATTATTGATGCTCTCTTTTGTCAAAGCACCTGGTTTCCACCTGTAGTTAAGCGCATAACTTCTCGGCGGTGCCGCGCATGACTTCAAAGGAGAGCAGGAGTTGTTTCTCCTTCTCTAGCACCTCCCTGATGATATTGCTAAGAGTTAAAGTGATGACAGTATACGAGTCTTACGGCCCACGAGTTCGACAATGAAAAAAAAAAAAGGTCTATGAGTCATGCAGGCCATTGCACGAGTCATACAGTCCATGAGCTCGACACTAGTCAAATAAGGCCCATGAGTCCGACAGTAAGTAAACAAGGTCCACGAGTTTGACATGAAATAGGCAAAAAAGGTCCATAATATCGACATTAGGTAAACAAGGCCCACAAGTTTGACAATGACCCACCCCCAAAAAACAAACAAACAAACAAACAAACAAACAAACAAACAAACAAACAAACAAACCCACGAGTTGTACATTATATCATGGGGCATTAAAGTGTCGGTTTCGTGAGCCTATTGATCTACTGTATATCCAAAAACAAAGAGGTCTTATAAACGGGGTTCCATCTTTCATTACAACCACTTTACTTTACTGTGGTGTTTTTATATCTCAACCATTTCTAAACCAATTTTCATCAAATGAACTTTTAATTCCTCTTGAAATCATATCAAATAAGTGCTTTTAATCATCCTGAAAAAGTTAACATCTGAATCCCTATCTCAATCAAAACTTTATCATCTCTTTCAGTACCTATGGTGTAATTCTGGTGGTCACGGTTCAAATCTGGAATAGAAAGCTGCAGAGTACACCACATGCTCTAAGAGTACAGTGCACTCTGTTGTAGCAAACACTGTTAACGAAATTCCGGTTACAACGAAGTAAAAATTCAGGCCGTATCATTATCCACTTTACGTTTCGGTTATAAAATGTCGATATAACGAAAGAAAACTGCCGGTCCCGAGGACTTCGTTATGACCGGAGTCCACCGTATGTGCTTATCAGGAAAGTTTATAGACATTTTAACCTTTGACCTTGTCAGATTGCACCCATATTCGAACTTGACTGGCATTTTTAGGATATCTATAGTATTGCAAGTTTGGTGGTCATGGCTCAAATTTGTGGAACCCTTTGAGTGTACACCATCATACGACTGTGAATACAGTGCTTATCAGGGAAAGTTTATTTTACCTTTTGACCTTTGACCTTGTCGGACTGCACCCTTATTCGAACTTGGCCGGAATTTTTAGGTTACGTACATGTGTTATGAGTTAAAAGTCCTAGCTCAAAGTTGTGGAATAAGATTACACCAAATTATGACATTAATTGAGACCATGGTTTAAACCATGGACAATTTGTATGGAGCGCCAAATGTCGCATGGCCTATTTCGTTATGAAATCAGTCATTTCGTCGAAGTCATTTCGTCGACGAAATGACTGATTTCGTAACGAAATAGGCCATGCGACACTTGGCGCTCCATACAAATTGTCCATGGTTTTAACCATGGTTTCAAATTATTGTACCACCTTCGTGAATTTGGGCTCTTATGTCTCGCTTCCGCTTTACAAGCGGGCGAGACAAAAATCAGAAGCTATATGTCCTACAGACAAGGGTCTAGCTATGTATCTGGGCCTTTGGACAGTTGGGGGAGGGGGGGGGGGAATGTAGGGTCCCATAGTAACGACAACTTTATTCGACTTACCAGATCACAAACAAACGCATGCATATGGTCTCACACGTAGGCCTACATTTGTGTTTATTTGTACAAAAATCATGTATCACATGTGATCAATGATTAGATACGCTTACATTTTGGATCAATCAGTATTTGATACAGATTTAATAAATTTTGTCAAAAATTGTGATGAAACACGCAGCCTCAGATACACTTTTGGTGCTATTTTGATATGTCAATATTTGATAGAATTTTGATACTTAAATGACAGCATGTAAATCCATCAATATTTGATACAGATTTGATGTCGTAAAAATTGAAACCCTCATCATTTTGGCACTGCTTGGTTTGATACTGTTTTAATACATCGTGTCATTTGATACACATTTTGTTTAATACCGGTACACCAAAATGAGTCGATATATATATATGTATATCACATTAATGAATCACATTGATATCAATGTGTATTAAAAAAATGAATCAAAGCTGTATGAAAACTACCAAGGATTCTCATTTTCATCCATATTGTTGCTTTTCTTTGATACATAATAAAAGTGTATCAAATTTTAGCATCCCATTGATCGGCATGCTGAAGTAATTGTTTCTCGTTAAATCTGCTCAGATTCAGATGAAAATCGCTTCTTTTTGTGCAACATCTATGACAACCAAAATGTATAAATTAATAATGAAAAATAAAGAAGAACACAATCAATCTCTTTGAAACAAAATACGTGCAGATTATGATAACCTTAATCATACTGTACCATGGACAGACAGACAGACAGACACACACACACATGATATGTATTATATATGTATATACATATATATATATACATATATATATATATATATATATATATATATATAGATATACGTGTTGGCGTTCCATAAAAATAGACCAGGGTTCGACTCCCGACTTTTCAACTCTTGTACTTTTCCGAAAAGGAGGAACAGTGAGAAGACGTAACGATGTCAAAGCTACGCACCGTTTTCTCCTTACTTTCTCATATCACACACACACACACACACACACACACACACACACACACACACACACACACACACACACACACACATATATATATATATATGTATATACGCATCTTATAAGCAGGACTTTGTGGCACAGCTTATTCTCACCCACCCATTCGTCGCCATTCCTGAGGTGGATGCCTACGTAGGGCGCCCCTTCGAACATATCGTCCATGTTGGACTGGGCTTGGGCAAAGAGAGTCGGGTTCCACTTGATGTAGTCCTGGATGATGCGGTTGTTGGGATCTATAGGGAACTTTGCCGGGGCTTCCTTGAAGGCAAGGACCGGATGCTCACTTGCAGGAAATCTGCGGGAAAGGTTTGCCAAGAGACTGCATTTATAAGGAAGGCCTTTTAATCTGATCTGATTTGATTTGATTTGATTTGATTTGATTTGATTTGGTTCAATTTGATTTGATTTCATGTCAGTTGACTTTGGTCCGCTTGATTTTGTTATATATCGGTTTGCAGCTTCGTTAATTCATTATTCGCTGTCTTATGTATTTTCTGAGGGTCCCATATCGTACAAGCTTTGCTTTTTAGTGCATGGGACCCTCCATTTCCATTCTCATCCTTAATTGACTTGTACTTTATGCACTAATATTATGTATGTATTGAAGAAAATAAATCACATCTATGTTTTCTTCATTTGTTACTCATTTTCACATGTACTTTGTTAATTTACGTTTGTGCTATTCACAAATATGCTCTGCTTAAACGTTGTATATAATTTCTCTGTTTATGCAGGGAGTGCATCTCTTTGGTTTATGTGATGGAAATGAAGAATGAATTTAAATCTTGAAATCTAATAGTCCCGTACTGCTTTCTTATATCTGTCAGTGACTAAAACCAAAGAGAAGAAACTAACCCTACAAGGAGTGACTAGGGTGAAACCTGTGACAATCCCAATTGGCCGTGAACGGTGATTATAATTAGCAGATCATATTGTACCGAGTATAGATTTGTGTTTCAAAACGTTGGCAGTTTTGTGGCTTTGTTCTACCTTTTTGCCCTCTTTCCACATAATCTATTTGCCATATGTATCTGAGTAAGGTGGATAATATTTTTCGAATTGGAATTTGTAAGTCAATTTTGCAGTGACTGAGTCATTATTGAGTTCCAGTGACAGATTGAAAAATAGATCTATAGGCCTACCTTTTTTCAGAACAAAATATAGTACAATCCCACCTTGGATCTCGATGTGCAGCACATTTGTGCGATAGGGGACAATGTTTTATTAATTTGCACAACTTGGAGAGTTAAAACACAGTAAAATAGGGTCTATAACTGCATGTAGTTTTAAGTATCTGATGTCTTATGAATAACAAAGATGGCGCTGTAACAGCTTTACCAGAGAACCCAGAGAAGGATCCAGATTCATAGAGATTTCCAGTGGAAGAAGGTCCTTATAGCTCCGATTTTAGAGATAAAGATGCTACAAGTACATGCTACTGCGTCACATGGAATTCTAAAGGTGCAAAGTTGAACCTATTTTTCTTACAGTGTATAGTAGTAGGCTTGCCTTATATATATATATATATATTTTTTTTTTTTTAATGTGATAAGCTTCTAGACACTTAATCTGTATAGACTTACACTGATGTTATCTTTCAAGGAAAGCACTAATTCATTAAACAGTATGTGTTTTAACCCCCTTATCATGCCCCTTTCATCCATAGAAATAATTTCACATATCAGTTTTACGCACCTTATTTTCTGTTACAAAAAAGTGATGTTTATAATTTATGTTCTTGTCGAAAAAGGAAATAAAACATTGAATTGAATTGAATCAATACACTTCACCACTCACTGAGTGCAGATAAAGAGAAAGAAAGGGAAGAATGAGGAGGAAAAACAAAAACGAAAAAAAAAAAAACCGTGTAGCGGTGAATTGTGCAAAATGTGAAGTGTTTGCGATCTATAGATCTATACCTATATTCATGGTTTGCCTTAAGCAACTAAATATATCCAGTAATAAATCCAGTAATGAATAGCACTTAATGATAATGAATAACGCTTATATAGCGCTTAATACTGATGTTTCTAAGCACATAAATGGGTAATGAGTAACAAACAGGCAGAAATGCTGTACAACTCTTAAATCAAGGAATGAATTACTGTTAATTCTACCAAAAGTTTGAACACCTCGAATTAAAGTCCTTCTTCACTCTTTGCATGCCTAATTCGTCTGTGATGTCTGCCGCACTTGAGAGATCAAACTTGATCTCTTCAGCAAAGTTGATCCCGGACCGATCCCAGAATGAACGGAAGGGTATTCCTGGTAAGGGGAGGTCAATGAAGAGAAAAGCTGGACTGGAAAAGTTCACCGTCATAGATATGTTGGTTGAGTGAATGCAGCAATATCAGTAGAACACATCAGTGAGAGTTTAAAGAAAATCGGACAATTCGTTCAAAAGTTGTGATTTTTTGTTAACTTTCTGCTCAGTCACGGCTGGATGAGAAGACTACTGTAGCTTGTGATGTCACATGTGTACAACGATATAGAGAAAGTATAAAGAAAATTCAACATATTTTCACTTTTCTCGCATAACAAAAGAACACTCGACTTCTCTCTTTCAGAAGGCAAGGGGAATGATATTACCCTTAACATACGTCAGTGACAAGTCAAAGAAATGTGCACTTAATTGAAAATGTAAAGTTTTGTGAAATTCTCTTTTTATTTTCCTTATATCATTGTACGCATATGACATCATACACTGTAGTAGTCTTCTCATCCAGCAGTGATTGCGCACATACTTTTTGAACGGATTGTCGGATTTTCCTCAAACTTTCACTGATGTGTTCTACTAATATTGTTGCATTCACTCAATCCACATGTATATGAAGGTGAACTTGTCCTTTAAGCGATATCATTTCAAAATGTGTATGGAAGGTAGCAAGAGTGAAATGTTAGTATTTTCACATTACCTTTGCCCCAAATGTTCCAAATCTTCCCCTGTACAGTGCCACTGCATGTTAATACAGGTAAACCAAATCTTATTAAGTGCACGCATCGGGTCATTTCGAAGGTATGGAAACAATAATGCAAAGTTCAGCATTAGATTGAGTATTACTCAATGTAAAGTTAAACTTTAGCATTTGAACCTGACCTTTAACCCAATAACCCTATGAAACTTTCCAAGGGAACCATAATCATGTAATACATGTATATGTAAAATATGAAGATACCACCGAGTTACTCCATGAAGATACCTTTAGCCGTTTCCAACAGGGAGAAAAGGGTAAAATTTTCGCATTTTCCTTTGACCTTTGACATTTGACCCCATAGCCTAAAACTTTCCTATTGAGAATATTTATCTGGAATTGTATGTATATGTACAATAACTTTCATGAAAATACCTTCAGCTTCAGGCATATGTCAGCGGTACGGTGGAAAATGGGAAATTTTATCATTTGACCTTGAGCGTGCGCTGTGCGCAGCTCCAAACCGGTTCCTGAATTTCGAACAGAAATCGCAACCATTTTTTTGAGAAAGGGGAATGGGTAGCAGCAAAATGAGTAATGAGGTCAGAGGTGTGCAATGGTGCAATCTACGAGTTGATCTAAAATATAGCACTTGTACTAAGAAGGGCTCACAAGAATCCTTCCACGAGTGACACCAACCTATAGTGTAAGAGGGATGATAACCCCCACCCCATCCCCCCCCCCCCCCCTCCGGCTCAGTCGCTCCGCTCCCTCGCACATAATCTGCCATATACTTTTTCCTCGCCAATTGTAAAAACGCATCGCCTTAGCCTCCTACCATTCGTCGTGTCACACAAGAAGTCAGAAACCGCGGCTGGAATCCGGCAATAGCCCCGCCTCTCTTCCTCTGGCCAATGGGATGGCTCCAGCTCCTGAATGAATGTCTCCATGGTGATGAGGCGGGAGTAAAACTCTAGCAGGGCTTCAAACTGGAACCAGTCAGTGAATGGGACGTTTACCTCGATAGGCAATAAATGACAGAAGATAAAATATAAATTTATAAGGTCATTATTTTAAGAAAACATGAAAGAAAAGATGATTGCAATTCAGTTTATTTCTACGGATATTTCTCAAGATATTTTTCTGTCTTTCATCTTTTATATCTTCATAGTGCAGTGTTCCATACGTCATAATATCTCGATAATGGTTGAATGTTACAACACAAACACAAAGAAATTGCTGCACTTCATGTGATATTCATTTGAAAACGATCACTACGTTTTATATCAGCCTTTTGCATTCTATATAATTATCATCCTAAATAGTCAATAAATCATTAAATATTGTACGTACATTGTTACATTATACTTCATTGCTTATTGTTACAGTGATGAGAATAGTTGGTGAAGTTTCCTATTGCGTTTTCTACACCAATATTATTTAGTATATGGTTATACAGGTATAGTCATTAGTACATCTAAAACAATGACAGTTGCCGCTGATGATGTTCATCAATATTAAATGTCATGTAGACATGGAGCTGGTTGAAATGTTTTGTTCTGCAGTTTTCAGTTGAATCTGACATGAAGATGTAATTTAACAATATAATGATGTCTTCGTAATGAGAATAAAACAAAAAAATGTAGATTGAGTTAATACGGCACTATAAGTTGCGCACAATCAGTGAATTTGAAAAAAAAACAAACAAACTCAGGGGGCGGGGGGAGGGAATTGGACATCCCGTTGAAAAGTTATGACTCTTAAAAGGAACATTTCGTTATACCGCCATCGCTGGATGAGAGGACTACAACGCATGGAGTATGCGGACAACAAAAGATAATTATACATTGTCATTTTTTAACACAACATAACACAAAACAAAACAGAAACACAAACTCATCTTTTTCAAATACAGCAGAATTATAACCCATTTAATGTCAGTATAAAGACAAAGTTTATAATACAAGTATGTGAAATTTGTGAAATTTTCTTTCTTTATCATTGTCCTCGCATGACGTCACGAACTATTGTTGCCTTTTCATCCAGCTTTGGCGGGACCGAAAGAGTATATATGTACATATATATATATATATATATATAATATTATGTATATGCATAATCATATCTATAGATATATGTATAGAATATTGTATATATATATATATATATATATATATAGACTGCGAGAAGGGGTCTCGACCATTTACAGTACCAGTGTAGCTCCTTCATTATTTGGGACCGTTTGGGACCGTTTGGGACCGAAAGCTCGGCGGCAATAAACAGGCACGTTGACCCTAGCTACGTCCACCTTGCTCTTCTTTTCGCACTGTATATATATATATAATATTATAAAGTGCACGGTAGGTAGGTATGAAGTTTTGGTAATCTTTGCTGTGGTGTCCCACAGAGCTCAGTTCTAAGACCTCTTCAGTTTCTTCTTCTTCTTCTAATTATCGTCAAGTTTTTATCATTTGCCGACGACACAACGATTATCGCATCCCACAAAAATTTCAACGATCTTAACAGTATTCAACGCGGAGCTGATTGATTTACATAAGTGATTTATTTGAAAGGAATCATTCCTAAATCTCGATTAGACTAAGATCAGGAACAAGAAACAGAAGAATACCCTGCTACCAACCAAATATCCGTATCGCAGGGCACCCTGTATCAATAGTGAATGATACAAAATTTCCTGGTGTTAAATCAAACGAACATCTCTCCTGGAGACCTCACATCAATGCCACTTCATTGAAAACATCAAAAAGCCTTGGTACTCTTTATAGAACATTGAAGCGCATTCTGCCCAAAACCATACTTATGATATTGCAGATAGTATCTAATGTCACATTTGAATTATTGTAATATTATCTGGGGTCATCGATACAAAAGTCAACTTCGAAAAAGAAATAGAAATTAAAAAAAGAAGAAGATACAGTTATAGCGAAATTCCCACATGAGTAACCCGTTTTCTCAGCTTCGTATATTATAAGTGATTCAATATCATATAATTCATTGGCTTTTATGTAAATGCTTCACGCTGGATGTGTGTTTAATGATTTATTAGTCTTAAATAGCTATTTTCATAGAAAAATTCACTGCAACAGCCAAAGATGTGCACAACTTTAGCCCAGAACTGATTCCAAGTAAAATTCCCCAAAATTATGAAATGCTCTTTTAGAAGACATAAAGCATAGTTCTATTTTATCACGATGCAAGAGATTGTCAATTATTTCAAAATTTTCTTCCCGAGGGAAAGTTTACAAATCTATTATCATCGTACTCACATCACTTTGTATTCACATGATGAATGAAAATCATTGCTCGCGAGCACTATGTCTCAAGTCCAACTCTGACGTATACTCTCAGATTATTGTTTCCTCCTCTTTTTTTTTTTTTTTCATCTCTCCTGTATTTCCCTGTTGCTTGTCAGGGTATCTATGTGTATATGTATTTTTTTTTTCTTCATTCCCCCAAACCATAATGTACAGAGAAAACTTGAAATGTACTGATGTCTTTTGTTTTACATCTACAGCATTATTGTGGCCCCTATCTGTAAGTACTGCTTCATACTGGAGGTTCCCACCATCAAGCTCAATCGTTTTTGTTTTGTTTTGTTTTGTTTTGTTCTTTTTTATGTTCATTTCGTATACGTTATGCATCTTTGTGTGTCTTTTTATTGTATAGTGCTAAAATGATGGTGAATAAAACTAAACTGAACTGATCTTGTGAGCTAGCTGTAGTAATTCATGGGCTGTATGACTGCTGGTGAGCTGTATGACTCCTGAATGTCTATCACATAGCTCGTGTTGTATATAATATACACCCGACATAATTGCCCCGTTTCACGTAATCATCCACACCAGTGAGATATTAAGATTTGTTTTGCATAAAAATGTTTTTGGTTTACATCATCATTGCATGTATAGGCCTGAGATATTGTCTTTGGGAGAATTTGCGTTTTCTCATGGGTCTGCTTTCTTGTTTCTTGTATACATGTATTGATAAATGCAGTATTACAGGAATACTGAAGAAGACAATGGTCTTTCTCATTCCCACATAATCGCAGAAGTGATATACATGATATGATACTTACATAGTAATGACCTCGGGGAGTAGGAAAAGGAGGTAGAATAATTGTCCTACTGATGGCCTTCCCGAAGGCCAGGGCCCCTAGGTAGTGTTCCATTTGGTTTCCAAATTGACCTTCAGTAAATAGAGAATAAAGCGAGCTTCAGATATGTATAGGGCTTTTTACACTTGTAAATTTTTGCTTAGCCCCGGACTATCGGTGGGGCTAAGGGGGGGGGGGGGGGGGGCCTTAGCCCCACCGTTGGTACGGGACTATCCTTAGCCCACTTTCTGTTTACACTCGTTTTTGCCAAAGTGGGCTAGCCCCACCGATAGTACGGTACTATCTGGCCCTGCAAAATAGCAGGGGTTAGCACCGCAATTGCGGTGCCAAGCAAGTGAGTGTAAACAGAACGAAAAAATAATCCTGGGCTAAGCGACGGAGACGAAGTCCGACCCTCACTGACCAATCAGAAACGAGGTAATCAAGTGCTGCCGGTGCGTGCGTGTACGTGTACAGTACACAGCGTGATTATGAATATTCATGTGGTTTGGAAAGTCCGGGGCTAAGAAATACGAGTGTAAAAAGGTCAGTTTTCTCCTTAGCCCCGGACAAGAGATAGTACAGGACTAATTGGCGAGTGTAAAAAGCTGAAAAAATTGGTACGGGACTAACGATAGTCCTGGGTCAGAGAAAGTCCGGGGTTAAGAAATACAAGTGTAAAAAGCCCTTTAGATCTGCGATCGACGTTAATCCAAGACGCGGCTACTATTTGCCAACAATGTGGGTCATCCCGCGAGACCGACACCCACGAGTCATACAGACCGTGAATTCGACATTGAAAAAAAAAAAGGTCCATGAGTCATACAACCCATGAATTCGACACCAGGCAAATAGGGCCCATTAAGTTCGACACACTCGGTAACTACAGCTCACGATTTTTAACATTGTACAACACGGGGCTTTATGAATCGGTCTCTTGGGCAAGGGCGTTGTTTGCTTGTATCGATCTCATGGGTTGTATGATTCGTGGGCTGTATGATTCTTGGGTGTCGAACTCATGACGTGCACCCCCCCCCCAAAAAAAAAAAAAAAATAAAAATAAAAATAAAAATAAAAATACATAATATGCGCGTAATAGCTGTTTCCATTATCCAGGTTCAACCCGAGAGGTAACATTTGCTCCGCGGGTCTGAAGCTCGCTAGCAGGCCTATATGACTCTCTGCTTGTCTGAGTAATTCTTGACATCCTTGGATGTGTGTGTGTGTGTGTGTGTGTGTGTGTGTGTGTGTGTGTGTAATGACGCTATGATGCTTCACGTTTTTTTTTTCTTTTCAGTACAAAGCATCACCATTGGGGAATTAAATACACATGAAACAGAAAACTATATGAAACCTGAGCAGAACTCAATGCAAAAGCCTTACCCATACATGGACAGAAAGTAAAATATCCATTAGGATCCCATGAAAGTTTAGGGGAGGCGCTGGCAACTTCCATTTCACTTCCAGCTCCCCCAGTGGAAAACACGCCATCCTCCCTGTCGTCAGTCACAAGTATCATCTCCTCTTCCACGTTGATGTCCCTTTCTCTCGTCTCCGTGTCTATCTCTCCATCATTTTGATTCAAGGGGTCTTTAGTGTCGACCCCTTGCGCCAATTGATAGAATATGCAGTACAGGAGCATGAAAGCCAGAAGTGCTACTCGACTCATTTTGCTGTAGATGATGACCACCACCATTCATAGCGGGTGCTGTTCGTTATTCCGAAGGTTCGCTATTCCGAAGGTTCATTATTCCGAAGGTTCGTTAATCCGAAACACACAAATTCCCTATACCTAGAGGTTCGTTAATCCGAAAATGAAAAAGGGTTCGTTAATCCGAACATTTGTGGCGTTATTCCGAAGGTTCGTTATTCCCAAAATGAAATTCGGAATAACGAACCTTCGGAATAACGAATCTTCGGACTGAAGAGCCTTCGGAATAACGAACCTTCGGAATAACGAGCTGTAACCATTCATAGCATCGATCCAGACACCCCAGATTTACCAGGACCACGAAGACTCTCTCATCAGTATCCTGCTGAAGAATGGACACATTAGATGGGATGGTGTAGTTTTAGTTGAGAAGGGGATTCATTAACTGTTGGCGAGATAATTAGAAACCCCACATATGGAGTATTGAAATATTAAAGAGCATACGATTCTAGGACGAATTAAAAGTTTATCTGATCAAAATCGATTTTTGAATCGGCTGAGATATCCAAAAAAACAGAGTAAAGCAAAGAGGTTCTAGTAAAAGTTGGGACCCAGCTATTATTAAGACCTTTTTTTTTTTGGTGCATACCATTATATCAGCCACTTCAAAACTGATTTTCATCAAAATAAACATTTCATTCCGCTTAGAATCGCATGCTCTTTTATATTTCATATGCGGGGCTTCTAATTATCTCGCAAAAAGTTCAAACCTAAATACCCATCTCAGCCAAACTATACTGTCACTTTAAATTCGCAGAGTAAGTAAAATTAGTCAAACAGTGTTGAAGGAACACTTGACAAGTAAACATTAACATTGCCATGGGAATGGAATTATTTGTGTATGGTCCCTGTTTCATAAAATTTGAAATCAAACATAATCAAGTCAAATAATAAAAAAAAAAAGTCTCTGAATACTCAATTCTGATTAGCTAATGCCTGACTTGTGTTTGATTGCATCTTTTTAAGCAACAGGGCCCTGCATGGTACCAAACTCAGGATGTCAACTTGCACGGCAGAGCAACTCAAATTCATTGTCACTCAAGGAAAGGCACAGATGCACTCGCATATCCGTGCGTGTGAAGCTAACAAGGGTATGGTAGCGTAGAGTGGTACGGGAAAATTAGTGTGTGTGTGTGTGGGGGGGGGGGGGATATAAAGACTTTTTGAGTAGGCCTTCTGATAAAGCACGAATATCTCTCATTTGCTAGACAGTTAATATCGAGCACAAAAGCTCATTCAAATTTCCACACTGTGGAATATTCCACGTTGAAAATGGTGAACATACTATGAAACAATCATCAATAATGTTTGAATACGAATGTAAGAAGAGTTTCATCAAAATAAAGATCTGTGGTCCTGCTGTAAGTAATTAGAAGTATTTTCTGAAAGTAAAAACCAAAGAATCACATGTCACACAATTCTACTAGCCAATTATATAGAGTACTATAACTTATGACATCGTGAGAGCAATATTGACAGTCATTTTGCAAGCCATCTTTTTACGTTTTGTTGGCATGATAAAATTAGCATCTCTGTGTTCTAAGAGTGAGATTTTTTTTAATCTTTTCTAAAGAGTATGTCGATATCAACTTTTTTTTTCCAGTACTGCATGGTGAAAACATCTTCTGAGGCATTATGGGCCTATATTGTTGCTATGTATTGATATATATATATATATATATATATATATATATATATATATATATATATATACATATATGTGTATATGTGTATATGTATATATATATATATATATATATATATATATATATATATATATATATATATATATATATATATATATATATAAAGATTAACACTTTGGATCCCATTTTGGCTGTTTGGGCAAATTCGCTCACCAAAAAGGCATAATGTATATTAAAAATACGAGATATTGGAGCACAATGATTCACCATTGAAAGGAATTTTTGCCTTTGGAGGTCACTTTGGAATATCTCAAAACCTCTAGCATGCATGCAAGATATGTGTCAACCAGATTTGTATACAGGACCCCAAAATAGGGTAAACCTATAAATTTATTTCCATTTTTTTCCACTTTATGAGGAAATAGTCATATTGGAAATTAAACTATAAAACGGCCACTTTGGTGACCATCTTGAATATTATCTGAAAACCTTAAAGAATGCAAGAGTTGCAATGATCAGATACGGATTCAGCAACCTCGGAAGAGGATTATTCATCTTCAGTTAGTCACCATTTATGGGAGTTCTTTTGTCGGAATTCAGTTTTGGGCACCGATTTTGACGGCTATATCTTGGATATCTCAAAACCCTTCGTGATGCAAGAATCGTATCAACCAGATTCGGATTCGGCACCTTCGAAAGAGGTTAAAGCTATTTTTTTTTTTCTCTTCAATTCTTATCATTTAAAGGGAAATATGTGGAAATTTCAGTTTTCAAATCAAAATTCAGTTGTGCGACTATACAGGTCTCGAAAGAGAAAATCCACCAGAAATTGACTACATACTGTATATTGAGTCAATTAGAAAGACGGTTCACTATGATTAATGTTGGATATGCCGTGCTATGGAGCACATTAATTCATAAGGCAGTCATAATTTAGAGCTATCAGTCGCGTGCATATTCAATATAGGCCTGATGCATGTGTATCAGCAGTAAAATTCCCCTAACCAGTCACCGACAGGAATTCTTAACTTGGCCCTTTTACATAAAACCATTACTTACCTGGGCAACTTGTGCTATGATGGAAGCACTATGTGCATTTCCAAACAGGGTCTTTGCACTTCCAGTTGTAAGCTCCACGCAAGTCTACGTACTATAGGTATAGACTGAGGGAGTTTCCCACGCCCTTCATTCCGAATTTCAGTAATAGCAATCGATATACCTCCTCTCGCCTGGTATCCTTGATCTCTCCCTTCTACCATGCATCTTCAAAAACAAACACAAAAACAGAAACAAAAGCAAAAACAAAACAAAGAAACACAGACTATCTCCAGGGTACAAAGTCTAAATGCTGGGGATATAATAGTAATTACATGCAAAGCACATGCAAACTCGAATATCTCTCCCTAATGTATATGCTATTATCAGGAACTACATTTCATACTCGGGGAACAATCATTTTTTTTTTCTGAAGATATATTTCACGCACGTACCGTGACCTGTGTTCAATGGACACGCCAGTATATTAGGAAAGCAGCAATTTTAATATGTATAGTTCATCTCCCGTGTCCGTTACGTATAGAATTCAGGGTCGCGGAACCGCCGAACCATAATATTATCTCTGCAAACAATGGATTCTTTCATTGCTTACCTGAAAATAGGAGTCTTCACAAGAGCATAAATTTTGTAATTGCCTGTACAACCCCGCCTCCTCGGATCCTTGCGCCCCCCCCCCAAGAAAAAAACAAAAACAAAAACAAAACAAAACCCAAAACTAAAAGCTCACTCGTGTGAGAAGGGACATACACCCCTAACCCCTCCGCTTTGATCAACTTCCATCAACTTTATACACACTGAAGACGCACAAGCTATATGCTTTCATCCTGTGAATTAAGGTGGTAACGTACACTGTATGCTTCATTTTATATGACATTGATGAAGTTGTTAAAAGTACTCATTATTTTTGTTCCAAAGTAAAAAAAAAAATGCATCAAAATACGTTATCACTTGGAATGTCGGTAATTTGAGAGAGAACGACAAAATCTTCATTTGCCAAGTTGTGACGTTACTGCAGATTAATGATGATACTCGCACTCTATACGCTTCTTCATAGAATGGTAAACGTATATGTTTCATACACTCGATAATGTACATGTATAAAATTTTAATTGAAAAGAAACTAGGTCAGAAAGGACACTCTGTTAGGAAAATATAAAGTCGTTACTTTTTGAAAATGAATAAGTCTTGGCCCGAGATGCATTTATTGCAACTGACTGACAAAAATAATGTTCCCTTTTCATAGACGTAAATGGATGCCAGTTATCATTTTTCTAAATCACTATAGCCATGACTAAATGATGATGATGATGGTAATAATAATAATAACAACAACAATAATGATAATAATGAGAGGACATACAATAGGCCTACTCGGATTGGATTCTGGTTTTAGTTCGTAAAAAAGAAAGGTTTGTTATAATTATATTCCGAATGTTTGTTAATCTAAGAATATGAGATTCGTTTTTTCGGAGGTTCATTAATATGAAAATGAAGTAGGTTTATCATCCCAAAGATTCGTTAGTCTGACAACGTAATAAGTTTTGTTATTCTGAAGGTCCTTTCATTTGAAAGTGAAATACGGTTCGCTATCCTGAAGGGTTTTTGCTTCGAAAAAATGACTTTTTTTTTCGAAAGTTTTTGTTTCGAAATTGAAGATTCCGGAGGTTCGTTAATCCGAATAAGGGTCATGATTTTGTAAATTCGCAGTTCGTTACATACGCACCTTCTTTCGTTATTCGGACTTATGAACCCTAATTAGGGCCTACCGGTATTTCGTTTACGGATTGATGAACTTTCGTAATAACGAACCTTATATTTTCGGATAAACGAATATTTGGAATAACGAACTTGCGGAATAACGCCACAGAAGTTCAGATTTACAAACCCTATTTTATTTCAGATTAACTAACATCTAGGTAGGACCCTATAAAAATTTGTGAGTTTCCAAAAAAACAAAAACAACAACAACAACAACAAAAACGAACCTTAGAAATTAGGAACCTTATTTCATTTTCAGATTTGGTAACGAACCTTCAGAACAAAGAATTTCACCGGGATTCTATAAAACCGATGACGTCATGATGGCTAGACAGGCGCTTGATTCACTGGACTTTAACCGAACGGAATTCCTACCATTATGCACGTATGTATATCATCCCTTATCAGCGGGCACTGCATACAGTGGACTCTCGTTATAACGAAGTCCTCGGGATCGGCAGTTTTCTTTCGTTATATCGAATTTTCGCTATAACCGAACACATACACAAAATAGGGCGGATGTTGCGATCTGAATTTTCACTTCGTTTTAACCGGGATTTAGTTATAACCGTGCTCGTTATAACGGGAGTGCACCGTATTTAGGCAAATTAATGATTCTTGCATGGAAATATTTTTATCGCAACTGACTGACAAGTTGCCCTTCATCGACGTAAATAGATATTAATTATTCAGTGTTTGTATGAGCAATAGCAATGGTAACAAATGCAAAGATGTGTGTTACGTCGAGAATGCATTGTATCATAACCTCAGCCTTATTACCACCAGGTACCTATCAATACACCTGGGCTTACAGGGATACTGTGAGTATATTGGTGACACAACATTTGTTCCTGTGACAATTGCTCTGGTCATATTTTCTCCAAGGACTAAGGCTTGGGTTAGGGTTGTGGTCGGGTTTTAGGTTTAGTCTGATGTGAGGATTAGGATTAGGGTTAGGGTTATGTTTGTGGCCGGGTATAATTTGTTTGGCTTAGCATGTACATACATTGTATTTCATGGGAACTGTAGCACGAGCAAACGTCATGGAACTGAGTAAATCACTTATCAAAGAATGTAAAAGCTCATGGTGTATCAAACTTACTGGATCTCTGATTTCACAAATCCTAGGTCATCCACTATATCAATGCTCCAACATGCATTTTACTACTGTAAAATGTGACATTTTTGTGCAGTGAAATTTATGTGAATGTAAAAAGGAGCAAAGGTTTGTGAAATTAAAATGCACATGTAATTTCTTGTCCATACTCCTATGCATTGAATGCCGGTGGAAATTCAAAAAAAAAAAAATTCATGTCATGAAAAAGGCCAGTGGCTCCAGTGCACACAAACTTAAAGCTGCAAATAATTCTGGCTTAACAGCATATGAAGATTTGCAGTTTCAAACATTCATTAGGAGTTAGCACTACCTTTAACAAACAGAATTTTATTTTTCTTACATTGAACAATGGTTTATTTCTCTGTCATGCGTAATGTATTGCTCAGAATTCATTTGTTGCAAAATTGTTATCATATGGAAAAGCAGTGAACAGTTTGCACTAGTACAAAGTTTCATATTTTTGAGGCAAACATGCTGATCATCACACAGAAAATAATAAATCAACTATCAACATGAAATCAAATGAAATCCCATCTCCCTAAAAGAAAGAAAGAAAGATATTGACTGATACAGTACACTCCTGTGATAATGAACACAGTTATAACGAAATTCCGGTTACAATGAAATAAAAATCTGGGTCACAAAATTATCAGCTCTTTTTTTTTTTTATTACCTGTTTAGTTATAATGAAATTTCAATATAACAAAAGAACACTGTCGGTAATGAGGACTTTGTTAAAACAGGAGTCCACTGTAAAGTGGAAGACAAAATGCAGGGCAACATCAACAGTAAAGGAATTCTAGCACACAACTTTGGTTTTTGTGGTCATTGCACATAAGTCTTGTGAGTTTGTCTACTATCCTTCAGCTGTAAATACTATCTTCAAAATTGAATGGATACATGTTTGTGCAAAAATAGACAGTACTGCCCAAATAATATCGCCTTCATGTTCACTGTTGTGTTTAACCCGTTGAGGACGGACTAATTTTGCTACAACACGCATTTCCCATAGACACCTGCCCGAGTATACTCGGGACTCGTCCTTAACGGGTTAAGCAGCATACACTGTAATGTTTACAGTTACAGAGGGCGCAAACCCAAATATGTAAAGAATCAGTATCACCTGAATAGGCTAGCCATGTTGAAATTGAATAACAGACCTATTCAACCTCTTACACTATGCCTCATACAGTGTATCTGCACTTATTTGAGTAACACCAGTAATATCACATAAAGCAAAATACATTGTTGAAAGATACATTTATACC
This sequence comes from Diadema setosum, assembly GCF_964275005.1. NCBI lineage: Eukaryota > Metazoa > Echinodermata > Echinoidea > Diadematoida > Diadematidae > Diadema > Diadema setosum. The sequence goes on from NC_092694.1 coordinate 22,524,940, forward strand.
AAAGTCTTTGCCAAAAAAATAACAATTGTTGGATTAGCAAGCATTTACAAACTTTTCGTTACTGAATTCAATAGCAGCTAGCAACCATCCAGTTAATTACAAGTTACAGGTATATATATATATATACATGTACGTTGTACACGTATATGAGATTTACTTCTGGCAAACTTTTGCATGCACGTGCTTGTGTACTCTGTACATTATTCTTTTAACTTGATGTTAATATTGTGGTGAAATACAACAATATGCTGTAAACCTCCTAAAAAGTTCAAAAAATATCTGTATCTATATCAGTATCTGTACACACTATTGTCAAGACTCTCCCAGTTTTAGAACAAAATGCTAATGGCTGACATGTCTTCCATGGTGTGCACATGGTAAAATTATTATCCTTTTGTTATAAAGACGTTTTTTTGAGATATATTATGTGTACAGAATACAGGGCAAGTTTGCAGATGTTTTAAAGAATATGTAGAATTGTATTGTAAGTGATAATGACTACAAAGACCTATCAAACCCTACTAGATTATTTGTACAGTACTGCAACTAACAATGCTTCAACTATATAAACCTCTTGCCCTCCTTCCAAAAACTATCAAACATAGAAAATGACCCACATGACACTTTTATAAATAGATTTAAAATGTATTTCAGTGAATTCAGAGGTCTTACTTTTGTCAAGTCAGTTCAGTTTATACAAGGCACACACTGACACAAAATGTCCTAAATGATATGTTTACTTTTTTTTTAATGAATAGGTTTGTTATAATCTTTGACTCACTTCATATCAGCTCAAATATCATAAGGTCAATACATTTTTTGTGTTTTTAGTAATTGAGCAAACCTCAAGTTGTGAGCATAGCATGGTTATAAATGCCAGAGTTTGACAGCCAGGGAAGATAGAAAGGCTCTGAGATAATGAACAACAACCTGGCCATACCCTCACTAAATAAAAAGCTATCTTCTAGAAAAGGATGAAAACTGGAGTGGAATAATCCCGTAATCTCTACAGACCCACATAGTTGAACACTTAGTCAGCTTTTTACAGTCAATTCACACAGTTGAACAGATATTCAGCATGAGCAATACGACACCATGCAATGGAATGCAATTCATCTACAAAACATATCGCCCAAGTTTTCTGACTTTCGTCAGGATTTACTGAGACTTCCAGCTGCTGATTATTAACCTTGAAGTCTATGTGTCTTGAAAAAAAAAAAAATAATGATAGTACCTATACATGTAGCTCTATCATGAATATGATACATAATGATTAGATCGCTCCCTGTACACTTTAAAACCATGATAACTGGTGCAAGTGGAAAAAAAAAAACATACAATGTACATACATCTCATTCTTCATTGAATATTATATGAATACTATTTAAAATTCTGACGGTGACACGGCATGAATGCAATTAATTCTTGCTCTTCTTCGTAACAACAATTCTGCTCATGCTCTGTCTTCCATTATAGCACTTGGGCTACATTCCACAAAACGTCTTACAATAATCATAACTTGCAATGAATACAAGCAGAGTGCAAAAGTTTACCCAAATTTAAAGATTTTCAGTCAATTCCACCAAAGTCAGAACAAGGAAACTCCTTTCCCTGGTAGTACAGGGAAACCTGTTTTAATAATATTGCCAAGACCACCAATATCACCTCATAATAACTGGTACCTTGTATATAGAATGCACTAAAACGGAGATAAGCTAAATACAGTAGTGGAAAACCAGGAGCCCAGAATTCACCTCCTCCAAAGCCTTTACTCCTTGTAAGTGAGCTTGTTATGACAGGATTTCCCTGTATTAAAAAAAGACATATACTACAGGGTCTATGCAATAAACCCTTTGGTTGTAGCAAAATATATGTGGATGTCACAGTACATTGGATAATAATGAACAAGTCCAACAGAAAAAAGTAAAACACATCATTATCTGCCCTCTTCATGTGGTTGGCCCTCTTCACATCAGCAAAATAATCCTTTGTTTGACAATGTCCAACATTGTATCAGGTATATCTGTCGAAGCCAATGTAAACAATGTACTGTAAAAGTGGAAATTTTTGCGGTGTTGAAATTTTCACGCATTTCGCGCAAACTGAACCTAGCGCGAAAATAAAAGCACGCAAATATTTTTGCGTGCCGTATGTTCCAGTAGTTGATGTCTTGATTCCGCGGAATTAAAAACGCGCGAAACTTTTCTTGCCCGGCCGAGCGCGAAAAATTAGTTGCGCGAAAATATCCACTTTTACAGTACTCTCACAGCCAGAGACTGGGTGTACATCAAAGAATGTGCTGTGGGAAAGACTCCTTGTGAAACCAAAACAAAGCAAGGTTTTGACCCATGTTCCCCTCCCTTGTCATCAACTGTCATTACCACTTTAAAAGACAATTTGTGGTCACTTGATGTAACTGTGTGAGATCAATTGTTCGTGGTAACATCCACTGATGACAATCTGACAAAGGTGATTCTATCTGGAACCATGAATTGAAAGACTATGGCCTGATTTACATATAACACAGTATATTCATATATCCGGTATGTATATATTGAAAACAAAATTTGTTCTTTGTCTATGCACAAATCAGTCAGTCTGTTCAGGTATGGAATGCTAAGATTCAGCCTAAATATTTGCACAATATCTCCAAATTTTACAGCATAGTAAAAAACATAAATGTTTCAATTTCAGTGTGTAGACAAAAAAACAACATAACTTTGAAGGTTGTGCGTTAACTTTCGATAGACCTATACATAACGCTCTATCATTAGACAGGGCTGCACACTAACCCATGTATTTCTACTGGTCCACCCTGTCTGTTGGACTTGTAGGTACCTTTCTTTTTTTCTTTCTTTTTTTTAATGGTCCATTCCTGAAAAAGTTACTGGTCCAACAGTGATTTTTACTGGTCCTGGACTGTCAGACCAGTGCCAGTGTGCAGCGTTGCATTAGAGAATTAAAAAGGCACACCAAATTTCATCCTATCTACATTTCAAACTACAAGGAATTACAGGTGTCGACGTCAAACCCCTTTGGTCCAGAAACTGGATGGTTTGTTATTCGCGTCCCTCTCCCGCTTTGTGAAGGCAGTGAAGGAAGAGATGCAGTTGCCGATGAAGAAGTCTGCCTGACCGAGAATGATGAGGTCAATCTGGGGTAGATGAGGGTCAAGATGGTGCACTTTGACCTGTCAAGAGTTCATAGGTCAAGGGAAAACACCAATGGTGAGATATCAAAGATACAAGTGCAAAAGAAGGTTGGCATGTATTTCACAAGAGTGCACAAGCCTTAACCTGCTCCTTCTACAATTCTCCAAGAACCTTTATTGCAGGTGATTGACAAGTTGCGCTACATCGACATAAACACTGGCTACTACTAAAACACTGATCAATTCTGTGCTTATTTATGATGTTGTAGGGCAATTTGTCAATCAGTTGCAATAAAAACAACTCAACGGAAGAATTTCATGAACTGGAATAACAACACAGCAAATTGGGGTGGGGAAAGAGGTGGGAAGAACAAATGGAGAAGCATGCACTAGAGATGGACAAAGAATGATGATGGAGGAAGGTCTTGGTGGAAGGTAGGAGGAAGGACTTGGAGGAAGGTAAGAACACGAGAGAAGATATAGAGATGGAGACAAAGGAGGAGGAAATGAGTGGAAGGGGATGGGGAGACCACCAAGATTTACCTAAGGAAGGAGGAAGATGATGGGGTACAGGGTGATGAGGATGTGGAGGATGAAAAAAAAAATGTATCAAAGCACCAGGAAGAAAAAAAAAAATGACACCAATTGTGGCGGAGATCCACTCACATCATCTCCAAGGAGTTCCTCAAAGTCCCTCTGGTAGGAGATCTTGTCTGTGGCGATGAAGAGATGCTTGGCACCGTACTTCTCCACTGCCTCTCTCGTCTGCTCCAGGATGACCTCCTTCGCAGGGAAGCACATCTCCCTCGTCAGCTTCTCTTCCCCAACTTTCTGGCACTGGGGCGAGGCCATTAGCTGTCTTGAACCCTCCACATGCTCACATACCTTCTCCTGGAGGGTAAAGGGGAGGGTAGCAGGAAGGATGGGGATGGGAGTGGAAGGAAAATAGAATATTTGATTTCTTTGTTTGTTTCATTTATTTCAATACAGTTCAAAAAATAAATAAATCATCAGCCACAGGGCTGTTCATTAGTGAGTCCATACATGACAGCATATAAAACAACACAATATGATACAGAAAAAAAAAAATAACATTCACACCATGAGAAAAGACATATTGACACGTAAAAAAAAATGCATTGAAGGAAACCAAAGCCCAAATATAAATGGTTGTTGAATGAAAGCAGCGATATCAATAAAACACATCAGTTAGTTTGAGAACAATTGAACAATCCATTCAAAAGTTATGAATAGTTAAAGTTTCGGTGCCGCCATCACTGGATAAGGAGACCATGAATCACTTACATAATAAATGCTGCTATAATGCTACTCTATTTCCTCAGATTCCTAGTATTTTTTTTTCCAAAATCTGTAGCAACCCATGGCAAAAAAGAAGCACACAAATTTCTCTTCTAGTAACAAATATGCAGACTTTATGGTAAATTCTGCCTTTTTCTGAAGCATGGACCAAACTCTAACCCATTGAGAATGGACTGATTTCGCTATAACACGCATTTCCCTTAAGACACCTGCCCGAGTATTCTCAGGACTCATCTTCAATGGGTTAAAAAATAAGGATGTTTGTAGCACAGCTGTTTCTCACCCAGTCTATACCAGTCCTGAGGTGAATGCCGACATAGGGTTCCCCCTCAAACATTTCCTCCATGTGGGCCTGGGCTTGGGCAAAGAGAGTTGGGTTCCACTTGAAATAGCTCTGGATGATGCGGTTGCCGGGGGCCATTGGGTACTTGGCTGGGGCCCCCTTCAGGGCCAGCACCGGGTGCTCACTTGCAGGAAATCTGTAGGAAAGGTTTGTCAGGAGATTACATTCATAAGGCTTTTCAATCCAGTCCCATCCTGCGTCCTCATATACTGCAGATACAGTATCTGATGATTAACACAGCTGACACTGCAATAGCTTTACCACAGAACCCAAATGATCCTGGTTATAGAGATTTCAAGTAAAAATGGCCTTAGTTCAAATTTCAGAGATGATGCTTTACATTGAGCGTAGGCTTGGTTAATTTGTTTCTCTTTTTTTTTCTTTTTTTTTTTAAGGGGGGGTATGTACACAAACTTCTTATTTAATCCGAATGGACTTCCACTGATGTTATGGTTCATGGGAAGCATGAAATGGTTAAACAGAACCCCCAACCCACTTCCCTCAGAACCCCCAACCCCCTTCCCTAACTTCTAGGACAGGATTCACCATCCAGAGAAATCATTCATAGAAGCAACATTCTGGACGCAAGTTAACTCTACATCTATCCATATTCACGGCTCTCCTCAGGTGTGTAAAGATAACCAGTCATGAGTTAGGACTGTATGAAAAGCTGCAAGATATGCATAAAATATAACCGAAAAATACTCCAAACTATACCACAAGATTGAGCACCTCGTATCCCAGTCCTTCTTCACTCTCTGCATGGTCCATACATCTGTGATGTCTACCAGACTTGAAAGCTCAAATTTAATCTCTTCCGCAAAGTTGATGTCAAACCCATCCCAGAATGGACCAAAGGGATTGCCTGGTACGAAGAAATCATAGAAAAAAGAGCTGAACTGATCAAGTATTTGATTTAACAACAGTCATCGACATCAAAATGATAAAAATACATCTGCGGGAAAGGGAAATCAACATAGCACAATCAAACGTATTGCCGATCCCCTTTTTCTGAAATAATTTGAAGTGACTGTGATCTGTGGTTGCAGTCTAGTAAACAAGCACAATCAATGCCATGAAGCTGACATGTCAAGGCTTAAAGAAGAGCAATGCTTTCAGCATGATCTTAAACAAGCTTGAGATCTCTTATGAAACAAGGATCTGAGGCTCATGTTACCTTAATCAAGCATGGTTCTATAGACATAATTCTTCATCAGATTCTCTAAAAAAAAAGTGTGACAAAATGTGTACTAAGCATGTCTGCAAACAGAAAATTCTTGTACTGGCAGCCTCTACCTCTCTGTATAGACATAAACACATACAGAGGCATAGGCAGAAATGGGAACAAACACATATTTTATATAAATTATCACATTCGACACACTTAAATTGAATCTTAATATGTTTATGGGTGAAATATGCTTTTGATTTGCCTCACACAACAGAAGAAGAAGAAGAAGAAGGAAAAAAAAAGAAGAAAAATCTACTCCATTTCTGCCATTTCGGATGGCCACTATATAACATCATATTTTTGTCATTGTGGGGGCGGGGGAGAAAGAAAGGGTGTGTTGCTTCATACAAAAGGACATTGTGAAAACACAACAAAGTCATCCTCCTCCTTGCATTATGCCATATTCCCTCCTACCTTTCTTCATTTCACATGGAACTTCACTAGACTGTGGCATCCAGCAATAGCCCCGCCTCTCTTCCTCTGGCCAATGGGATGGCGCAAGCTCCTCCATAAATGTCTCCATGGTGATGAGGCGGGGGTAAAACTCCAGCAGGGGCTCAAACTGGAACCAGTCCGTGAATGGAACATTTATCTGGTAGGCATAAAAAAATGGAAGAAAATAAACATAAAATTACAAGATGATTGGTTTAAGACATGAAAAAAAAGAAAGAAAAGATAATGACAATATCAGAGAAGCATGCTATCCATGAATGATAGAATAGTCAATGATAATGATAATGACAATAAAAGAAAATAAATTTGGTAAAGCAGGAATAGAAACCCTCCCCCACCTCTCAAATCTACAAATGAAAAGACGCAACTCCAGTAAAAGACAATAAAACTATAGAAAAGAATACACCATTGAATCACTTGATAGATGAGGATGCTGTCATTATGAAACACCTTGAAAACATACATTGGACGTGCTTTGGTTATAAGGTCAGTTCAGTTCTATGCTATGGGCATTTTTTAAGAATTCTCCTCTCATTCAGTATTTGTATCTTCTTTCTTCCATCTGATTATATCTTATATCTCTACGGCCTTTACGACTGAACTGACATTTAATTATAATTAACGTTAGTTAACAGACACAAAAAAATTATACCCTCATTACATATATGTATAACATACATTTTAACAGGAAATGAATAATGTTTAATATTATTATTTTTTTCTGTTGTTAATGTTTAATATTAGCCTCACACTACATCATTAAAAGGCCCCTAAATATCAATCATAAACTGTTATGTTATGATATGCTTCATTAGTCGTTATAAAACTGATGAGCGTGGTTGGTAAAGTTCTAAAGCACATAAACAAAGTAGAAAAGCACTCAAAGAGTGCAAACCTCCAATGGGGAGCTCATTTCCATCCATCGACAGGCATGCTGAAAATTGTCCAATTTCCCAACGTAGAAGCCTTTTGTTTTCAGCATCAGCTTCCAGCTACGCAGCGCCTCGCCCAAGCAGAGCACACGCTTTAGTGCGCCTATGCAAACCTCAAATATGCACAGCTTGAACTCCCAAGTTCACTGACCCTAATATCTGCCAAAAGATTTTAAAAATCCTTCAAAAATTAATAAAAATTACCAGATCACTCCTAAAACTTGATCATTTGTTCCTTGTGTCATTATCAACTTTTCCTGCCAGTTTCTTCCAAATCCGTTCACAACTTTTTGAGTTATTTTCCACACAGACACACAGACAAACAAACAAACACACAAACACTGATGAAAACATAACCTCCTTCCTTGGCGGAAGTAATAAGTTTATGTGTACAGAAATCAGCCATACAATGAAAGTTATCAATGATGATAGTTACCAATGACATAGTACCAGGGGCATGTCATATGAAGACATACACTGTAGATGATTGAAATCTTCGCTCTATAACTGTATTTTACTCATGTGTTAAGATATGATTTGACCTTTTAGACGTCTCCTCAAATGTTTCTCATTATGGTAACACATATATACAAATCCAGGAAGAATGTGAGGGTCACAATAATGGCATAAGATAGCAAAGGCTTGTTGAAAAAAAAAAATCAAGAATGGTTCATGAGAACCACTTACTGATGGAAAGTACAGGGTTCTAATTTCACTGTTTACACATTATGTAATGTGGAAACAAATGATGAATGACCATACCCAATAAACACAAATGGAAAACAGTTGAACTAAAAAACAGACTGAAGAAACATGATAAACAATTATGACTGCCATGTAGAACTACAAAAAATATAAAAAACACCATAAAGATGACACAATATTAGATACTACACTGTTTGATGAGTTAGTACTTTTAACTTTGTCATATATTACATCATACATACACATTATGTAGTCATCCCAAACCAACTCACATCCCTCACAACTGGCATCCCTATATGGCAGTTTACTAATATATGTACATGTGTAGCGTGGTCTCCTATTGTGGTTTGTTTGTTTTGTTTTGTTTTTGCAATGGTTTTTATTGATATTGCTGGCAGAGTGAGTACTTGTGTCATTCTTTGCAGTATCACACTGTAGTAACCTTGTAATGCTGGAACAGAATTAATCGGTATGTTAATTCTGCTATGTTATATATGAGGAGTTTGGGAACCCCACGAAGGGTTAGACATAAATACAGGAGAATGGAATGTGAGCAGGCAAGTTTGTGTCCTATCTGATTAGAGATTGCAAGGTCACTTTTAAACACCAAACAAAATCAGCTGTCATTCCACAGATTTTCCCTTCAATACCTACTTACCATTCTCTGTGCAGTAAATGGAGAATCAATGTAATTGCAACATGCAAAGGAATGCAGGAGAACAATATCAGATAACACAACTATACAAAACTGTAATGACAAACAAACACACAAATGGACGAAATATCTCAAGCAAGCAAGCACAACATAAACCTCTCCCAGGTGGCTACCCAACAAAAATGAAAGAAAAAAAATATATATATATCAGATTGGAACAACAAGGGGTAATTTATCCTAAAATCTGAAGTCTACAGTTATCTGCAGTGCTCGGAGTATGTATCCCTTTTAACAATGGTCCTAATAGAGAAAACACATTTGAAAAGGCCATGTATATGAACAAATTTACTATACCATCCAAATGTCACTTATTGAATGCCTTATTTTTCTACAAAACCGATCCTGACCATGACACAATGGTCCTATCCCATTTCAGTCAGACACGCTTTGCTTTTTTTTTTGCACTAATTTGGTTTGGTTTGGATTTTTAAAATATTTTAGAAGGAAGTTGCATTTTCCCCCGAGTCTTCTTGTTTTTTCTCTCTCTATTTTCAGTAGAGTTGACAATCTACACAATGTTTACTGGAGTACTGAAGATGACTTATTTCTGCCTTATTCAAAGTCCTGATTTAAAAAGGAATTTCAGTCCTCCTAAAATCCACATAGAGAGTATCCACAAATGTTCAAATGATACTTACATAAGTACGGAAAGGAGGCAGAATAATTGTCCTGTTGATGGCCTTTCCGAATGCCAGGGCCCCTAGGTAGTGCTCCATTTGGTTTCCAAATCGACCTGTGGTGAACAGAAAATATGTTACTCAACCTGCCTTATTAGTCCAGCATCAAAGACATCAGATTTCAGATCTTATCACTTCTTACTCTACTCAGATTCTTCATACAACAAATCACATCAGTGTACATTGTTTGTGTACACTGTGGACCCTTCCAGCTGTAAATCTGAGTGTAATCATACAGTATTTAAATTCTAATATCTATGAAAGGGCCCCTGATACTGACCCAAACCAAACGTCAAATCCCATTACTTTCCTTTGGACGATATCAGAATTCACAATTTTGAGCAAATAACTGATCTATCACTGCAGGATTACACATGACTAAAAGAGAATTGCAGACTTTTTGTTTTTGGTTGTTTGTTTGTTTATTTTCTAAGACTGTTATTCTCCATAAATAAGATTGCCTGCTGGATCTGTATTATTTCTAATGAACGTCAAGTGAAAAAGAAGGAATTAGCTTGGGGTTTGAGCCAGCGTTACCTACTGCTTACTACGCAGAAGCTCTACAGGTTTGAAAAAAAAAATGAAAAAAGAAGAAAAAAACCTTTATATTAAAATATACTCTCTCCACAAGAAACTAATTTCCTTCATTCATTGAATGCAACATGCCTTTCTGGAGGCTAATGAATTATGAATAAGACCAAAGAGAGAATGAAAGAGAGGTGAGGCATTGAGTACTTCATTTGTTCAAATATCATTATGTCACTGCTGGGAATAGGCTTCAGCTCAGTGGTAATGCTGCTACCCATTAAGCAGTAGGTGACGCGGGTTCAAATTCCATGCTAGTTTCTTCCTTTTCATTCAGTGTTCATAACAATGCAGATCAACCACATGATCTTATTTGCTGAGAGTAACAGTTACTTAACAAAAACAAAACAAACAATAATGAAGAAAACCCTTTACAACTATACTCTCCCCGGAAAAAATCAATTTCCTTCATTCATCAAAACAGATTTGCTAAGATATGATTAGAAGTCAGTATAGCCTTACCCATACAGGGACAGAAGGTAAAATATCCATTAGGATCCCAAGAAAGTTTATGGGAGGTGCTGGCAACTTTCACATCACTTCCAGCTCCCCCAGTGGAAAACACACCATCCTCCCTGTCGTCAGTCACAAGCATCATCTCCTCTTCCGCATCAACGTTGACTCCATCTTCTGTCACCTCTGAGTCAGTTTTTCCATCATTTTGATTCAAGGGGTCACGAGCCTCGACCTCTTGTGCCAATTGATAGCATGTGCAATGCAGGAGCAGGAAAGCCAGAAGTGTTACTCGACTCATTTTGTCGTGGACGATACCACCATCTTATCATGGATGCAGAAGACTCAGATCTCTACCAGAGGCACATAGACCCTCACATTGATATCCTGCTGAAGAACAGATATAAAAATGGTCAGTTTTCTTTTCTGGGGCAAATTATTTGTATAGGGCCCCATTTTCTCTCCCTCTCCTTTCGTTCTTTAAAACAACAACAACAGTTTTCTTAGAGTCACACCATAAAGAAGTCAGAGAGATGGTTTATTGCTAAACATGAACATAGACATCCACATGGTACTGTAATAATTCTGGTCCCCTAATCAGATTGCTATTACCCATTGCACTTATCCTGGAGGACTAAAACTCATAGTGAGGCACGTATAGGCCTTGGCTTGTTAAAAGATTGTGAATCTTATCTTTGTAATTATTTGCAATACCAGCAAATGGCTAATAATATCGATGTGATAGCTGAAACCATCTACTAAATTTCATCCTCATGAATGATTTACACGTTCATCTTCCAGTCTTTTAACCCTTTGCATAAGAGAGAAAAAAAAAATGTTGAGCCATGCAATTGGGAATAGAGTTTGGGGGGGGGGGGGAGGGTATGAATAAAGAATTAATATTCAATACATTTCTCATTAGATATTGAGGCAAGAGGAATGATTTTTTTTTTTTTTTGCTTAAGTTTGTCCATAGAATACTGTAAAATAAGGAATGTTCACATGCATTTTAATTTCACAAATTTTGCGAGAGCCAAGAATCATGAAATTACGATGCACGTGAAAGTTCTTGTCTACCCAGCCCAATATGCATTGAATGTTAAAGGCAATTTGCGAAATTTTCATGCCATGAAAAAGGCCGTTGGCTCCAATTCGCGAAAATTTAATGCCACAAAAATATTGTGTTTTACAGTAAACACCAAAAATAGTCACCAGTCTTCCTTCAGATGAACAAGCTGGTCTTCTGTAAAACCTGCATTTACCCTATTGATACATAGGCTTGTACAGAGAGTTCTTGTAGCCACAGTATAGCAGGAAATCTACAGGAACAAGGTCTGAGCTTTCTTACAGAAACATGTAGGGATTCTATCATTAAAATTCCACATTTTAACAATTTCTATTATGTTTGAATGCAACTCAGGCTCAGTAGCATCCATTCTGTATATTTCATTCTACAGCATTTTACAGTCAACTTCAATATGCAGTGGGTTTTTACTTTGACTTTTTTTTTTTTTTTTTTTGAGCTGGTGGGTACATGCTTCTATCAACAGATTATTTTGTTTAGATCTCTACACATAATTAGAGCATTATAAGAGGAAAGAGAAATCATTGTCACACTCATTTTTGCATAAATTCAGTACGAAAAGATGTAAAGTTTGAATTTCATGATCATCATTTCACTTTGTTCCATGACATGACATAGATCTATCTGATATGTTCGTATTATTGTATGTATTGCTAACAGCTACAGATGTGTTTTGAATTTTCCTTTTGAATTTTTCCTTTTGAATTTTGGAGTTGGTGAATTAAGAAGTTATTCATCCATTCATTCACTCATTCATTCATTCATTCACTCAATCACTCACTCATTCATACATTCATTCATTCATTCATTCATTCGTTCGTTCGTTGGTTCATTTGTTCGTCGTTTTCCTATCCATTATTTCCTTCATTTCCGTCTGCCGAGTCGAGTGCTGCACATACAAAAGCCAATAAATCCAGCAAAAATAGAAACGTATGGGACTGGTACCTATTGTTAGTGGATCTACATTTCAATTATTCGGACACATTGGTGAAATTTTCTTATTGGCAAAACGCAGTCGAAATAAATAGACTGTGAGTTCTGTGCAAGCTACGAAATTTGTGGTGACTAGAGTATCAAAACAGGTCTAAACAGAACAAAATAATAAGAATACTTACCGCACTCAAACGTGTATAGTTAGGACGAGGGATCTTCACACGCCCGATACGATAAACGCGATCGGTGAACGCACGGCCCGCGGCCGCGCAGCGTGGGCGGCGCCTGCCGATCCCGGCCGCGTGTTTTTTTTAGACGGCACAGATTGGGGACCCTATCCCTAAATCTAACCCTAATCCTAATCCTAACCCTAACCATCAAACCCTAACCCTAACCCTAACTCTGACCCCAACCCTAACCCTAACCCTAACCATAAACCCTAACCCAACGTTTTTCCCATAGGTTTAACACGCGCCATGCCCCAATCTGTGCCGTCTTTAAAAAAAATGCATCCCGGCCGCGCAAGGCTTCGGGTACACTCGACTCCCTGCCCTGGGCATACGGCGCAGCGGCAGCACCGGTCGGTGCAGATGCAAGGGATAGGAGTAGCCTCTTCAGCCGGCCGTGGATTCCTGTCACCTGAACCGCGGACCCTACGGTAGGGTCCATGGTTGAACCAGGGAATCCACCTCCCTGCTTGAACCAAGGAGGTACAAGAAAGTGTAACGTAACTACTCGTTCCTCCTTGCTTGAACAGAAAGCAGGACAAGTAGGATACGACAATACAAGTTTGCATGATTTGTTTATTTTTCATTCACAAACATGATTTTCCCTGGTTGAAGATGCCCTTTAATCCATTGAAATTGCATCATCATTTTCAGTCACTATTCCGGAACGGTTAAAGAAAACATAAACAATGGAAAATGAGAAGGAAGATAAAGACTTTTTTTTTAAACTTTGAAAGATAAATTGATACAGGATGCTGAACAACAGTAAAAGATGGAAAAACAAAAACCCAAATTGCAAATGAAAAAAATAAACAAATAAAATGGAGGAAGAAAAGTAGAAGAAAATTAAGAAGAAGTGAGTATAAGAAGAAGAGGAGAGAATAGGAAGGGAAAAAAGAGAACACGAATATGAACAAGAACAAAAAAAAAAAAAAGAGAAAAGAAGAAAAAAGAGGCCAAGAAAACTGATACCATCACTACAATTGAAATCAATGGATTAAAAGTATCGTTTATTTTGGGAGCAGTGATTTTAAAAATGTTTGACTTATCACATTTGATGCATATGTGTAGGTCAGTTGTATCACAAAACATTGTACCAGTTAAAGATTTTTGCAAAGCCTGAATATAAGGAGATATGAGTATTTTTTCTCAGTAAACCATAAGCTTTCTTGGAGACGGTTTAGTTTAGAACCTAAAACCAATTATAACTATTGTTCACATTTTGTGTATTTAAAAATACTTGGGTTGTTTCTATCCCTAACTCACATTTTAGAACTACATGTATTTTAAAGTACTAAAAGCAGGGTTTTTGTTTCATCTGCAAATTTAATGGTCAACAACGCCCAATGAGATCTCTTTGACAACGCCTTGAAATATTGAAAGCTACCATAGACTTAGTCGTCGAAATCAACCTTGCGGGATTTGAGAGCCAGACTCCACTTTCTGTCACTTTGTTCGGCACTGTGCTCTTGACTGAGGAAATCCCCTTGTATTGGGAATTTGCAAATCAGCTGGGTTGTATGTAGCGCGCTAGCGGCGAGTAGGTCCATCACTGTTGTTCATTCATTGCGCTGTGAATATGAGTGCGTGCTTCACTACAATAATACCGTCTCCTTCCGAGAAGTTCGTCGCCGGTTCATCACGTCTAAAACAGTTCAGAAAACCCTACAACCATCTACTTAAACTGCGTTAAGTATATGTGAGTAAACTTTTGCTTTTTCTTTCGACGTATACTGCCTTTTGCGAGAGATTTTCTTGGCATTTCGAGGCAGAATCTACCCATTTTAGGTAGGATTGCTATGTGACCGCGATATGTCAGAGGAAATTGGTCACAAGCGCACAGCGAGTAATTGCTACTTGATAAACAGACAGGGGCTTGCAAAGGTTACCGAGCATTCGCTCCCCGTGAGCTGCTCCCCTCGTAAAATTGATACTCACACCGGGCGCCCGGCCCGGGCGGTGGATGGCTGCTTTTGCTTTGCGCACCAGTGCAGTGTAAACAGCGCCGATCCGTTCCATGCATTTATGAGCGATTGCATCAAAATACTTGTCAAATTTGGGGAAGTTTGGTTGCAATTGTTCTAGATTATAAAGGTATTAGGCTTACATGTAGATTTATGTGATAGATTTTACGAAGATGAAGATCAGCAGAGTCAGTCCCATATCTCAACCCCAGCCCACTCTTTTACTGTGCCAAGGCTATCCAGGCGCAGGGGCAGGGGTTTTTAGGGGCCACACACACTTTTTTTTTTTTTTTTTTTTTTTTAATAGTTTAACCACAAAATGACTCTTATTGATATTTTGAGATCTACAGAATTAGATCTATATTCTTACATGGCTCAGCTTTTCCACAATGTCATTACACTGCAAGTACATGTATGGCCATAATACAGTTAAGTGTTTTACAAGCAGAAATTACTAATGCCAGTTCGAGATTCGCTCGCTACTCATCGTGTACTTGCAATGTGAGTGCATATGCCTGTAGGAGGCACATGTTTGGCAGAAAATAGCCAGCAAATGGAATGATGGAGGGTATGCTGGGTAACTTCTATAACGTTTGCAATTAAACGCACAACTTTGAACCAAGATTTGAAGACAGCACGACTCTGAGTGTTCTTAATCTTATAGTATTAGATAACTGACAATAAGTATTGAAGGGAGCACTGTAGGTAGAAGTAAATGATCTATGATGGTAAAAAAATTCATAATATTTACCATTGCATTCTACCTATATGATATACCTACCTATGGATACCTATGGAAGATTCTGAACGCAGGCTGAGCCTCTGTATTCAGATCCAGGTTCAGTCCTTTAATACGATGAGCTGGGTTGTGACCAGGTGACCTATAATCATAAACTTAATATAGTGCCATGATTCCAATCACAAATTTCTTTGTGTGGCTCATGTTTTGTGTTCTGCTTTGTATTTCATGCAAATGATTTTAGGGAGCACGTATGATGTGGCTCCACCCACAATATTTTTTTAGTCTGTGCACTGAATATGATGCAGAGTATGATCTGATGGTGACACATGTAACAGTCCTTTAACAGGAAATATTGAAATCCTGTCTAATGTAAACATCCTTGGAAGGGATGTTTTATTCTCCATTTTGACCCAGATGCAATAACTGGTCCATAACCATGCATGGTCAGCCCTTTACTGTATGAGAATAGTGCAAAGACCTGCAGAGGCTGCCCAGACAAGAGGAGCTGAGCCATTTTTGCTGTTAGATAGTCTGAAAACTTCAGCCTGTCTCTTTGGTAGATATTTTGATGGCAAATTTAGCTTTATTACCACCCCTCGGATAAACAGTTTCTTTATGTAATAGATGTGGGGGCGGGGGGGGGGGGGGGGGGGGGGGAGATGTCGTGTGACCAAGCACAAACCGTTGCAGTATGATGATACCATGAAAATATAACTTAGCCACTCATACATAACATTATAGAGAGCCTGAAATTCATGAAGTTTGCAAATTTGAAGTTGTGAGACTAAAAATCTTAACTTTTCAGGCATTATTTACCAATTTGCAGCTGAAACAAAAGCCCAGCTTTAGTGCTTCAAAATAGTTCTAAAATGTGAGTTAGGGATCTATAGAAACAACCAACATAAAAATGTCAAACAGTTCAGTCAATGTTAAAGGCATAGTTTACCATTTGCAGATGAAAGCATTAGTGCTTTAAAATAGTTCTAAAATGTGAGTTAGGGATAGAAACAACCACTGTCAAAATTTGAATCCGTATAATCGATGTTAAGTGTTGTTAAATACACAAAATGTGAACAATAGTTATAATAAAAATGTTTCCAGACTAAACCGTATACAGTTACGGTTTACTGAGAAAAACCCTGATATCTCCTTATATTTTAGGTTTTATTGCAATGGTAGGATGTTTTATGATACAACAGACCTACACATATGCATCAAATGTGATATCTTGAACATTTTTGAAATCACTGCTCCCAAAGGTAAACTGGACCTTTAAAGTATTGTTAAATGTACAAAATGTGAACAATTGTTGTAAATTGCTACTAGAATAAACTGGCTACTGTTATGGTTTATTGAGAAAAGTCTATTTCCTTATAGGCTTTATTGCAAAATTATTATATAGTAGGATTTTTTGTTGTTGATACAACTGACCTACACATATCAGATATGCATCAACTCTAACATGCTAACAGTTTTATTATAACTATTGTTCACATTTTGTGTATTAAACAATACTTAACATCAATTTTACGGATTCAAATTTTTACAGTGGTTGTTTCTATCCCTAACTCACATTTTAGAACTATTTTAAAGCACTAAGGCTGGGTTTTTGTTTCTTCTGCAAATGGTAAATTATGCCTTTAATTTCTTTTTGATACAGACAGTAAGTAATAATAATGAGGCATTTCAGCTTGACTGGTAGACATACCTGCATTTATCATGCACTTAAAAAAAAAATGAGTCTAATATTCCCCATGGTTGGCTTTGCATAGAGATGAGTATCGGTCTGTACTGTTGGATTGTAAGCATTACGTGAATATGTGCAGAGATGGAGTCTGGTATCAGTTTTTGCCACCCAGTAAATGTCATTAGTGTATTACATTGCAGGGAGATAAGAGTCTAAGCAAAGGTCATCATGTCTTCAACCCAACATCTCCCTCCTTCTCCTTCATGCCCTCCGTCCTTTCTCCTCCCCCCTCTCTCTCTCCCTCCTTCCCCCTTCCCCTCCCTCCCCCTTCCATCTCCTTCTCTCTCCAGCTCCTAATTCCATCAAATTATAGTCTAGATTCTGGACTGTTTCTATCTCTGTCTGCTGTAATGATGCGAGAATGTCTTGGATGACCGTTTCTTGAGGTACACTAAATGCCATTTTATGCATACCCAGGTAATCAGTACACATTATACAGTGCATGTTACACCCTCGGAAGAGAAATGAGAGGAAAACATTGACAAAAATTTGTTGACAAGTCCAGAATCTAGACTAATCGATCGGGGCTCTCTCTCTCTCTTTCACTGTCAGTCTTAACTGTCTTTCAATCTGATTGTCTCCTTTTCTCTTCCTCCCCCCTCCCCCCTCCCCCCTCCTCCCCCTCCCCCTCCCCATTTGTCACGGTGTTGGTATAGGGAAAAGTGTGCTTGCATTTACTGGAAGGGGCTCGTCTGCCCAGGGAGGTTCCTCCCTCCTTGGTCTGCCAAAGCCTTGCACCAGGGAGGTGCCTTGCACTAAAGCTGTTAGCAAGGGTAATACTCATTTTCTGGTGTAAGAGTAGGCATCCTACCAAAAAGTGAGCAAAGATATTGATAGTGCTCACAGAAAATAAAAAAAGAAGAAGAAAAAGATCCATTGCTAACTTCCAATTTGCCAGACAAACCCAAATTTCCAAGGGAAAACTTTTTTTTTTTTCCAAAATTCTCTATTATGTTCAATTCAAATATTGAATGTAATGAGAGAGAGAGAAAATATATTAGTGGATTGAGTGAATGCAGCAATATTAGTTGAACACATCAGTGAAAGTTTGAGGAAAAGTTCAAAAGTTGTGATTTTCTTTTTTTAAGCTTCTGTGCAGCCATTGCTGGACAAGAAGACTATTGTTCTACAGTTTGTGATGTCACATGTGTACAGTGATAAACAAAGTTTATAAACAGAATTCAACGTATTTACATATTTGTAGCAAAATGAAAGAGCACTTGACTTACCTCTTTCAGAAAGCAGGGGGAACAATATTACCCTGAATATGGGTCAGTAGCAAGTTGAGGGAATAAATATTTTTTATAGAAAATTAAATTTTGTGAAATTCTCCTTATAATTTTCTTTTAATATATCGTCGTATGTATGTGATGTCACAAACTGTAATACAATTAGTCTTCTCATCCAGTGCTGACTGCACATAAACTAAAGACTTTCATAACTTTTGAATGGATTGTCCAACTTTCACTGATATGTTCTGCTAATGCTGCTGCATTCACTCAGTCCACGCATATTATATTTGGGTAATTAGTTTAAGACATGTAGATAAATAGGTTGACTGAGATAGGAAACACTTATTATAGATACTGCACACAGGAATACTTCAAATCATATCTTAGAATACATGGTAAGAGGAAATTAAAGACTAATTGTAAATAGTGTGTTATTTGTAAGGAAAGAGAGATAGAGAGAGGGAGAGAGAAACAGAAAAGACAAAAAAGAAGAGATATTACATGAATCCAAAGAAAGCATTTCGAAAGAAAGATAGATTATTAATTTTTTTATGTTGCACATTTTTTTTTTTCAAAGCCAGCTTTTAAACCTATCCAGAAATTATGACTGTAATGATATAGAGGGAGAGCAATAAAATGCAGTTAACGGACAAGTTCACCTTCATATACTATGTGAATTGAAAGAATGCAGCAATATTAATGTAACACATCAGTGAAAGTAGTAGGAAAGTCGGACAATCCACAAAAGTTATGAATTTTTTAGTTTTACTGCCACCATCACTGGATGAGAAGACTACTACAGCTTTTGATGTCACGTATGTAGAACGATATAGAGAAAATATTACAAAAATTCAACATATTTTCACTTTTCTCGCATAATATAGTTAAAAAACAAAACTTGCCTCTTTCAGAAGGCAGATGGAATAATATTACATCAGTGACAAGTAAAGAGAATGCGTACATTTCTCAAAAAAAAGAAGAAATTTTGTGAAATTCTCGTTCTATTTTCCTTATATTGTATCGTTCAACGCAGACATCATGAACTGTATTAGTCTTCTCATCCAGCAGTGACTGCGCAGAAACTTAGGAAATTCATAACTTTTGCATCGATTGTCTGATTTCCCCCAATCTTTCACTGACGTGTTCTACTAATATTGCTGCATTCATTCAATCCACATGTATAATGTAGGCGAACTTGTCCTTCAAAAGAGTGAGAAATTTCTTGAAAGACAAGCAGAAGTATGCAAATTGACGTCATGATGTTGATTTTATATCAGGTGAATTCTCCAAGGTCAACATTTTACAGGCTACCGCGCATTCAGAGGTACATAGATAAACAACACACCAAGGTCTTATCAATTTGGAAATTGATCTTGGGAAGAAGAGAGGAAAACAAACTCTGCACAGAAAAGAGTGAGAAAACATAGATCTAGGTTTTGCAAACAAAATATGAACAAAATGTCATTGACAATATGTCTTGTCAATGAGACCCTTAGAGCAATGATGAAATATCAAGGTTTGTTAAAGGTAAATTTGTATGACAGAGAATCAAATATTGTGTTACATTACAAGCTGAAGCTACATGTTTATGGCACTACTGTTTGCTGCATACATTCTGTAACTGATTTCCTTTAAATTTTTGTCGTCTGCTAGTTTTCCCTCCATTTTCTTCAGTGGAAGTTTATTTCATTGTGGATTCACCAAAATATCTGTTGAAATCATGAGGATGTTAATTTGTACACATGTAATTGTTTTTTTATTGAAATGAATTATATTTCCATTTATAAAAGTAGAAAAACAAGATAGAATCTGTATTTCATATTCAATAAATGTGTGAGTGCTAGGTATACATGTAGGTGAAAAGAATTTAACAAACTGCCACAAACATCATTGCAAAAGAGACATTTTTTTAAATATAGATCTTATTAAAGAGAAAATGTGTTGTTACTATAAAAATTAACTTTGCTTTATATGCAGTTACCCAGTAGCAGGATATTACCAAAAACATAGATTTGTCATATAATATCAATATTTGCAAAGGCTCCATACTTTAAGCAGGTGGATCCACACTCATTGTATTTTGCCAACAGTGAGATTTAGTTTTCCAGGGAGGTGTTTCATAAAGCTGTTCTTACAAATAACTTGTGATCAGTTCTGATATGCTATACTTACCAGAATTTCAACAATTTAGCACAAGAACTGATCACCAGTCATTTATAACTTGTTTGTAACTTTAAAGGAGACCTCCGGATGATTTTCAAATTTTTACATTTGAACATATATAAATTAGTTATACTGGGTACAGAGTTTGAGGATTTATAATGATTGGGATGAAAAATAAGAATGTTTTCAAAGTTTATAACAAATTGCAATGAACAAGGATGATGACATGGCAGCCTCACCATAAGAATGCATGAGATGTGACTCAAGGAAGCAGCACAAAAGAAGAAGGCATGCATAGATTACACACAGGTGAGCTTGCAAGCAGGCAGTATTGTAATGCAATGACACTGCTACATTTCTGAGATATGTGAGGCTCCTATGTCATTATCTTTGTTCAGTGTAATTTGTTTAAGGTTTTTGAAAGTACTGTTTCTCTGCTCAAGAACCACAATAAATTTTACAAATCTATACATGAAGCTGTTGATTTATGTACTACATGATGTGAAATTATGAAAATCGTCCGGAATGCCCCTTTAAGAACAGCTTTATGAAACACCCTCCAGGACTAGTGGGCAAGTGGATTTATAGCACCCTGCAAATGCACCTAATGAAGTGAAAAATCAGATAAACTGGTATTCAGTCTGCGATAAAATAGGTATCTTTGCATTTTGTCTGATGTTTCTATGGTGCCACTAATGTGACACCATGATATAAGTGCTTCCTTTCTTTAATATAGTGTGTTCTGATAAGTGTCGAGTCTTTGAGGGTGGGTGTTTGGTGTCTGTGTAAGGATATTGGGTTAGCCATCATGGATCATAGAGGAAGCTGTTTAGCAGGATACTAGTACCGTAATCTCAAAACAGTGGATGGATGTACAGTAACTGTCAGTGATGGGATGACATGTCACCCTAGCATGCTTCAGTTCACTCTGTCTTATACACCCTTTGTGGTACTTTGAATATGCAGTAAGGGAAAGAATGTGTTTATGGGGGCGTTGCAAGGACCTCCCCCCCCCCCTCTTTCCCCCTGAAGTCCTCAGTGGTAGACAGTTTTAGAAAGAAATAAGTTGGTGTGAAGAGGATTTAGGAAGTGGGAAGTGAACTGGGGTTGAAATCCTTACAGACAAAGGGATTTAACGTGATACCCATAAAAGACACTGCACTGTAGTACAGGTATAGCAAGTGAATCTTGTCCCGCTGCCACTACTACTACCACTATCTTTAAGTAACAGAAGAGGACTGACTCACATGGGGTAAGTGGAGAAGTTGATTTAGGAATTGCTTGGTGTTATAAAAGCAAGAATAGTGAACAGAATTCTTTTAGTTTTAACCCCACATGTTCATATTGTTACAAATTTTGGTATACGTGTGATACTACATGTTATGTGTTTCAGAATCATCGTCAATACCTGGTATGTTTTATGTGCTTCTGGCTGTAGTAAAACACTGTTCATCAAAAGAGATGTACGGTAGCAGATTAGAGTCTCAATCATCATCATATTGTGTTTTACTGTTTTACATGTTTTCAACAAAAAAGTGTATCATTTAATGGCTGTGGTGACTACTTTGTATGTCAAATATATCTCAGTATGTTCTGAGTATTAAAAAAATTAGGAACATTAAAATTTTACAGTATTGTATATACACTTGTATAGGGGTGTAGTTTGTATGTAAACATATCGTGTGGCTTTTTCAAAACCATTTGATTTCACACTGTGTAAAATGGATGATGAATAGAATTCAAACAACTTTTTCTCTGTAAGGGAACCCCCTGTAAAGTCATTTATGTGCAGTGGGGGGTTGGATGGGGGGGGGGGGGGGGGGAGAGAGACACATGCTGGAGGGGTATGTTCAGGGGTAAGAAGATTCCACAAGCATGTTTAATTACGTGTGCTCACATGAAATGCTCTGGCTGGTCGCACCTTGCGTTATGTTTCGCGGAGTCTCTCTGTGATTCACTTCCCCCCTCCTGCTAGCTTCGGCCTTGTCTGAGGGCCTAAGCCATGGGCTTCCTGCCTCTTTGCATTTTTCACCCCACTTAAAGACAGTTTAATGCACCCACTGTCATTTGACCCCCCCCCCCCCTGTATCTCTTTGTCTCTACACTTGCAGTCTTTGTGTGCATATATGCACCCATATTTCATTATGGTGATGAACCAAGCAAAAATCTAGATGCTATAATAATAATAATGATAATAATAATAATAAGGTCTTATTTATCCAGGGTAGCCTCTTCAGTGTTGCCACTGCTCTACCAGAGGGCCCTGCCATTATTATTACCCCAGCATTGCCAGGTACCCATTTATACACCTGGGTCAAGAGGGACATTAGGCCCGTTCACACACAAGGCAAAAAGTGCGATTTAAAAATCGATTTTCTTATCGCGATCGAAATTTCGAAATTTTTTCCAGTGTGGACAGAAAAATTTCACTAATTACCGCGATCCTTATCGCGATCCAACTCGCACTATTAGTGCGATTTTTCAGAATAATCGCGATTATTTTGCCAAGCGTCGTATGTGTGAGCGTGATCGAGATTCGGAAATCGGTATTTTTAATCCCATCGTTCGTAGCGAGTGCGAAACTCTATTGGGACTGCGGCGGGGTCAGTCTTCGGTCATGCAAGATTCGCGCATGCGCAGTTTGGCCACTGATCGTTCTTTCCTTGCTGCGAAGTGCGATTTTTCCCTGTTTATGAATGGTCGAAAAAAAAATCGAAATTTGGATCGCGATTGAAATTTCGATTTTCGTTGTTTGTGAACGGGCCTATTGTGGGTAAAAGCATCTTGTCCAAGATACATAGCATACATATGCTATGCATATGTACATTGTATGCCTTTGTTCACTGAAGATTATTAAGTCAAAAATGATATTGTAGAGGGAGACAAAGTGAAGAAACTTGCACCTGAACCTTCACCCCTCTGAATAATATCTTTCTTTCATTCAGTGATATTCCTTATTTAAAGGGATGGTCAAGTTTTGATTGAGATGGGGCTTTCTGGGACGATGAGAAACCTCTTATGAAATATGAAAGAGCATGTAATGCCAAGAGGAATTCAAAGTTTTATATTTGATGAAAATTGGTTTTGAAATGGCCAAAATATCCAAAAACAAAGTGGTCCTAATAAATGGTGGGTTCAAGCTTTTATTAGGACTGCTTTGTTTTAATTTGTTTTTGGATATCTCAGCCATTTCAAAACTGATTTTCATCAAATAAAGTTTGAATTCTTTGTAGAATTGTATAGTATTTAAGTAAGTGGTTTCTACTTATCTTGCAGAAAGGTAAAACCTGAATTACCATCTCAACCAAAACTATACCATCCCTTTAATTAAACCTTGGTTATTGACACACAATGACTTTGTAGCAACAGCTGTGTAGTGGAAACAACCACACTTGTTGTTTAGTTGTGGTTTGGAGGTGCAATGTATACTGTATAGTGTCTTCATTGAAGGTGTTGATTCAGCGATATTAAAGGATCCCTGCAATCCAAATGTATGTTGACCTCGAAAGCATGAGATACTTCTGGAGATATGCATCATTTTTTAAGGATGTAAAAAAAAAAAAAAAAAAAAATCAGGACACCACATCTCTAAATATTTCCTGCAGATGGCCAATACTCACTACTGATCACCATACGAAATAATCATGAAGGAGAAGCAGTAATAAAAACAACAAAACTGTGCTTCATACTATAGTTTATTTTGTTTGGAATTGGCAGTTTCCTGGTCTTATGTTCATGTGTAGTCATGCCAGGGTCAGTGGCAAGGAAATGATGAAAGATGATCTCATATTCATTAAATGATGTCACAGTTTTTTTTTTTTTTTTTTTTTTTTTTTTTTTTTTTTTTTGGGGGGGGGGGGGGTTGGGGGGACAAAGGGGGGGGGGGAGTTGGGGGACAAGGGGGGGGGGGAGGTTGAGTGGTACAAGTAGTGGAACATTGGAATTTTGAGATACAAGGCATACTGTAGAACATTTGTGACCCGCTACAACAAAAGGATCCTAAAGTCGCTGACGGCCGAGCCAAGAAAATCGAGTTTGAAGTCACATCATCAAAATTGGTCAAAACAATCGGATTTCTGTTTTTGGCATGATTTTGTAGTCTAATGTTTTGTCCATCATCTGCCGAAATTTCGAAGCTAAATGATCACAGGAAAAGCAAGAAATATCTTTGATAGCAAGAGTGGGCCATTAAAGCTGTGAGTGTTCATGTGTTCACTCTTAACCCATTGAGGACAAGTCCCGAGTATACTTGGGCAAGTGTCTGTGGGAAATGCATGTTGTAGTAAAATCAGTCCATCTTCAATGGGTTAATGTATGAAATATTCCATTTTTAAAGTCATCTTTCAATTTAAATGTGATCAAACAGTCTACTTTTTTTTTTGTGGTAAGGATAGATATTATGCTAATGGGTTATAGTAGAATATGATACTGGCCGTACCATAAGTGTCATGGAAATGCTGATTATGTTGTACCTATTCAACAAAATGGTTCCATAACATTTGCTCATGCAACAATTACTCCTATGAAATATGTGCATGATAAGCCAAACATAAATTCTACACACAAATGTAATCCTAACCCTAATCCTAATCCTCACATCAAACTAAACCTCAAACCCTATACACGTACCAACCCTAACCCTAACTCCTTAGAGGAAATAAGACCAGAGCAATTGTTGCTGGAGCAAATGTTGTGTCACCCAATGAGATATGTTCTATGTGGAAAGAAAAAAAAATGCTTTGATGATACAGAGGAGTACTTTCTTTATTATGATTATTTCTTTAATGACCTAAACTTTGAACATAAACGTTTCCAATGAAGGAACAAGTTACATGTATCTATTAATTACCATGTGCAGACTGGATTCTTAGAAGATTATGAATATATGTACTTTTTGCATCTTGTAGGCCTGACCATGTCTAACCACATCCTTAAAATTGAATAAGTATAATCATTCATGTGATATTCATCAAACAGTTCAAATTTGAATCTTAGATCATGCTGCTGCTGACAGTGTTTATCTAAGACCCCGTTTACAGTGCGGGGCTGGGCCGAGCCGCGGCCGAGCCGCGGCCAAGACCAGCCCCAATTGCAAGGCCGGGCCCCGCAATTTTGTCCGTTTACACTGCCGGGCTCGGCCGCGCTTTTGATTCAAACCTTTCAATATGTTGTCGTAGTGGCGCTCTGCTTGTAAACAAATGCAATTTGGTATTGTCTGGTTTTCAGACCCTTTGCCAAATGAATTCCGTGGCGATGAAGTCACCGTTCGGGCAAATGCCTTTGCCGAAGGAAAAAAATCCTTTGCAGGACAAAACCACCTTAAACTATACTAGTTTTCAACATTGAGGGGGTTAATATCCTGAACAGCAAAATAGTACAGGCAGAGGGTTTGGAAGCCAGACTAAAATTGGCCGCACATTTGGCCCACTTTACGTTTACACTGAGAAAAGGCTGGGCTTGGCCGCGGCTCGGCCACGGCCGAGACCACCTCCAGAGTGAGGCCAAATGCGAGGCCAATTTTGGCCTCGCATTTGGCCTTTTGCGCGTTTAGACTGAAGCGGGGCTGGGCCGCGGCTGAGCCGTGGCCGAGCCTCGCACTGTAAACGGGGTCTTATTTAATGAGAACTTTAAGGAATTCAGCATTCATTTTCCTTTATATGTCTTTGAGTATAATGTAAGACCTTGGCTTTTCAGTCATGAGTCATATGATCATAAATGACAGTGCTTGTACAGCCAGGTGGACACTTTTCACTGTGTTATGATACCTGTATCTTGTCTTCTTACATCAGATGCTGTAAGTTCACAGTCAGTACAGAGTTCAGTGCAAACTTTGTGTGCACTTGTGATCACAAATTTGATATGTGCCAATTGTAATTTGAAATTATGTTCAGTTACTGGCAGGACTTGTAAATGCATATATCTAGAAGACTAATCCATTTTAATATTGAGCAAATCAAAATGTGACAGCATGGCTAACATTGGCCTCCTTGGAAATATCACAGCACTTGACACCAATTCGTGCCACACGTTTGTCTTGATAGCGAAACATACACTGCCCTGTGTCAGCAGAGGTGTTTATGGTAGACTGATGCATGTCTCAGACGGATGGGGGTGATGGGGGGAGTGGGGAATGTTGGCTATGGGTATGGGGACAGGAAGATGTAAGGGGGTGGGAAGATGGGGGGGGGGGGGGGGGGAAGTTGGGAGGGGTAAGTGGACAGAGGGGCCCAGTGCTTGGCTGACAGAACGGAGAGTGGGATGAAAGTGTGAGGGGGCCGGTAAGGTTGATGACGCATCCAAACGAACTTGGATTTCCAGACTGAGGTGACGATGCCTGCGTGAGCAAATGTTCACTCGGTTGTCCTGTCCTGAAGTCTGTTAGCTCTTTGAACTTTGCCTCGTCTGTTGGCACCTACTGTTGCCGGGTGATGAGGGGATGGGGGAGGGGATGTGGAGGGGGAGGGGGATCGAGGGGGATGTGGTAAAGAAAGGGGGAGGGGGTTTAGGGGGATGGGATTGAAGAATGACATCATGCTGCATGAATGACATCACTGTCAATGATATCTTCCTCTGTAACCCCCTTTCACTAGTCTCTGTGGACAGTCTTTTACTGGAGTTGAGTGGAATTTGCTAGTTTGTGTGTAAAGATATTTTTCTGTGGGGAAAGCAAAGCTATGCTAGAAGAGGTAGACAAATCCTATCATAACCTGCTGCATTCCTGATGTTCTGCGAGCTATCAACATAATTATTGGTGCCTAGAACGTAATTTCTGTCATGGACTGTTAGTTTATTATTGTCATTTTTGCTCTAACTGGTTTGAATAAAGATTTAATTTTGTCATATATTTATGGAGCATGATTTTATTGTCATATTTGTAATTGTTTCATTGACTCACAGAATTTCATAAAAAGTAAAAAACAGTAATGATTTCCTTCCTTTCTGATCATTTTCATAAACTGTACGTGGTGTAACGATCCTGTGCCACCTTATGATTGCTTCATCGTTCAGATGATTTGCTGAAACTGTGAATACATTATTTTTGTCCCATCAGCAAGTGACCCCAATAAAATCACAAATACCAAAAGGAAGAAAACTTTGGAGTAAGTTATTGGAGTGAAAGTACAATTGATATAATTTTCGGAGATCAAAAAGTTTTATTTTTATCCATCTTCTGTATTAAGAAACTCCAAGAATGATTTTGTTTTTGATATATTTTTGTAAATATTTATACAACAAAACAATAAATATATCATTAAAAAAATACAAGGAATCATATCACTTGGTTGTGTATGGTCAAATAAGTATAGGATTCTAATGACAAGAATTCCTTGTGTAGATATTTGATTTATCTTTTCCATAATGGACAGTCTTTGGCAGCTTTTATTGTTGTTGTTGAATGATTTCTTACTAGCAGGACACATTGCTTTTAGTTGAATATTTTATTGATTGAATGATGGCCATTATGATCTTGTGGCAAAGATAACATGTTCTTAGCCAAATTTCTTCAGTTTACTAAAATGTCAGTAATTTCTGGATGTGAAGGCGTCATTCTTTTCAGTTTTAATGTGAAATATGTACAGGATCACAATGAAGATGTTTGCCCTGAATATTTTCTTAACTCTCGGTATTCAATTTAGAAGGCAGTTAAGCCACAAAGTTGATTGATAGATAGACCATGAGGCACAGAAGTATACTGATATTGAATAGAACCCTAGACTCAAAATTAGTGAGATGACAGATTTTTAAACTTGTAGCCTATGAGTGTGTGCATGTGACACACTTTGTTTCCATTACAAGCAGATTAAAGGGGAATTAAACCCAAATGTATGTGGATTGAGTGAATACAGAAATTATATACTAATAGAATGCAAATGAAGTTTGAGGAAAATCAGGCAATCCATTCAAAAGTTATACATTGTAAATGTTGAAAGTTTTGATACTACCATCGCTGGGTATTAAAGGACAAGTTCACCTTCATAAACATAAGGATGGAGAGAATGCAGCAATATTAGTAGAACACATCAATGAAAGTTTGAGGAAAATTGGACAATCGATGCAAAAGTTATGAATTTTTAAAATTTTTGTGTTGGAACCGCTGGATGAGGAGACTACTTAGGCTCATGATGTCATGAGTACAACAGTATAAAGAAAATGTAAAGAAAATTCAACATATTTTCACTTTTTTCGCATAATGAAAGAGCACTTGACTTGCCTCTTTCTAAAGGCAATGGGAATAATATTACCCATAACATATGTCAGTAACGAGTCAAGGGAATGTGTACTTTTTTCAAAAGATGAAATTTTGTGAAATTCTCTTTATATTTTCCTTATATTGTTGTACGCATGTGACATCATACACTGCAGTAGTCTTCTCATCCAGCGGGGACTGCACAAAAACTTCAAAATTCATTACTTTTGAACAGATTGTCTGATTTTCCTCAAACTTTCAATGATGTGTTCTACTAATATTGCTACATTCTCTCAATCCTTTGTATGTTAATGAAGGTGAACTTGTCCTTTAAAGAAGACTACAACAATTTGTGATGTGACAGAAGGACAGTGATATAAAAAAAAATATCAAAAGAATTCAGCTTATTTTCATTTTTCTAGCATCTGTAAAACCAGAAACATTTGTGGCATGAAACTTGTGAATCCCCAACTTGATATTCAATGCATCATGTAGACAAACACTTACCCAAATCTTGGCTCCTCACGAAATTTGTGAAAGTTTCATGCATGTGAAAATTCTGGTTTTGCTGTGATAAAAGAGCACTCTTATGGTCTCTTGTCAGAAGTTAGGAAGAATAATGTTATCCTCAGCATATGTCAGTAAAAAGTGTAGGAAATGTGTATTTTTCTTTTTATTTTAAAGTAAAATTTTGAAAAAATCTGTTATGTTTTCTTTATTTCGTTGTCCTGCATGCCGTAGCATAACTTTGTCTCCCCACCCTCCTGAAGACAAGTGAAATACCAATGCAAAAATTTAGACCGTTAGAAAAGTAGGAACATTCTAGGGGCTAACATACAATTCGTAATAAAGAAAAAAACTGAGCCAAACTATGATTCCTGGAAGTTCCTCCAAGATGCTGTAGAGTATTAAGATATTTTTGCGGCATGAAAGTTTCCCCAATTGCCATTAGCATTCAGTGCATATAGTGTAAACAAGAACTTTCGTGTGCATTTTAGTTTCATGAATCTTGGCTCTTGCAAAATTTGCAAAATTAAAATGCATGTGAACATTTTTGGTTTTACAGTAGTGCAAGAACTCAGAGGTTGTTTGAAATTTTTGCTGTGTCGAAAGTGACTGTCACTGAAGTCTAGACCCCTTTCAAGTGATAAATGACAGCTGTGGAGAGAACTAGGGGATGTCATATCTGGGCCTGATCCGCCAATGACTGCGCATCTCCCCACCGACCGACCTACTGCTATCAAACACACGACCCAGTATATCCGACAGCAGCGATCCAGAGAACACACACACACAGAGACACATACCCACACGTCAAGCAGGGACTGGCACAAGTTTGTGAAGAGTGGAAAGGGATAGGTTGTGATGCCGCGCGCGCAACAACAACTCGGGCAGTAGCATTGGAATTGTATTCATAATTTTCAAGAGCTGAGGTATGTCTGTCTGGCCTGTTGCAGTGTAAAACAGTGTAGTGGTGTATATAGTACAGTTTATCTATCTGGCTCCAGTGAAAGGTCTTTGAGGTACTCATGGGTGTGAGCCTTGCATGAATTGTTGCATTCTTCTGTAATCCTTTTGATATCTCGTTGTCTCATTTTAATATCTTTCACTCAGAGCTGGTCTTCAGAGGATGTTTCCTCTCAGAATCTGTAAACAAATCTAAAGTCTGTGTTTGTTTGTTGTTTGTAGTGTTATTTGCCAAGACATGAAGTCAAAAGAAATTATCTATTGTTTCATCTATAGATGTTTTTTTTTTTCCCTTTTTATCTATGTTTTTTTTTTTTGGTAATTAATGGTTTGTCTGTTGTATATTGTGTATTTGAAATCAGGATCCACATACAATCTAAAGCTTTTCTGTTTTCTGAGGACATGGACAAAAGTAACATCTTGAGCTGAGATTAGAAGATTTTTTTTTTTTTTTAATAGATTTAAAATGTAACATGTTACATGTAACAATGGCTAAATGCAAGCATTTTATCCCGTGTATGAAACAAACAACAAATGTGAGTATTTGTTTTTGTATTTTCAATAATTTACCGGTAAAGTAGATAAATACTACCTTTGATTAGAATAGAATTATTAATCAGGTGTGTTTGGGTGACATTTCATGTGGTTTGGAATTGTAAGTACAGTTAATTTTTGTTGTCATAGAAGTGTGATGGTGGTTAAACTTTTTTTTCTTAAAAACAAGGTTTGTTCAACTTCTTTTTTTTTTTTTTCAGTGTTCAGTTTGTTCGTGGAAATATGTGTTCTTTACTACAGTTGGATGTACAAAATATCTCAGTTGCTTGAAAATTGAATACAACCTCAGCACAGTATATGCAGTATGCTAATAACCAAGGGGGTGTGTATGTCATAATAATATACCAATATATTAAAATCTCAGCTTGCTAGATTTCAGCCAGTGCAGGGGCAGATACAGGAATTCCATAAAGGGGGGCACACGACCCCCCCCCCCCATTTTTTCATTTTTATTTCTTTTGTTTTGAAAAAAAATAAGATAAAGAGGGGGCGCGCCCAGTGTGCCCCCCTCTGAATCCACCACTGCAGTAATTCACGAATTCTCCTGTGTGCCAGAAAGCGGAAAACAGAATTCATGGAAAATATTTTTAATACCCCATGTCCAGAGTCCACTTGTAAACTTTTATTACTGACTGGATAGGAAATAGGATATGACCTAAAGGAAATGGTTCCAAATGTATAACCTTCATGGAAGTTATAACATTCTATATTCATAACCTCTTTTCAACAAAATATGGCTGGTGATACCAGTGAACAAGTTAACACAAATTTGGACAATCCATTGTTTGCATTACAACTGTACCTACTGTATATTTGTAACAGTCTGTAGGTTTTCAAATTCATGAATTTCTTCCGTCGAGATGATCGAGATGATAAAACACTGATCAATTCAGTGCTTATTTACGTCGATGTAGGGCAATTTGTCAATCAGTTGCAGTCTGTAGTTTGTCAATATTGACAATAATGGCATGGCTAATAGACCAGTTCGTAATTCCACTTTGCGCATGAGCAGAAAAAGGTCATTTGTACCAACAGGCATTTTGGTTTATTAATTCACTGAGATAAGCATCTGTGATGTGATGATTATTCATGAGATCCTTATCTAAATAGTGCTTGCCAGCACATCCACCTGACAGCAAACCTGGTATTTGGCAACATCAAAAGAAAAAGGTTGTTATTGCATTCAATACGAAACAATGAATTAGATGCCTGCTAAAGTGTCAACTGACGGACTATTCTGGTCACCTGGTCTAAACTCGAGTTCATAATTTGTTTGAACACGAATTCCATAATATGTCGGGCAAGCTTATGCATTATACCGCTTTGAAAACGAGTGAAGTGCCTAACCAACTGAGAAAAAAGAAAGGTCATTTGTACCAAGGTGTACATGAGCTAAGATACGAACTGGCTTATTCAAATGTCTTGAGGGTCATTCTATTCATGAACTCTCTTTGATAAAATAAATGTCAGTTAAAACCAGCATACAAGTTTACGCATTTAGGACAATCAATTTTTGATGCTATACCTAATACGGTACCTTTTGATTTGTGATGATTTGTGGAATTTGTCAATATTGACAATGTATAATGACATGGCCAATTCAAAGGTCTTCAGGGTTTATTCTATTCATAAACTCTCTTCAGTAAAATAAATGGCTGTTAATACCAGCATAAACAAGTTGACACAGTTTAGGACAATCCATTTTAAAAAAAAAAAAATTATTATCTAATATGTTTATTTGTGATAGTCTGTAATTAGTCAATATTGACTGCTTACTTGGCTAATGCAAGTGCCTTCAGGGTTGTCAAACCCCTCCTTTGAAATTAGTCATTACAGAATAAAAGTCAGGATACAAACTTTTATAAATTCACACTCTTTGATCTCAAAATAGTACAAAACGATTCGATATCCTGGCAAATCCCATCAGCCACACAAGTTTCTTGGTAGATATTTCCTATGTATAGCAAGCAAATTCAAATCATGGAAGATGTAAAGGTGTAAATGAAAGATGTAAATGTAAAGGTCCTGCCCACTAATATTAACTATGTTTTTTAGCTTTAAGGAGGTTCACATACAATGATACATCACCTTCTAAACCCTCCTGCTCACAAATAGAATGCCCGTAAGGGGTTTATTTCAGGGTTGGGTAATCACAAGTCTCAGAAATGCCGATCTTTTTTTTTTTTCTCTCTCTGTTTGAATAGCTTCTTCACGTTCTCATTGTTTGATTCAGGGCTTTGACGTCTCCTTGCTTCCTTGAGTATTGTCTGTCTGGATTTAAAGGGTCAGTTGTTACATTTAAAAGGAGTCTGTTACCATGAGAACTGACTTTAAGATTTGACTTTGTACATGCTGCTCTGTCTTGTGAAAATTCTTCCTCAAGTAGCAAGTACAAACCAAAATAGCATTCTTTTCCTAAATTTGGCTTTCTATCATTTGCAGCTCTCCACACACACTTTCTGTTCTTAAGAAAAGAAATAGAACAAAATATTGGAAGATCACAAAGACCCTTGAACCCCATCTGCCAGTAGCCTCCCCCTCCCCCCCCCCCCCCACACACACACACAGAAAGTATTCTGCTGCCCTGTACTGCACAGTGCTATTCATGCAAAATTTTCCATAGCAGCATTGTATTCTATCAGAGGGCATCATTTTGCATCCACACTTTTGGAGTGTCATCTGAGATTGCCCC
Organism: Diadema setosum; assembly: GCF_964275005.1. Lineage (NCBI taxonomy): Eukaryota > Metazoa > Echinodermata > Echinoidea > Diadematoida > Diadematidae > Diadema > Diadema setosum. The sequence continues at coordinate 22,558,499 of NC_092694.1, forward strand.
TTGTAGGGGAATGCACAGCTGGTTTTTATTTTCTGTCCTTCCAGAGGTACATCTTCAGGGTCTGGCATTCTCCTGCTCAGCTTGTAATTCTGATGTGACCTCTTCTTACAATGCCTGAGCTAAAAGCTCCCTTGATAAATGATATTACTATCATTCTAGTGATGGACTTGACAAGGGTGATTGTAAAAGGAGTGATGATGAAGATGACAATGGTAAAGGTTTTATTTAATATCTTTATCATCAGTGTGTTTATCTTGTTTGAAAAGGAAGAAGATTCTGTACAATGTCTTCTTGAAGTTGCTTCAACATCATTATCATTGTAATTGGGGAGGATTATGTATGGGACGGATTATGGTAAAAGGGATGATAATGACTGATAGAATTTTTATTCTATATACATTACTATTGTCAGCATGTATCAATAATCTGGTGAAAGAAAAAGGAGGGAAAAAAACCCAGCCTAAAGTGTCTGTATATTGTCTTCTGCTGCATTGATATTGTGATTTTAACAATAATGATAATAATGAATGTAGTAATGAATAGGGGATGGTAGTGACAGAGGCTACATTTAGTATAAATTCCTATTATCAATATGTTTATCCGATTATTGAAAAAAAAATACATGTGGTAGCAGCAGAAGATCTCACTGCAGGATTACTTTGTAATTTCCAGAGATCCGCAGGATCAGCATTATTCATCATCATCAGAAAGTATGATTTTCCAATACTTTGTCACAAAACTGAGCATTTATGACAATCGGTATCCAGTGGGGCTCCATTCAAATGGAGAGCTGTCATTATGTGATGTCTGTGGAGAAAGGCTAATAAGAAGTGTCCGTGTTAGAAGACATCAAGTAAAGCAGAGACCCAAGCTTTTTTTCATGCACAAGGTTCCCCTGACCTGGGACAGGTGAATGCAGTGACAATGCCATGAGTAATAAAGTTGTCTTTTTCCTTATTTTTACTTTCCCTTGGAATGGAGACAAGATTTTGGCAAATTTTGTCAAGAAGCAGTGATCGGTTGCCCTTGCCAAGTTATCCTCTGTCCTGTGTATGGTACATTCTTGTCTGAATTCTGTGTGGCAGTTGGCCAAATTCAATCTCAAGGAAAGACATCTTTGCATATGAATCGCTAACTATATACAGTAATACCCAACCGTACTTCTGTTTGCGTTTTGTTCAATAATTGAAGGATGTCACTGTGCGCTAACAAGAATGAAAATACAATACTTGGGGATATGAAAACAAAATCTAAAGAAATGGTTATTGTCACACAATGTTTGTACCTTATTATTCAGAATTACGTATTTTTTGAGTGTGCCCTGTTTAACTCCAAGCAATGTATTCTGAGAGGTTAATCTTGTTTGCAAGGGTCTGATTGTCAAATGACTCATTTTAACAACTTTTCATATATATCTTTATTTTGTAACTGTGAAATTAAATTAGGTATCAGCAACAAGGCAACATTTTGATATTTTATTGTACATCTTTCTTCTCTGAGGAAAGGAGCAATATTCATGTAGATCTAAAACCAAACAAGTAATGATATTCTGTATACAGCGGTGGATCCAGAGGGTGGCGCACCAGGCACACACCCCATCTTTATTTGTTGTTAAAACAAAAGAAATAAAAAAGAAGAAATGGGGGGGGGCGGGGGGGGGGGGGGGGGGGGGGGGGGGGGGAGGCGTGCGCCCCCCTTTAATTTTGTAAAGGCGCCTCCCTTTACGGAATTCCTGGATCTGCCCCGTGCATGTCATTGAAAGATGATGCAGACCAATCTCAGTATGTTCAAATCTCATTGACAGTTAAGTATCAGATATGATATGTCAGCATTAGTACATTTAGTGATTCCTGATCAGTGTACAATGTGCAGGGTGCTGTTTCAAACTGAGAACTTTGATCTCTGCATCCCAGTACAGAATGTTTGATTTGTGTTTTATCATTCTATATGTGTGTGTGTGTGTGTGTGTGTGTGTGTTGATTTATATTCTTGATACTATCTTACTAATCTTTTCATAGTTGTAATGTAATCTTTATACTTGAGTAAGTGATGGAGTTGTGGAATATGTACACTGTAGTGCGTGTTACAAGTTGTACATGTACTGTACGTTGTGATTTATAGCTGACTATGTGTGTGTATCACCATGTGATTACACTATAAAGATAATACAGTATGCCTACCCGTGGCATGATACAATGTATTGACATTAAAGGGATGGTACAGTATTGGTGGAGATGAGATTTGGGCTTTTAACTTTTTGCGAGATACCAAGAAAACACTTATGATAACGTACAGAAAATACCATTTTAAGAGGAATTCAAAGTTTATTTGATGAAAATCGGGTTTGGAATGACTGAGATGTCCAAAAACAAAGTAAAACAAAGCGATCGTAATAAAGTGTGGGTCCCACACTTTATTAGAATCGCTCTTTTTTGGATATCTCAGCCATTTCAAAACCAATTTTCATCAAATAAACGTTGAATTCCTCATAGAATTACATGCTCTTTCATATTTCATAAGAGGTTTCTCATCATCCCACCAAAAAATGTTAGAAACCTGAAATTAGGTCTCAACCAAAACTATACCATCCCTTTAACTTCCAATTATAGCATGTCACAAGTCTTCTCAGTTTCTCCCTTTTCCATCTTTCCTAATTCAACTCAAATTTTCAGGGCAAGAATTCATGTACAGTATTTAATTTGCACTGTGAAAGTTTCACTCATGGGTTCATCATAATTGAATATTCAGAAATAAAATGTGACTCAACTTTCACTTTCTTTTAAAGATGTATCATACTGTGTATTCTTCAGGGCTTGTGTTTCTTTATGTACATGTAGTCAGTGTGATATGTTTTAGGACTTGCATGTACACCCACATGCATAGAAAGTAGCTTATAAAACAAGTAACAATAGCATTTTTAATGTATTTTATTTCATTTCATTTTGTTCTGCTTTGTTTTGTATGTTCTCTTTGTCCTGCTTTGTTTGTTTGTCTTGTTTTTTTTTTTTTTTAAGGAGGAGGGATTGGCATCAGCAACTGAACATGGATTTAAAAAAAAAAAAAATTCATCCTCATTTTAGCCTGCATAAAAGGAAGATTCCAGTGTATTTTGTCCTAAATAGTATTCAGAGCACAGTCCGAGAACAGAAATTTCATTTGTTGCTTCTTGGTAGTATTTATAGTCTATTCATAGAGACAACAAATTGGGAGGGATTAGGAAATACTTGTAATTTTCATACTCTTTTTTTTTTCCCGTAATGGATATTAGACTTTAGCTGTAATTAGATGAGTATGCCCTGTTTAGATGAAATTTATGGAATGTGGTAGGCCTCTTTTAGCAGGCTACTACCATTAGAGCAGAACATTTATAGCTCAGTGTATTGTGTTACGCACATTCTTACCACATAGTAGTGTCATTTCACGCAGACAAAGTAGTGCGATAATCAATGGCGATCAAAATACATTGTACCAAGATTTGTCGTGCCCATTCAGATGGACAGATACATGTATATCCTGCTAATTTCTGATCATGATAGTTTGTCGACCAAACTGCGCATGCCCGAAATCTCCCGAAGTGGTCACCATTGCTCTTTGTGTTTGTGCATTGTTGTGATGTGTGTTTTGAATGATAGGATAAAAAACCTCGAGATTATTTGCTCCGGTGTTCATGTAGTCCCCACCGTAGAAATTATCTTGCTTTTTCCCAAATTTTCATAATATTTAAATCATTGTAAGATTTCTTGGAATTTGGATCATGATTCTGATCACACTATTTTGTGGGATTTTTGTGTCCACACTGGCAAACATTATCATAAGATTTGGATTGCGACACAAATGTCATGATTTTATTAACCCGCTACTTTGCGCCAATGCGAATCCCACTACTAAAACCACTATCTTTTCTGTTGAAGTTGGGTTGGGCTTTACATAGGAAGTCAGGGATTTATCAGATTGTCGCAATATTGTACGCCTCAGGAAGTGCAGGTACAGGTACTCTGAAGAGATGAAGGGTAAAGGCATGTTAATTAAAAGAGAGTATGTCTGAATACCGTACAAGCTCTTATTTTTGTGAGGGCTTAATTTTCGCGAATTTCGCGAATTTCATGAATCACAGTTGGATTGATAATTTAACAACACACAAAAATGTTGCCAGATGCTAGAGTCAGAGTACATTTAAATTAGCGGCGATGTCAATTCACGAAAACAACATCTGGCAAAAATGTCTGTGGCCTCCTCATTCGCGAAAATATCTGTACGTGAAAATAACAGCATACAGTAGATGATTATAATAGATTATTCATTTAGTATAAACCTTTAAGGAAACATTAGCTCTCGTATGCTGTCATGGCGCAAATGGAATAAACCATCAAAAATGAAACCAGTTACAAAGTTGTGATTAAAGGGATGGTACAGTATTGGTGGAGATGAGAAAGGGGCTTTTAACTTTTTGTGAGATACCAAGAAAACACTTATGAAATAGTACAAATCATACCATTTTAAGAGGAATTCAAAGTTTATTTGATGAAAATCGGGTTTGGAATGACTGAAACATCCAAAAGCAAAGTAAAACAAAGCGATCGTAATAAAGTGTGGGTCCCACACTTATTAGATTCGCTCTGTTTTGGATATCTCAGCCATTTCAAAACCAATTTTCATCAAATAAACGTTGAATTCCTCAAAGAATTACATGCTCTTCATATTTCATAAGAGGTTTCTCATTATCTCACCAAAAAAGGTTAGAAACCTGAAATTAGGTCTCAACCAAAACTATACGATCCCTTTAAGGGAATTCCATACCGTGCAGTTGTACAAAGCTGCAGGATACTATACAAATATTTTGATGATGTTCTTGTTTTTGCTTTTAGGAGTCCTAGTTTTGTTGTCATTCATCCAATGACTTCATAGTTATGAAACAAGCTCTGTTGTGTGTATTTTCTTTTAACATTTCCCCCTTGTAACTGACTGTCCCTTTAAAAGCAGTAGCAATCAGACACCTCCCCCATATTAGGCTTCCATTTGTGTAGCACATCACTTCCTCAGATGACGGAAGAATCCCCATGGTGCAACAAGGATCTCTTTGTGAAATGTAAACTGAACTTTGCTGGACTCTTCACTTGAACTTAAAGGGCCTGATCAGGTTATGTTTGTTAAGAGAGAGAGAGTGAAAAAAAAAAAAACTATTTTAGAAGAAACTATGACAGAGATATTTATATAAGGCCTCAGGATTTGTTTGTTATTTTGTTTTTTTGTATCGTAATATTTGCTTTTGTTTGTTTTGGATTTTTGAGTGGTGTACACTGTAAATATGATTGCTTTGATTTTATGTGGTGCCAGTGGTTAAAGATCTTTCAAACATGTAGTATCTTTCCCTAATTTGTTTCAAGGATAAGGATAGCAGTCATTTACTTTATCTCCTATTCAACACACAGCAAAACCATGGTCATTGTGAATAATGGATAGAGCTAAATATAAGTGTACAATTGTATGTGTGTGGCTGCAGTGTTTTTTATGTTCATTTATTTATTTATTTTTTGTGGCCATGCCTTTTTTTTTTTTGTAAATCAGAAGGTATCTCTTTAGAGAAATGGAGAAAAAGTAGAAAATGGGGAATTGATCCAAAGGAAATAAGGGTGACTGTGAGAAAGAATGCTATGACAGGGTTCATACAGGTCATGGAAAACCTGGAAAGTCATGGAATTTGGCCTAGTCTTTTTCCAGGCCTTGAAAGTCATGAAAAACTGATATTTCCATCAAAAGGTCATGGAAAGTGATGGAATTGCGAAAATTATAGAAGTTTTTCTGTTGTTTGTGTGAGATGTGTATGTATTCCCTAAGTTGCTTCGCTTTGATTTGAGATCAAATTTTCAGTCTAATGTGTTCAAAAAAAAAAAAAAATTGTGAAAGTCATGGAAAGGTCATCACCCATGGAATTCTGGCTGAAAAGGTCATGGAAAGTTATGGAATTTAATTCATGAGAAAGAGTATAAACCCTGTATGACTGACAACGAAATATGCTCACAATTGTGTATGTTTGATAGTAAGCCTTTTAGTATTAGTGCATGTAGTGACATACAGGCCTGGGATTTTTCTGAATCTTATGTACATCATGTGTGTATAGATGTGAGTGTGTGTGTGTGTTTTGTGTACAGGTACACGTATGAACACCTGTAGCAAAGAAAATACTTTAAAAAAAAGTAGGTATATTAAGAATGTCTGATATTGATATATACAATCAAATGACATAATAGATCTATATGATTCGTATGTCTGGTTGCAGATGCAATGTTCGGAGATGAGAAAGCACTTTGTTTAGTACCGCGATTATGAGGTATAAGGAAAAGAATGTAGGTGTGTATTGAAACCATGAGTTTTAATACACTGTGGGAATTAATGCCAGCAGATGTATACCTTTTTATGACAAATACACTTGTGCCCACATCTGTCACAATGCATTGTTCTTGATCAGACAGACAAGACAATTTAATGAACTGTATCATCTGTGTTTGAATAGATTCCTTTGTCAAACTGTGGTTTAATAGAATACCTTTTCCGCAGACATGCATTTTATGTCCTCGGTTTAGTGGTTTTCACAATTGATGCTCGCTGTTTAATTTAATTTTCTCCTCTTTATATGATGGTAGATGATTACCAGCATATTGTATTGAGAGTACAATTAGGAGAGGCAACATCAAGGTCATTCTCCACTATGCCCTGCAATAGATAGAAGTGACTTTCCAATATGACTCTGTACATTTTATGTGTACTTTTAGATTTACTTTCAATGTGTTTGGCTGTCTTTTGCTGGTTGGTCAATATTATCAGGGAGGTGAGCTCCCCTCCCTGATATATATTACACTGTTGCACCACAAAATTGAAAGGGATTTTTAAGTAGCATTGGGCTGTTGTTGTTGTTTTTTTATGAGACCAACGTCTCCCAATACCTGGCTCTTCTCCTTCCACCTTGCACCCAATTTGCTTCAGAAAATGCATCTCAATTCTCAAGTCATAACAGTGTCTCAATAGTAGCACCAAAATATTGTTTGCTCTCTATTCCATGCTCAGTAGTCAACATGATAGCCCCACTAGATGCAAACAGTGCTAGGAATATAAAGTAAATACAAGTCTCTATACTTTTGTAGGCATGTTCTTTGAATGTCTTATCAAGCTCCCCCCCCCCCCCTTTAGCTATCGCCATACCCATTCATATATATTTAGAAAAATGTATATCTACAGCGGGACCAAAATTCTTGCCCTTTCAAAACATCTCTCTGTGTGTGAGATGGGGAGATACTACTTCTGACTTGTCTTGGCTCCCTGCCTGAAAATCCTCTGTCACAGCCTATTGCAGTTTGTGTCAAGCAAAACCTAGACTGTCCACGGGGAGAAGAGGAGCGAAAGATTTGGGTTGGGGGGGGGGGGGGGGTAGGGTGGGGAGGGGGAAGAGGAGGAAGGGAACAGAGATGTTTGGGATGTACAGTAGCTGAGCAGTTCAGTTTCCCCCCATTCTGAAGTGCATTAGCCAAAAGTCAGGGTTCATAGCAATGTCACACTTTTCTCTACTTACCCTCACCTAGGCTATGTATCCAGACCCTGTTTTTCAAAGAACCCTGACATTGATTTTCACTTTAAAACTCAGTAATTTTGTAGAAGGTAAACCTCTGTTTCAATCTACATGTATGACCCACAGTGAGTACTGAAATACTATTGAAATTATGTTAGTGTCAATCATAGATCAACTTGGATTCTCTGGAAGATCTTGGGTATGTAACTTTGTGCACAATTCTCACTATTGCATATAACTGAAAAACTCTAACAGCGGCGGCGCTATTTAATTGTCATGACAATGAGTCAACAACACTGTGCCAGTGCAGAACGTGAGCTGTACTTAATCGTACACGAAAGCATGGTGCACTATCTATTGTCTCAAAACTACAATAGTTTTGTAGATTTCATTAGCAACTGTTACATGTTGCAAGAAGAAGTATACATATCAACTGTAAGCTCAGAAAATGCATAAACCATGAAGTGACAATGCTTTAGTTTGGGTACGTAATATCACCTCATTCATTTGCACATAGCTTCTGGCCAGCGTACGGACTTGACCGCTAGTGACTAAATGTTTACATTTTCATGCAATAGGCCTATGGACAATTGTTTGCTTCTTTCTACACTTTCTCATGAATGGTCAGTCAAAGGGACAATGGTCACTCAGTCATTCCTTGTCTTGTTTATCAGACTAAGTATCATTTTCTTTTATGTCTGTTGCAAGGAAGGCAGTGATTTTCGCAGTATAGAAGAAGGGGAAAAATCTTTTAGTCTGTTGTAAGCCCGTCTCTCATTTGTCAAATCACATCAAAATTGAGGAAGAGTGCTTCTTCCTGTTCACTAAATTTTATCATGTCCCAGGGTTCAGAAGTTTATTAAAAACAGCAAATGCAGGTTAGCTGAAAAACAAAATCTTTGCTTGAAGTAGCATGGAGCTACTTCTGTAGCTCGATGCTTGCAGCACACACACACATACACACACACACACACACACACACACACACACACACACACACACACACACACATATAATAATGATGAGAATCTCGAAAGAATTAAGATATTTTTTTATTTTAAAAACCAGCCCACTAGTTTGTAGAGACAGAAAATGAAAAAGAACACTTCATTCTGGTTCGAGTTTCTTCACTTTGTCTCCCTCTACAAATTAAATTCGTTAAGATCGCAACTGCTGATCTGTAAATTAACAAACATGTCGGAAAAAAAGGAACCATTCTTTCATTTCTTTCTTTTAACACTTCATTCTGTTTTCAGTCATCATACAATATTTTGGATATAGCTAGTCCATCTTGGTAATCATAATATCAATAAGATAATGATCGTCCCTTGTGGATAATCATTGGATATTTCTGTTTTGATGTCAAGTTATTCCTACATTTTTTTTTTAAAGAGATCTGTATTTATCTACCACACTATTTCTTCTCTCTTTTCATGTACATTGGCAACATTATCTAGTGACCAGCACTTTCAATAAACGAAATGGATGCAAAACAAACCGAACAAGCCAAGAGTCCCTTGCATCTTACAACTTGTAGGCGCCTTGCCAGAGCTAGTTAAAAAGATTCTCAGAGGAATAAGGACTTCTACAAATTTGATTACTTAAACTTTCAGGCATTTGGCTTTGGCTATACCGTATGTCCCCCCCCCCCCCCCAAAAAAAAAAAAAAAAAAAAAAAATTCAATGGGACTCTCCACAATAACTTTAAAAGTAGTAAATTAATTCAAATACAGCTTTAGGGTATGAAAATATAACTCATTGCCCACATCTTACAGAAAGCCCCATTTGATTTGCTTCAATGGTCAAGGAGAAATGAGTAATTTTGTAGAGCATGTCAGGAATCTCTTCCCTCCAAGTTCAGGCTATTGTGTTCACACATTAATATGCAGTTCCAAGAGCATCCAAGTGCCAAACTTGGAAAAATCAGACTCATGACATGCTTTGCAACAATCCATTTTTCTCTGTGACCGCTCAACCAAATTGAATGGTGTTTTCTGCAAAATAGAGCTAAGGTGTTATATTTTAAGACCCTGAAGTAGCATTTAGATGTAGTTAAATCATATTGGGAATTTTCAGCGCGAAAATCCGATTGTATTATTATTATTTTTTTGGACATACTGTATTAACTGTAGCCACACAGACTTGTGCACATGTACAAATAACTCTTATGATGCTGTGGTAAGACTTGAACAAAATCATATTATATTTGTTACTCATGTTTAGTATTGGTGTGAGGCAGTTATTCCAACACTGATAGCGGCTAAGTAAGCATTTTGTGAATGACTACCATTATAGATAGAGGAATATTTCCACTGAATGTTGTCTACATTTTGAAGTAAGGCGTGATTGATACATTTAGATCAGTACAGTTTGCCTGTATGATGCTTCATGTGGTTGGATGTACATAGCCCATATCTCAGTGGCACCTAACACTAATGTATCATGCGCATACCAGGTGCTGAGGGTGCCAGATGCATTCGTGTACGCCGTACATTCAGCATACCTTAAGAAGTATTTGGTCTCGCCAGTTGAGGTACAACAAGGCGCATTTTTGTTCCGGTGTAGCATTCGTCGCTGGGAATGGGTGGTGGTATGGTTGTAGTATGCTGTGTCGATTAAAGGGGGAAGTGTGCCCCTTTTCTTACTTTTTTCCCTCATCTTTGTATCTGAGATGTAACTTTAGCTTCCATACTGTGATGCATGAATATACAATATATGTACAATTTCTTTGATCCATAATTTTGCATTTTAATCATGGTTTGGATGACATCTAATTTTGATGTTGATGAATACACTTGAGAGATTCCCGTATGAGCTTCCTTATCATCACAATTTTTGCAATTGCTGGTAGAAGGAGTTCATAATTTCTCACTTTCATAATCATCATCATCATTATCATCATCATCATCATCATCATCGTCGTCGTCATCATCATGATATAAGTGATCATCAGTCATTATTGTACATGTACCTGTGATTTCAGTCATTAGCTGTGTCACAATTATCTTGATCAAAATCTTTTTTTTCATCACCAAGCATCATACTTCATCATTGTCAGCGTCATACTTCACCGTCTTCATCAACATCATATTCACCCCACCTGCAAATCATCAACAGTTTAGGCATTTGATGCTTCAGCTAGAGCACGTAACCTCTGCATCATGCAAAACATTACTCCCGTCACTTGAGCTGATCTCCGAATCAGCCATCCATGCTGGCTGTAGAATATCATCATACGCAAGCGAGTCTAAAGATTTGATCATGTGACATGTATGTTAACCCAGTCTCTTCCTTTTCCCCCCCTCTTTCGATTTTTATTTTTTGCTCCAGGGCTGGTGTTACATTCCCCGGAGGGCTTGATAAGCAATGATTCGTAGGGGGGACACCACGCCCCGCCAACTGCCACTCTCATCGTCCTTTCTCTCTCACCCTCTACTCCACATTTCAGGTAAGGATCAAAGAAGATGATCAGTTTTCATCGTCTACCGTATACGCCGAATTTTTCGTTGGTTTTTGTTTTCGTGAATTTCACGAATCAGGTGCTATTTGTGAAGTTAAAAACATGAAGATATTGACTCTGATCCCGACATGAATGTTACGTGCACGCATACAATTTCTCCCTTCGGTACTGTGCTCCATGCTCGCAAATTTAACTACTCGCAAAATTGCCAGGAAGTTGCGATTCGTGAAAAATGAGACTCGCTAAAGACATTGTGGCGTATGCAGTATTGATGATTCTAGCAATTATTCAAACCCCATCCTCGCTGTTGACTTTAAATAGAGGTACAATCACACAAAATGAATGTTAAGAGCTGCCATATAAACTGGCAGGGCTCAACACTAACTTTTTTTCTTTGGTGACCCGAACTGCTTGGGCCACTAAAATCTTTAGATTTAAAATTTTGGTGGCCTAAAAGAAAAATGTGGTGGCCCAAAATAAAAGGAAATACAAAACTTCAATATGAATTTCAGATGCGTAGTAGGACTACCAAAAGATTATGGAATCTTTTTAGAAGTTTGGTAGCCCGACATCTATTTTTATGGCCCTGGGCTACTGGACCACCACTGATCTCAAGCCCTGAAACTGGACATAATTGTGAGATTGCAGTAAAGGTTTTCATGTTGTCACAAACAGTGATGTTTAGTTCTCATGACATCATGCAAACTAGACAAGGTGAGAATGTCATTGTCCCGGTGTTGGTGATTGGAAAGAGGAATAGCTGAAATGAAGCAAAATCCTATATGAATAATATATCCCAGTTTTGGGCGGATGCTCTGTATGTTATTTTGCCATGGTAATTTTTATTGTAGCAAACTTTATTGGAGCACTGTGCATATCTGTATGTATGTTATACTTTGTGCAAATGCAAAAGACTGCTGTTATTTCACTGTTCAAGTTCAAATTTATTTCATATTTCCATTTTCTCAATGATGACATTACAAAATTATTGACAAAACAAGAGTACAAAATATACACAATCATGTCTTTTGATTGTAGAAGAAAAAGAAAAAGAAAATATACTTGACACAAATGTACATGGTCACATCGTATGAAAATGTCACTAGTAAGTATAAGAAATATGATGGGGCCTACATAAAAGCTTTAAAGCTTGTAAAACTGTAGGTTCCCGAGTTCATAGGCATATAATTTTACATGGAGAACGGATTTGTTTGTCTTGACCAACTAAAATTACACCAGTACAAAAAATCGATGAGTAATAAACTAATGAACCACATAGATATCGCACAAACCAGACTGCATACAAATCTCGCAGTGTTTGAATAACAAAAATGCTATATTATAGGATGTATCGGTACCATGAAATCACTTGAATAACTTGGTGCTGAGGACAAGGACAAAAGACTGATGGGAGCATAAAAAGTTTGCTAAAGGCTTGGTAGTGTGTATCCACTAAGTAATAACTGTTTTAATTTGCGTTTGAAGGTGAATAAGGATAAGGAAGAAGTGATATCTAGAGGGAGATCATTCCAATATCTGGGTCCAGTAAATATAATTGTCTTCTTTGCAAAAATAGTGCGAGTACGGGGAAGGTGATAGGCGTCACTCTGGCGAGTGGGATAACAGTGGATAGAACAATTCCTTTTGAACATGTGGATAAAAACAGATGGTAATTCATTAGTTGTTAGTTTATACATAAAAATTCCGAGATTATAAGAAAATAAGTCTGAAATTTTCAGAATTCTGTTTTGATGGAAAAAACAATTGGTATGGGCAAAATATCCGGCGTGGTATCCGGCTGTGTGTAGCTTAATTTCATACTCTTCTCCATATATTGACTTGTCTGATGAATTGCCTTTACTGTGACTATGCTAAATTTGTGAAATATGTGTATGTTGATATAGATAAGATTTTATTTCTTTCTCTGGTTCTACTGCTCATCATTATTGAAGATGTCCCAGGCAGTTGGACGGATGTACCACCCACCCTCACCACTACGTCGCGCCGGTGAGATCCAGCATATTCACCCTGCAGCTGCCCACCACTACCCCAGCAACTACAATGCTGTCCAGGTATTAACCCTTCCTGTACCAGTGAAGCTTATGTACACAAATTTCACACACATTTCTGTGGACAGGAAATGAATGTGGCATGCAAAGGGTTAAATGACAATTTCACCTTATTAGACATAATATTTTGAGTGAATGCAGCAATGTTAGTAGAACAAATCTCAGTGAAAGTCTGAGAAAAATTGCACAATCCTTTTGAAAGTTATGAATTAAAAAAAATTTCTGTGCAGTCACTGCTGGATGAGAAGACTACTACAGCTTGTGATGTCACATGAAATTTAAGAAACTTGTAAAGAGAATTTCATAAAATTATATTTCCAGAAAAAAAGTACACACACCCTCAACTTGTTACTGACATATGTTAAGGTGATATTATTCCCCCGCCTTCTGAAAGAGGCGAGTCACAGGCTCTTTTATCATGTGAGAAAAGTGAAAATATTTTAAACTTTCTTTATACTTTCTTTGTATCATTCTACGTATGTGACATCACAAGCTGTAGTAGTCTTTTCATCCAGCGATGGGGGCACTGAAGCTTCCAAAATTCATAACTTTTGAACAGATTGTTCCAATCTTCCTCAAACTTTCACTGATGTGTTCTCTTGACATCTCTGCATTCACCCAATCCAAATGTATACGGTGAACTTGTCCTTTAAATTGAAGGAGTGAAATGGGGGAAGAGGGGTAGTGAGGTAACACCAGGTGTGTATGAAGTCCTTGAAAGGACTGTTGTTTTGGGGAAAGAAGAACCTAGAAAGAGGAAAATGAAGACGAGGCGTGACTTAGCAATATTCTCTTCTTTCTAGGATCTTCTTTTGCCAAACAATATTCCTTCCAAGGACAACATACACATTGTGTTACCACAAACCTCTCTTCCTCATTAACATCAACATGCAAACTGTCAATCAATGCATGAGCAGCGAACTTTGTTTTCAGGGAATGATCTTCTTGATGTTATATATTGTAATATACTGTGTATACTTGAGACCATCCCCAACTATAGCATCCCAAACCAAGAGCTGCCAACTAGGAAGGGTTTTGCTCACATTTTGTTGCTTTTTTCCCTCATCAGAAAAAAAAGATGTACTTCTGAAATGCAAAATGGTTAAATGATTTCAGATGTTTAAAATGATACTACTATGAATGTGGTTAAAATTTATAAGTGCTATCCGTTTGTGTGCAATTTTGACAAAAGTAAGATTTTTTTCCTTTAAAATATGTTTGTTTTATAATTTGTTTATTCATGTTTTTGATCAGCAGAGATTGACAGTCCTACAAACTGAAGGTATAATAGGGTCACTTAAAAGGTCATATCACAGAATGTTAGGTTTTGTATGTGGTATTATTGAGAGAAAAAGAATCATATGATTTGATGTCTTACTTTTGAGCTTTGTTTATAGCAGATTCATAATTGTCTCATTTTGAGAAGTTAATATGGATTAGTTGATAGTTGATCAAATTGGTATTGAGAACAATGAAACTACATTGAATTATGAAATACGAAGGTGAAGGATGAATGAGAGGAAAAAAAATCAGCCTGATGCCTGGAAGTGAGAAAAATATAAGTTCATCTGGTAAAATATATCTCCAGATATTTCAAATGATAATAAGATTAAACAACCACTAACTGTATATTTTTTTTAAGTCTCCAGCAAAATAAGTTCAATTGACCTTGCTGACCTTGCTGACCTTTGACATTTCACTGATCATTCATTGCCTTTCCTGTATCTGTACTAGGTGTACACTGTGACAACGAGAAACTCAAGCCCTCCACATCATCGTCCTTATCACAACGGCAGGGGGTACAGTGGCCCGCCCCCTAGCCCCCCTCACCACACCCCTCGAGGTGGTCGCCGGGGCCGCTACTCTCCTAACAGCTACTACAACACCCCGCAACAGCCCTACCATCACCCCCACCATCCGCAACACCAGTCACTCTACCACAGCAGCCAACATCATCCGCAGCAGCAGCAGCAGCGACAGCAGCAGCAGCATCCACCGCTTCAGCGGCAGTCGTCGTCGCCGCCGTACCACCACCACAACGGCCACAACGGCCACGCCTACCAGCAGAACCAGAACCAGAACCAGTCGCGGTACCACCACCAGCGGCCGCGGAGCCTCGGCTTCTACGACGACCTCGAGTGGGACAACTATGACCTGAGCGACGACAAGGAGAAGAAGGAACAGAGGAAACGGAACGTCGGCAGGGACGGTTGGAGGAAGGGTGGCAACGGACTGACGGCCAACGAGTCGGAGCTCGAGTGGGATGACTACGACTTGAGACCCAAGATTGAGGAGACTGAAGATGGCCTGGAGCTGGTGCTACCTGAAAACTATATTCCACTGGTGAGTCTGTGGGTCTGACTTGTAACCATAGCAACATGAGTTGCTCAACCCTGCATTCATCTACTCTCTATTGATTGATTGATTGATTGATTAAAAGGTCTTTATTAAAAAAAAATCTGAGTGGGCGACTAAAAGTCAAATTACACAGATATACAAAAATTGTACATTCATTAATATATGTTTGAGTTTCATCCCTTCACCAGTAACATTAGGAAATTATTCTAATCAGTCGAAATTTTATGTTTTGATGTACCAGGTTGTTACAAAGTGTTGGTCTTTGGAAATTTTCAGAGCTCTTCTCTATCACCCGTACATTCTTTGCACTTTCATTTGTTCCAAAGTGTCAGTATATTCTCTCCTTGCTATCCCCTGTGAATCAAAACAAAAAGAAAATGAAAGTACTTGAATAAAAGCTGTGAGACTTGAAACTGATGATAGCGTTGATACCGATGACGACATCACTACATATCCTCCTTTAGTGCTTCTCAACCAATGGGCCGCAAAGCTCTCTCATGTAGGCCGTGATGTCAGCCAAAAATGAATTAAAAAAGATTCACATTTGATCTAACTGGTCCCTGAAAAAAGATTGCAGGAGCCAAAGTTGGCCTCCGGTTAGAAAAGGTTGAGAAGCACTGTCCTACATCACACCCCTTGCAAAATGAGAAGAAGGTTTCAGCCAACATTTGAGTGCCTCACAATTCCATCTAGCTGGTGGCATGCTTCGAAGCCTTAACAGAAGCAAGATGCATGTTTTTTTTGGTGTTTTTCTCGATTTTTTTTTTTCAATTCTTTTCTCTTCCTTCTTGTCTCCATTTCTTTGGTACGCAAGAACATCATTGTGACATATGATGTCTTTCTCTTTAGTGACAATGATGTTTGAAGGCAAGCCAAGATGGATGCACTAATTTTATCATTTTGTTTTGATGGGTAGTTGTGCCACCTTCTGGAAAGCCATGCGTTTGACAGGAGCAAATTAGGTATCCCCCTTTTTATGCCTCCACCTCCGAAATGTGCGAACAGGCATTACATTTTTGGATCATGTGCCTGTTTGTCTGAGTGTCTGTATGCACCTGATATTACTGACACAATTCAAGAAATGCACTGAGGACGATGTGCTTGATACTCAGTCTGTATATGCTACATGAGGTATATATGTGCTGAGTAGATTTAGGGGCAAAAATCCCCAGAGGTAAAAGGTGAAAGTTCACTGAAATTTGACTTAAGATATCGTTCTCTAGCTGTAGGCTACAAAATTGTGGTCACCGTGGTGATATAGACTGATACAGGAAGGATTGACATAAATAGATGATTGTGTGGTGTGTTAAATGTTAGGGTTATTTGCACGCCTTAAATGAAGAGTTGTATAAATACAGTAGTATGTTGAAGAGAGTATCATTTTAAAAACTCCCATAAAGTATTGAAAGTGGAAGGTAACATTTAGTATATTTTTTTGACCGTTAGATTTTGAATTGAATTGTTTTCGGGGCTCACCGTAAATTCCAGTACATTACTAGGCTACCTTTGCAGACCCATGTACTGCATGTGTGTCCATCATGTATATTTTGTGAAGAAAGTTCATCAACACTTACAAACATTTCTATATACATTCTTGCCACACACTCTATATGTTATTACATCAGCTCTTGTACTTTTAGATTTGTGTTTATAGATCACAAATACAGAAGAATGCAACAAAAAGGCTTAAGTGTGGCTGACACACAGAACTACTGAGTAGTTGAGTTTTGTGCATTATTCAAATTTTAGATAACTGTTGACTTCCAAATTTCTAAGCAGTGGCCTAAGCAAGTCCCCTGAGGTTCATATTTAATGTTTTGCTGCATTTTGGGAGGTCTGTAAAAGGTATCCCCTACCTTTAAGGCTAGAGGTCATTGTACTTTCATTTTGAAAATGCCATTGTCCAGTCATATTCTGTGATATGGAGAATAGAAATGAAAAAGAAGTATTTGAATAAATGGCAGAGGTTAAGATCAGAGGTCATGGTCAATATCACTAAGCTGTAAAGGTGAAACTTTTCTTAGCCATTACTGTAGCTAGAAATGACCAGTGGGAATGTAATTTGGTATGGTGGATAAAAATAAATGAGGAAGCATATCCTTTGTGATAGAGGTCAAAGGTCAAGATCAGAGGTCAAGATTACTGATCATATATAAAACAAGAGAAATGCTCTATTTGCTGTAGATTACAATGATTGCATGAGAAGAAGGCATGCCATAGGCTTCACTATATTCATTCATTCATTCATTCATTCATTCATTCATTCATTCATTCATTCATTCATTCATTTTTTTCATTTCCAACAGACGTGTATACATATACATGTATACATTTTTACAGATGATATGTGCATAAATCAACATTAGAATGCACACTAAGCAAAACATGCAAATTTTCCAATCATAGCGTATACCAATTGCATTTTTTTTTTTTTTTGGGGGGGGGGGGGAGGGATGGAAGAGGGGTGTTTTTATGTCATCCTGTCCTGTCCTCATTTCATTGTAAGGGAAAGGAGCAAGTGTTTTGACACTTTAATAATAACTGTCTTTTCCTTGATAGGCAGGATGCTTGTTGGCAAGCAAACGATGGACTCACTTGTTTTAACACGTGTTGTTGTGACTAATTCTTAGCAGTGATTAAGTGATCATATCCTCTCATTTTGCCCCTCAGTCTGAGATGCTTTTCTGTTGAGAGGTGTCTACCTGTCTGCTGTCTCATGGGGGGGGGGGGGGGTGGCGGTTCTGCTGTCTCAAAAGGAGGGGGGGGGGGTTGTAGGAGGCCGTGCATTGTACAAATTTGCTTTATTGCCACACACAGGACAACTGATGTCTGGATGGGGTTGGATCATATTTCAAGGTATTTGCATGGTTATAACATGTAAGAGGGGGAAAAAATTGGGTCGGAAGGAGCTGTTGATGGTTTGCATTATTCTGAAGAGTAACTAACAAACATGCTTGCTGGTTGCCTAGAGCTAGATATACAACATATAACTTGCTGTGGGGCAGGTACAATCTATTAGCACCTACGATCTGTAAAGAAATATGGGGCCCTTACCCAAATAAGTATTTTTGCAAATAGAAAAGACATCCTTTGTAATGCCCTGATGAGTGAAAATATGAAATTGTGAGTAGCTGACAAATGCTATTATTAAATTAGCTCACAACGAACACTTGATGGATACATAGACGTATGGAAGTATTGTTACTAAGTACACACAGTAAATTGATGGGTATTGGATTGATCAACAAATTAGTGGAGTAAAAGAATGAATGTGTGTCAAAGAGCAAGAGATACAAGAGAAAAGAAAATAGAGAAGCTAGATGTGGATTAATTGAGAGTGTGATACTGCTGGTGTATAACAGACAAAAAAGATATACCGTGCATGTAGTGTTTTAGGATATTAGGAAAGAACAGTAACAGAAACTTAGATGTATTTAATCATTATGGAAATACTGTGTATATCATATATAAACATTAGTCAATTCAAGGTATAAACTTCAGTTAATAAAAAAAGGCTCTTTTAAAGAAATCTCTGGTATTGTATAAAAACATGACTTGTTTGATTGTTTCCACACAATTTCTGTAATGTTTCACTCTTTTGGTAGAAATATCGTATCAATAATTTCAATTTCAGTTTTAGTATCAGCATAGTTTTGCTGCCATTTTGTTACAAGAAAAATTTCTATGCCCTCTCTTTTATGTGCAATACAGTTACTGTAGGTTTACATATTTGGGAGAGTGATCAGTTTGCTGTTTGAACTCACTTGATTAATTAGATGTAAAAAGCCAAGCAAAATTCAGCAGTTTGCTACTTTATTACATTCTCCATGCACGATTGCTTGCATTCTGCAAGATTGTTGCAATTTAAGTAGAAAGTGAGAATAAAACATGGGAAAAGGAAAAAGTTTACTATACATATATTGTAGGTTTGGTATTTGAGCAAACTTAATTTGCCACTAAAGAGCCCATTAGTTATAAAGCAGTTCTTTACTCAAGACAAGTATTCATCATGCACAAACAGAATGATGCAGAAACAAAAGCAAAAATGATGACCACACAGTTTGTACTGATATACTCAACTCCTAGTCTGTCTCAATATCTGTTCTACTGTCAAGCTTTATGTCACAGTATGACCTCCCTGACTGTTTTAATGGCCATAGTGTCATGAGATAATGCACATGCAGGAAGTTCAACAGGTTATTTGTTTAGCGCCGCAGCACAAAAGAAAAGCAAAGCACCGCAGTATTAAAGACCAAAATAGAATATATGTTGAAATAAGGACATGCACATTGTACATTGGATGTGTAATGATAAGAACCTGGGGCATTGTTCCGTAGAATCTCGTCCAATCTGTCATATCACCTGAAGTTTACCTTGTGCTCAGGAAGAGACATGACATCCAACTGTGTGGTATAGTTAGAACCAAACAATTGAACAAGACTTTCATAGTGTAGATTTGTAAGGAATGGGAACTGTTGCCTTGAAAGGTGAATAAACTCACTTCACATTTAATTCAAGATTCAAGATAATTCATTTCCATGTAAAAACAAACGAACAAACAAACAGAAAATTTGCTTTTGGACATTTAACATATATGCAGAGTGCATAGTACATTCTTGCAATTCAATATAAGATGCCATACAAGTGAACATACTGTTTTCTAAAATTAACTTTTTAATTTTTTTTTCTAAATATATGTTCTGCACACTCGTAATCTTTTGAAGGTACGTATAGAGTTTTATCTACATTATTTCCAAAAACCTTCAACAGAAAATCTACGAAAGATGACTTCCAGGCAAGACAAATTTGTGAAAACTGGCTGTAAATTTAGCTGCAACAGATTAAGCAGGTGATAAGACATTTAATCGCACTAGGTCAACATTGAATGCCATTGAGTGTAATATCTTTCATTATATCTTGAAAAGTTGTGTGTCCAAACATTCTTAGATTCTGAAATTTTAACACATTGGCTCAGATATCAAATTGTTTATAAATTATTAAACAGAAGTAAAGTAAATTGAAATATCTCTTTGAAACAGACTTGCGATCAGTATTGATCTTACAGGTACTTGCATGCTCAATTTATTGAACTATATTCAGTAAATTGAGCGTAATATCAATCATAACTTTTTTTAATCAAACAGGCCCCTGATGTTCCAGCAGTAACATCATCGTAACTACAAAGTCCACTTTGCCCTTCCTAAATGATACACCTGTCTCCTCCAATTAGAACCTAGTTAAAGTAGCGGTAATTTCCAGGAAGAACTCGAAACCCCTGTGAGTCAGACTAATTGTGTTTCCAACAGTGACTCACCAGGAGTCGTGTGCTAATATTACATGAATGTGTTCTGTTGTGCTTTCGGTCATGGAGGGTTATTACCTTCTTTTGTTGTGGCAAAAATTGTCATTTCATGACCGTGACTTGATACAGTCTATGTTGAAAAGGGAAGATAGGGCTCGTTTGTGTAGTGTCCCCTAGTCATGAATGAATTCTGTACTATTGTCCAGATTTGAGTAATAAGGAAGAATGTTTTGAGGAAAAGACTTTTACAGTATTGTTGGTCATTCAACTACATGTATGCT
The DNA here is from genome assembly GCF_964275005.1 of Diadema setosum. Lineage (NCBI taxonomy): Eukaryota > Metazoa > Echinodermata > Echinoidea > Diadematoida > Diadematidae > Diadema > Diadema setosum. The sequence goes on from NC_092694.1 coordinate 22,579,530, forward strand.
AATCTCTGAATATCTTATCTTTCCATGCTTTCTGTTTTGAGGAACTAGTGGGCATTTCGTGAAGCATTTGTGACCCGCTGCAACAAAAGGATCCGAAAGTCTGGGGAGGACAATTTTCTGAAAATGACATAACATTATTCCCTTACTCTTCCTCTTTAATGTCATATATAACATGACTCCTAAAAGTACTCAGTTGTGGAGATATGGATGATTTTATTAGCGCATGTCGAGTGGTTTAAGAAATCAGCGTTTCGAGAAAACCGCCTTCAAAGTTTTCCTTCCGACGCTATCATGATCAAGGGGAAGCAAGACAGTTTTCACCGTTTGACAATAGAAGGGACGCTCCTAGCAACCTCCACGATGTTCATTCAAGCTTAGCACCAGTGGTCTACGCACGACCAATCAGTAACCAGGATGCCACGCTCTGACCAATGAGATCACTCCTTCGTTGCTAGGGGCAGAGTCTAGCTGCGGCGGTAAATCCAACTCTTCGGACACGTTTCTGTTCCGTTGAAAGTCGGAAAATCATGGCCCAGAAAAATGTTCTTTTCTTGCCTTTCCTTTGATCAGTTAGCTTCGAAATTTTGGCAGATGATAGAAGATACTGTATACGCCAAATATTTCGCGAGGTTTTTATTTTCGCGAATTTCGCGAGTCGGGTGCTATTCGCGAAATTAAAGACACGCGAAAATATTGCATGTACAGATTGTACGTATCTCCGTTCAGTACAGGACTCCACGATCGCGAATTTAACCTCTCGCGAAACTGTCGGGAATTCCTGATTCGCGAAAATTTAGACTCGCGAAATATATGGCGTATACAGTACATTAGACTACAAAATTATATCAAAAACAGAAATCCGAAAGTTTTGACGGATTTTTGATGATCTGACTTCAAACTCCATTTTCTCGGCTCACCCGTCAGCAACTTTAGGATCCTTTTGTTGTAGCGGGTCACATTTTGTCTGATATATTTCCTGACAAATTGTTATAAGCTGCTGACATCTAATTACCAAGGGACAAGGCGGCACATATTGAGATGCACAATGGCACAGTCTGAGCGAGCCAGAAACACACTCGGAATAAACTCTTGGAAACTTTCCTCTGTCAAACCATGCATCAAAGCCATGTTTCAAAACTGTGTTTCTCGGTACTCTAAATGTTTTTAAAACACAGCCCTAGTCTTCTCTTGGGTGATGGGTGTGGTCCCAGGTTTAGGTTTGAAAGAAGAGGAAGATAAGAACCATTTGTGCTGGGAGTGAGATCATTTTCATGCCAATTGCTTAATAGGGTTACAAAGGTTATCAGTAATAAAGGATAATGCATTTTCCATGTTGGTGAGGTCTTCAGTCAATGATGGTGTTGCCATGAATTACAACTGAACCTTTTTATTATCTTTGGTAGATGTTAAGTAATAAATTCATGAAGAGTTGCCTGAACGACAGCCTAATTTGTTTAGAGGAAATTTGGGTGCATTAAACCTGACATGAGAGCTTCTGATGTCCAAGGAGAAAACAGAAAAAAAAAACACAAAAAAACTTAGAGAAGTAGCAAAGATGATAACATGTCAAAAACAATATGTCACTGCCATTAACCATTGCAAACGACAGGATCATAAGAAGTTTGCAGGAACTCTTTAAGAGGTACCATGGTAACAAGAGCTCGTTGGAAACAAAGCCTGTCATACGCCGTGTTCTTGGAACTTGTCAGTTCTAATGAGAGTGATTAGGGTCCAGATTCCCGGGAGTGGCTTGTTTTTGTGCAAAGGGGCGCAGCTCGGACTTTCCGACGACGAATACCTCTGCTTGTGGATGCATGAGTCACGTTGTCCAACAGTTAAACCCCCCGCTGTGATGCTAGGTCACTCAACAAGCATGCATGACAGTGTTTCCACTGGTTATATTTAGTGTCCTGAACTGTGTGTTAACTTGCAAACAACACTGCAAAGTTCTTGGTACACACAATAATTTAATCATGACCCTGTTGTATCAGGTTTCTCATAGTATCAGGGTATGAAAACAGAGATGTACAAAGAGTTCGGATCCGAAAAATTACCTCGTTATAACAGGGTTTAGTTCCATCCGACCTCTCTATAGTGAGGCTCCATTGTAGTGATCTGTATTGACTGACCAGCAGTGTCAAAACATCCTGTCCAGAGTAGTATATTTCTTTTGCATGCTGGCCAGAAAAGACAAACCAGGATTTGGCACAATAATTTTGGACTTTGCTTTGGCTGGACATGAGGCCAATATTGAGGCCATTATGTGTAGGAGGTTATGGTCATTAAAGGCCATGCTCAGTCCTGTTGATACATCGTACTGTAAAACGAGAAATGTTCACGTGCATTTTGATTTCGCGAATTTCGTGAGCGTGAAGATTCGCGAAATTAAAATGCACGCGAAAGTTCTTTTGTACACTATATGCATTGAATGCCAGTGGCAGTTTGCGAAAATTTAATGCCGCAAAAAAGGCTGTTGGCTCCAATTCGTTAAAAATTCATGCTGTGAATATATCATGTTTCACAGTATATACAGTATAACTAACTCTGCCTACTGCTGTAGGAATTTAAGGGATTCATGTAGGAGATGTTTGTGTTTGTGTGTGTGTGCATGTTTTATATGTTATTTCTCTCAGCTCCCATGCGCAAACATACAGACAAATAAAAAGACTAATTCCCTGCACTGTCTTCACCTTATCTAATACACTGAAGAAAAGAGGGTGACCCAGAAATGAAAAATGAGAAAAAAATAGTTATGTTAATTCATATGTATTTCTAATGACATTTTGAGAATGCTAAGACTTGAGAGAACTGAGAGTGAATGAAACGCAAGTACTGAGAGTGAATGAAATGCAAGTACATGCACGTAGTTGCTGTACAGCAGTGTTGCACACTGGCACTGGTCCGATGGTCCCTGACCAGTAAAAATTACTGTTGGACCAGTAACTTTTTCAGGAAAATAAAAACCTTGCAAAGTATATGGTTTATACCGTATTAGGTACTAGTAGTTGTAATGGGTTTAATTTGCTAGACTAGGCACAGCTATTGATGAGGGAAGATAACGATGGAACGGCAGGGATTTTGATGGGAGGCTATTCCTTAGTGCCTACGCTGGCTCCCCCAGCCTTCTGACTGGCAATTAGGAAACGAGATACGTTGTATACCATGTAGTCATACTGGAGTGTGAAGCTGGTGAGGATTCACTGTGTAACGCATGACTTCAATTTTCGCTTTCTATTACATGACATAATCTCATGCAGACCATTGAGCTGTCACAAACATTCATAAGGAGACATACACTATGTACATTGTAACATGTATCTAGTCTTCAGACATATGCCATGTATTAAGGGTCATGTGCATAATGATTAGTTGGTATTTGAGTGTTGCTTTTAATATTCATATGCAAAAATCATTTCCATGAATTGGACAGTAATTTTGAAATACAAATGCATTTCACAGACAAGTCTACGTATATACTCCAATGTACAGAGGCATACCACAATATTTTCATTTGATGTACTAACTTTCATTATTTTCTGACTTCCTCTGAAGATGAGTTGTCAAAACTTTCCTATGTCTCACCGGCTATATTTGTTCTGACTCCCTAAATTTCCCTTAGTTTGTAAAAATAACACACACAGTACCAGACATGCTTCCTCATACCAAGTCATATGTGAGATGAGATATAGGCCTATATAGTGGCTAATAAGATGATAGAAATCAAAGGCATGCTTTGTTGTTGTTTCTTTTTCTTCTCAAGCCACTCCGCTCTGGAAACTACCATTTATGCTGTGACATAGTTTTCTCTCCGTGCAGGCACGTAATTTTACCTGTGAAGCGTGCCCTAGCCCTCACCCTGTATCAAAATGAGCATTTTCATAGGGACTTTTGATTGCTAGTGACACGTCGTGCCATATATATCTGCCTTAGTCACTCGCTCGGTCTCCTTGCGTTCGCACTTGTCTCGAAGCGTAGGAGACAGTCTTGGGATGGGAAAGATGCTATCTTTCAACAGAGAGCTGTTCACACCTAACCCACTTTCCCCCAAAAAACACTACAGGGGGACAAATACAGGTCACCACGGGACACTCAGACACCATATACCATGCCTCTGTGCTCTGCACATTGCATTTACCCTTTCATATTCACTTTATAGATTCCTAGTACTTTTCTTTGTATTTGTACTTCTGTTTCTAGTGTGAATTGGGCCCACTAAGAGAACATTTCTTGATCAGTGAAGTGGCTACCCTGCCTACAATTGTAAATGAGACTAAACAATAAATGAGACTAAATGACAATGATGATGATGATGATGATAATAATAATGATAACAAAGGTATAATCACAATTGTGATCATGATCGTGATCGTAATCATGAATATACATCAGAGGACTGTCAGCCCAAACTCACAATGCACAAATGTGATTTTAATAGCTGTTTGAAATACATCATCCCTCTCAAAGTTATCTCCGAACCAAACAGATCTGACCGAAACAGAGGAGTCTCACTTCCGGCATTGTTATAGAAACTGAAGGGAGAATTTAATAATCCAAGCAAGGTTTTCTTCTGGATCCAGAGACAAGTGTGAACACGGCGCTTTCTCCGTAAATCGCATTCCTCCCCAGACAGCCAGACACAGGATAGGGGCCTGCTCCTAGACGGGGCTGCTGGCATTTTGTTGTTGTTAAATATCTCCTGAGGTACCTTACAAGACAATTTATACACTCACTGTTTCAAATACTGTGTGTGTGTGTGTGTGTGCGTGCGTGGGGGGGGGGGGCAGCGAGGTGTTGAGGAGTAGGTATGGGGTAGGGAATAGGGTACGAGGAGAAAAGGAAACTGCCACAGATGAAGATTTTTAGTGCCAAAGGAATGAAATGAGGTATCTGTAACTATTGGCCAGAGTACCGTCCCCCCCCCCCCCCACATCACCTCGAGTTCGCTGGCAATCTTTTGACAATTCCATTTTGGGTGCATTAACCATGTGGAGACTTGATGTAGTGCTCCTATTTCATTTTCTCGAGTGTGACGGGGGGGGGGGGGTTGGTGTGGGTGATGGATGGGGGAGGGGTGGGAGAGGATGTTAAAATAAGGAATGGACTGATAAGAAATGTCTACTTTAGATGTGAAGGTGACTTTGTTCATCACAGAAGCTACAGACTTGTGATAGTTCATGGTGACAAGTTTTCATTTCTAAGTGTATGCCTAGTATGAATCTTTTTTTTTGTGCTAGCTTTTATGTTTGTTTGTCTGTGTTTGTATTTGTGTTTGTTTGTCTGTGTTTGTATTTGTGTTTGTGTGTGTGTGGGAGGGTTGGGGTTGTGTGGGAGAAGGGGTATTGTTTCAAAGGATGTAGATAATGGCTATACAATATCATAGTTTACCTTGTTTGATCTTGAAACTTTTCAGTTGATTTGAGTAGTTCAAACTGCTAAGATGACAACTGACATGAGATGCTGTCCATTTTGTAATTGGTGGTTGCATTGGATAGTTTGGGATTTATATGAGGAATGAATTCATGAATGGGCTGTTTTCCTTTTGGTGAATTAGGATCTTTAGTTCTGACAGAGAATAAGTGCATGTGATAGCAGATGGTGATGATTAAGAGAGTCATACAGTCCGACATCGATTATCCTGCCATCCCTTTAATATCTGGACTTCTCCAATTATCTGCACATGTTCATGCAGCGAAGATGAAAAAAAGAGTGATTTCAAACTCAATTAAAACTCATACAAAACTCGCACGATTTACCTATAGCATTCCTAAACAACATATTCTGAATTTTGCGTTAAAATGTTTCAATTCTAAGTAGGCTATGCAGTATAGATTACACTAATGTTGCAGTGTATGCCACCTATATCTGCAATGTACATCCTGTAGCTACCACTGGTTCGTCAGGTACGTGTATATGAACATTGTTTCTTCCATATCTGGCCAAATCGCCTATGGGTTGTTTTACAATCAGGGTACGCACTTCTGTCTCACGGGGGTGAAAAAAAAAGTTTTTTCGTATTCCCTGATTTTTTGTCGCTGCATTGTAGGATAGTTGAATTTAAATAATCTGAAAAATTGGAGCTTAAAGTCATCAACTTTTCTTTTTATTGCATGAAACATGCCAGTGGTGATAAAAATCTAGCCCTCAGACCTCTGATACCATCCTACCACACCCTGACTAGAGATTACAACTTCAGGTGAAAAATTAACACATTTTTAAATAATTGGAGGATGGTGAATATGAAAGTAAGTCATGTTTTTAAGTTTTAAACACTTTTATTCTAGAAAATTCATGATTTTCATGGAAAAATCCCCAAGGCAATCACCATGACATCGAAGAATTAATGATCCTAAACTCCACAAATGAGTTATACCAGATTTGTTGTATATCCCTAATAGGTATATCAAGGGTGCTTTTACAGGCAAAGTTTGAATGTCCTGTGGTTAATGGTTGCTGAGATAAGTAGTGTCAAAAAAATCATTCGGAGAGGACATTTCTTTTTCGGAGAGGACATATTTTTTGACATATATAGATAACAACGTAACAAATACTTTAAAAATGTTTAGCCCTTAAATGATTGATGAAAATTATGATTATTAAGTTCAAAAAGAACATTTCCTTTGATATGTTTTATCGAAATGTAGAGCAATTTCATATCATGTGATAAACAAGCCACACCAACGCCCGCATAAAGGTTGTGACAAAAAAAAGAAAAAGAAAAGAAAAGTGCAACCCATAATTTCGCCAAGCAGTTGTGCCAGATTTTTTGGACTTCACAACACTTTTAAAGAGTGGTTTTACATGTAATCTTTGAACATTTGTCCTTTGATAAGTGGTAAATGAGATGTTGGAAGACCAATGTACATTGTGTACGTGTACATCATTCGGAGAGGACTTTTTTGACACATAAAAATACTGTATGAAAACATGATACTCTTTCCCCTTTTCAATATGAAAGGTAGCGTTATTTATTAAACAACAAGGATATATTTTCAATATTTTTTTTCTATGAATTTCAATAAAAAACAAAGAATAAGATGATACAGAGAATCCCTAAAGAATACTTAGATTGGACTACGTAAATTACAAGTCCTGTAAATACTCAAAGATGCGAAAGTTTAAAAAAGTTTGTATCTCAGGTAAAGTATACATTGTGTAGCACCAGAGGTGTTTTTGTATGCAAATCTTAAATGCACTGTGGCATAATGTTTACTAAAAGCATTAAAATGTCACTTTGGAGAGAATACCTCTTCTCAAAGAGGACATATTACTGACATTCACAAAAATTGCACTCCAGATACATGTACACTGTATGCATACATAATTAGAATGGGTGCAAATGTGGCTCTTCATTGTTATCTGTTGTGTACAAAATGTCAGTAAAAAGTGATGCTTATGACTTTCTTGATTATCAGTATTGCATCATGTTACAAATTAAACCCTATCATGGTAAAACATAGTGTAAATTTACATTGTATGGTGTGTTCCAAGCATGATGTGACAAGGTTGATCAGCCGTATCTGACTTCTCTTATACTTTTTGAAATCCAAACAGTTTTTTACATGAACAAGCAACTTGTAATACTCTTGATATATCAATTATTTGAAATGCCTGCATGAACAAGTAAAAGGTGAAGGCATTTTTGTTTCATTATCTAGGCATTCTTTTTTTATGTGTGTGTACATGTGTGATAAAAGCATTCTTTATTATGTTTAATAAGTACATTTTGTAAGTCTTTGAATTAAATCAGCATGTACTACAAATAAGAATAATCAAACAGGTCTAAAATCCAAAATGTCTTGGACCAGTTGCTACAGAATAACATTTTCCTTCTAACAGTTTTATGGTTGTTAAGGCAGAAGGGCTCCTAATGCACTGTGAGGGCAGAATTCTCAATTCAAGTTGTTTGCAATGTGAAATACTATAACCTATTACAGGAGTTTTTCTTTCAGATTTTATATCGCATGGATCATACTCAGTACATTTTCGTTTTTGGGAGCACACTACATTGTGCTGTAATGCAGAGTATTATGCATTTATACATGTGGAGTTTATTTATGATTCATCTGTTTTGTTGGGGGGGGGGGGATAGGGTAATTAAACCATAACCATTGTAATGTGTTTTCTGTGTGCTTGTGCATAAATCTTGGTGACTGTGTGTTTTCATTCATTTTTCTTGTTTATATTCCATTCATATGGTGAAAGTGTCAAAGTAATTGTCCTCTCCGAAATAATTGATTCTGTGAATATAAATGTCTGTACAGCGAACCGAAGGCCTCTGGTTATGTTCAGTGTGTGATGAACATCATTAAATATATACGTACTAATAGAAAACAAAGAATGCTGAATGTTCCTCACTTCTTTTTTTTTTATTTGCAGTTTCATCAATGGGAGTTTGAAATGATATTATAAGTCAAAGGAGCATTTTCATTCAAAAGCATTCATATTATGAAATATGGGGGCAATATGATTGCAAAATGTTTTCAATAAATCATAACTCACTTTTTAGTAACATTTTGTAAGTTTGTTACCTTTAATTCTCATTTTCATTGATGTGCAACTACCATTCGGAGAGGACATTTTTTGTTTGACATGAGTTAAATAAATGAAGAAAAGCATATGAATAAGTCTTGATACATGTAAATGATAGATAACTATTAGCACTGATAATAACATAACTAGGATTTAAAACGTACATATTCCTGTGGAGTACTGAACAAATATGTCATTTTTCGGAGAGGACGCTTTTGGACGGAATTGAAACGATCAAAATTCAAATGTGCACTGCATGAAAATTAAATGAGTGTGGGTTACACAAATACCCTGTATGTGTAGGGTATGAGTGAGACTTTGCAGAGGGTATGTAATTGTTTGAGTTCTGAAGTCTTCAAAAAAGTTATTAAACTGTTTTCGGAGAGGACATTTTTGGACGGAATATGCATATTAATCATGCTTCAAACCCAAATTTTTTAATTGCGTCCTAGATATCATGACACACAGAGTTTTTAATATCCACATTTCATTTGCTCATTCTGATATTGTATTTCTGTGTTATGGTCATTGGTTTCATAGATGTACATTCTCAAATTTTGAAAAAAATCAAATGAGACTGTAAAAACTGCCCAAATTGGCTCATTTTCACATATTTTGAAAATTTTGTAAGCTTTATCAAAATTTTTTTCACTGTTTAAGGTTGAGGCAACTAGGCCTAATAACATGCCATACCAGATTTTGTATTAATGTACACTGTTTTTTTGCTGGACGCTGATAATGTCCAAATCTGAAGTGCGTACCCTGATTGTAAAACAACCCCTATATCTGCATGGGCGCTGGTCCTGACATGCCGGATTACAGAGGTCGGACTGTATGTATTTTTCAAATTGAGAGATACACTCAAAAAAGGAGACTCCAACCTTTATAGGAAAACTTCCTCATGTTCTCTCCCTCTCTCCCCTCACCCCCTCTCCCCCCCACCCATCTCTCTCTCTCCCCCCTCTCTGCCCCCCCCCCCCCCCACATCTTATGATGAGTGGTCTGCTCTACCTGGTTACTTGCCGACTCATCCCTCCTTCTGTCACTGTCCCAATTCATGACATGTCTCTCACACCATTTGCACTTCATGTCTGCACTTTCATTGGGCCCCTCTCTTCCGAGATACTGTTCTTCGCGTCATGTTGCAGTGATGTCTGGTTTCAATGTGCACTTTCATCTTGTAGCCCTTGACTGGTACATACTGGTTGACCCCATTAAGGTGGGGACTGTAGAGCTATTCACACTGCCAATGGAAAATTGCATCATTAGAAAAATTTTGTGAAAATTGCTGATATTCATTAAAGCTAAAAGCTCCCCGAAACCAAACTGAATCTTCGCCAGAAAAAAAAACCCAACAACAACACACACACACACACAAACCTGGGTGTGATTTTTAGAACTTTGCCTCCAAGTTTAAATATGTAGTTTCTAGCTGTGACATTCTGCAAGAAGAATGCCCACTGGTAAAAAGAAAATGACATAATTTTTAATGTGACTTCCATTTGATGTTCAGATTCCTTCCTGCAGCCAAACACAAACCATGCAGCTAGCTGGCCAGGCTATCTTCATGCCATAACCATGTGTTACAATGTTCCTGCAGCAGATTAATACCAAGCCAATGACTTATGTGTCCTATGGAGGCAAAAACTTGCAATATTTCTAAAGCCCCTTTTACACTTTCATGGATCGCTTCAAGAATGACCATGGATTGTCATCCATGGTGTTTTGGCATGCAAAATCTTGATTTTCCTCTCAATGCCAGTGTGAATGCAATTCCAACTGGGTGTCTAACAGCATATGAACAATATGAGGGGTCGATAGCTGAACTGATGTGGGACAGTGTGAGCAAATGGACTTTATGAGCTCGTATTGGCAAAATACACAAATGTTCATCCTAGATGGAGCCGCTGTTGATACGGACGTCCTGATGGATTGTCCTAGAATTATTATAGGGAGGCAAAACGGAGTAGCCAGTGCCTACAAGGAAGAGTCTGTATTGATTTTCATCCGTGATGTTCGGGATGAAAAATCAAGCAAGCTTAATTTTTTCCATGAGCATGCTGGATGATCAAAGAGTCAACACGGTCATGCCGGAAACAGTACGGATGATCCTGGAATGACGATCCGTGATGCGATCCATGAAAGTGTAAAAGGGGCTTAACCTGACGATCTGTTGTTGCGGTGTGAATGGAAAGCTAAAAAATGGGGACTTTTTGATAGTGTTGCGGTATTTCCCATCGAGAATGGACCTTATTATACTGTAATAGCAATCTCATCTTGAGCCATGGCTTGAAAGGATGGATAGAGGAAGAAAATCATAGCTGATGTCACCAAATTTAGATCATAACTCTGCAAAATATGTTTCTTGGAATTTCCCTTTTTATAGTCAAAATGGAATTTTGGTTTTGAGCATGTTATCAGCACTATATAATCTATGAGTGATTAGAAATTTTAGTTAAAGCTGCCGACATTGAAAGTTTACAGCAAAGACATGCCAGAATTTCAGTACACTACTTCTCTCCCCTTCCCCCCCTTTTTTTTTTTTTGGGGGGGGGGGGGGGGAGGAGGGAGGAGGGGAAAGATGGGTGTTTGGATGGAGAATATGGTATTATAAAGGCAAATGCTCTCTGCTTTCTTATGCATTTAAACATAATCTTGGCATTGTGACTGGGTGAAGTGTTTTGTCACACTCATTTCTAAGACAAAATACCCACAAGCATTACACTTTGGTCAAGGGAACAGGGAAAAACCACAAATTGTTTTAACAAAATGCTCTCTTCCTTACTGAATTAAGGGTGATGTCATGAGATAAGCAGAAAATAGGGAAACATGTTTTCACAGCGTAGCATAACAGGAACTTTGCAGTACTATGGTTCTGTAAAATGATGGTTGAATTCTCAGCATCCCTCTCTGTCGTACAGAGACAGCCTGTATGATTTCTTTTTCAACACTGTCTCTTTTCCCTGCTTGTTTCTCTCTTTCCAACTGTCTGTGTTTGTTTGTTTTTTTTTAATGCAAAATCTAGATTAAATTTTCATTAAGTTTGGAGAATGGTACATCAAATTATATGCCATTCAGTATCTGATTATGACTAAAACACACAATCTGTACCAAAGAAAAGGTCTCAAGTCTTTCATACAACTTCTCCTATAACTCTCTACAATTGTTTCTTTCATCTTTATAGCACTACACCACATATTACCTGCATGTAGCGCATAAAAAGAACAATTTGGATTCAGAATGTTATTACAGACCCAAATATGTCAGTGACATACATGTGTGAAGTCACTGATGTGTTCATAACATAATATCTTGCTAATAATAACATCATCCCATGAATCAAAAGTTTTTAATCTTGTTTTTTTTTTTTTTTTTTGCTGAAAGGTTCTTTTGTGTGTTTTGTAAATTGTTTTGTTATGATGTTGATAGTCTTATGGGTGTATTTATTCAAATTCTGCAGAGAGATCAGTACTTACAATAAAAGTAATCATGAAAAAGATGTTCTAGAGAGTTAAAAAAAAGTCACCAGAACTACACCAGAGATTCAAATACATGGAATTTCATAATAATGAGTAATTGCCATTGTTCTGACATTAGGGTTTTGCTACCATTCCTGGCATGTTCGACCCCCCAATCAGTTGAATGCTGTCTTGTCTGTTTTTCTTTCATGAAAACAGATTTATAGGCACAACTGTCCAGCAGGCAGTTACTATTGAAAGTGCAGTCCTAGGTTTATCAAAGCATCAGAGATTTGGAGTTATCCAGGGATTGCAGCTGTTATCGCTGTGAGGTACCCTACAAATTAATTCTATCCCATTTGCTTTGTTATCTCTAGTTATCAGCCATTAGCGATTTCTGCTCAGTGTAAAAAAAGGGAAAATGATTAATGCCTAGATGTTTTTCTACAGAGAGTTCATGGAAGTTTGTGTAGCATGCATACAATACAGTGTACTTTGTATTGTGTTGTACTATCCGACTGAACATCAGTATTCTTTCAGAGCTAAAATTAAATGCCGTACAAATATGTATAGCTCCTTAATTTATAATACAGTACTTAGGATTGAATGATATGAAAAACAACAACAACACAATCATTTCAAAACAAGTACAATATGATGATTTTATTGTCATGAAGCTTCATCTTATAGTCTCATCTCATGCAAATTACCTCAGACATTCCCCATTCATTTGTTTTTAGATTTTAATCACTGTAAATGGCTTCAACATAAAATGCATAATGTAAGTCAGTACACAGACACATACAAAGACACACATACAGCTGTATTATAAATAAACAGTAAGCATGATCATGTATATTTATGTTCATTGACATGTTATTGTGCATTTAATGTTCAAAGAAGTTGTTTCTACTGTTTGTGAGCATGTGAGCATGCGCAGGTCCCTTCGTAATCAAGAACAGGAAACCAAACATCACATTATAATGTCCTCGTTAACATGTGATATACACTGTACACATTGGCTGACATATTTTTTGTCAGTAGGCCTATGCACTGTGTACCAGTTGTACAGTTTGCTCAATGTTAACTATAGTATTTGTATCTGCCTTATTCTCCACAAGGCAAGACTTGGGCCTCTACATACATGCCATTAGACCAATTCATGTCTTCAGGTCCTGTCATCACTTTGCTGCTATGAGTTGTCAGATCTCTTGCTATATCTGTCTCTCAATGAGTGTTACCCTCCCCCCCCCCCATAATTTTACTGTTACATTGTCTTTCAACCTGTGCTCTACATATGCCATTTCGTAGTTCTACTTTGCACATGAGCGGGAAAAAAAAAAGAAAAAAAAAAGGTAATTTGCCATGATAGGCATGCTGGTTTTTAAATTTATGAAGATAAAGCATCTGAGATGTAATGATTATTCATTCAATCCTCATAAATAATGCTTGCCAGCACATCTACATGTAACCTGTTTGTTATACAGTGTATTCATATTTCATGCTGTTCCAGTAGTAACTGCCCCTGGACATTGATTGTCGAGAAAATGAAATTTATCAGTGGGTTAAAAACCATTACACTTTTTTTTTTCTTCTTCTGGGAAACTGCAGTCACGAGAGTAAATATAAAAATGTAGCAGTACATGTATGAAATAAGGAATTTTGATTAATGATGTTGCAGTTGAATATACATGTGTTTTATGTCATGTTCAGTAACAATGTTTTCATCCATTCACTTGACCTAGTTAATGAAGAAGTACTGTAGTTTGTGTATGTGTGTGTGTGTGTGTGTGTTGTTACAAATTACATGCACTTCTTTTTCATAGATTATAGACTGTTCTTTTCAATGATTTGTTGCTGCTCTGTACTTATACCTATGGAGAGTCTTTTAATACTTTGATAGCATCATACATGTATGTACAATTTACATACATATGTATGTACAAAATGTAACTGTGTCACTGTTATTCATTGTATGCCTACAGATACTATACCCATGTCAATCCACAACATATAGTGTGCACCCACTAGGCCAGGCTACCTTTGACATTTAGATGGTATCATTATGTGATGACCTAGACTTGAGACTCAGCTTGCTGTGCTCAGCCAATCTGTGTGTTTATGACTTCTTGATTCATTGTCTGACCTCATCTCTCTCTCTCTCTTTCTCTCTTTACGTTGCTTTCTCTCCTTCTTCCACTTCTCTTTGTTTTCTTTCTTCTATCCTCCATCCGTCTTCCGTCACAGCTGAAGGCCTCCAATAAAGCTACCCTGTCTAGAGGCCACATACCAATCAGTGCCATTCAAGTCCGCCGCCTACCCCACATCTCCTTCCTCTCGGCGAAGACCATCGGCTTCAACAAGGATCTCTTGGTCCTCACCACCGAACTCCAGGGCCTCGGCGACTCGCCCAACGAGACCAACGAGCTGCTCGAGGACGCGCTCGGCGTCGACGACCAGGAGCTCCTCATCGCGCAGAACAACAACGGCCCCGAAGCCCTCAAGAGCGGCTCCTCCTCAGACATTCCAGGCCGGTTGGAGGGGGAATCGGTCACCGACAGCGACAGCATACGGGACCGCAGCCAGGAGCTGACGGACTCAGACGAGCAGACGACCAACGACTTCCTCGACGACGACTACGAGCTGCCATGCCACGATCGGCTCGCGGACGTCGACCTGTACGCCCTCTCACCGCATGACTTTGATTCGCCCGATTCTATATTCAGTCGCTCGCTAGCAGACCTGACTGATCTGAGCCTGTGTAAGTGTTGGATTGATTTGGAATGCAAAGCCTTGGCTGCATGAAGTGGATGAACTAATGATTTCTTGAACCAAGTTTTATGTTGGGAGTGGAGTTTGGCTATTTACAGCGTGACTGTTTTTCACATAATTGCATGACTTGTGTACTGTATATAGCAGACCCATGTATATCCTGCCATTCATCCGTATATCTGCGGGGATTTATATGAGGAATTGTGGAAAGACCATCTTAACATTTGCTCATGTGTATTCATCCATCTCATCACCACTCCATCACACCCTAGATACTCTTCACTCTACTAACAAGCTGTTGCTTAGCAACATAGAACTGACAGCCAGTCTGGAGCAGAAAGTAGTCGCTTTGAACAGCATCATGTCTAAAAGGCTCGCTGAAACCGCAAAAGGCCCCATTCGCAAGCGCAAACTAGATGAATGGCCCCTGGAGTGTGACAGTGGGACAGCCCAGGTATCCCCCATTCATGCTGCAGTTGCCACGGCAACCAGTCCTCCCAGGAGTGCATCGGATGATGATGGTTCCATTGAGATTGATTTTGAGTGTGGGAGTGTGTGGTTCCATGCAAAACGCCACAAAATGACACCGCTTCAAATGCAAAAAGAGTCGCACAAAATTGCTGATTCACCCATCGGTTTGGATGATGCCGATGTCTCCAGGTCATTGCAGGGAATTGACCCCACCATTGATGCATCCCTCGGGCTCGGCCAGTGGCAAGTGACCACCGCATCCTCAGGAGATGGGCATAAAGCCTCCACAAGTGCTCTCGCAACAACCGCATCTGCTTCCTCGCTAACATTTCACGCATCTCTGTCCAGTGGGCAAATGCCTTGTAGTGGTTCACTAACAAATAATCAGCAATTTGCTATTATGTCACATGATTTGCAGCAGCAGCAGCTAACGTTTGTTCCCCGTGATACAGGCACTCACATAGTTCCATCAGTCAGTAGCCATGGCAACGCATCACCAGCTTCCTATACCAATGTTGCACAAGTGCCCAGTTTATTGGTAGGAACTATACTGCCTTGTACCAGCACTAGAACTGCACAAGAATCAGCTGATAGAACAGATATTGTAGAAGATCATTTACAAAGTGATTGTGAGGAGTTAACTGTGGAAGAAAAAGATGTTAATGTGAAGATAGTGAAAGTAGAGGGATATAGTGATCCATTAGGGAGCTCTGTTCAGACTCATACCTCAGAGGAGGGGAGGGGAGAAGCATGCACCTCAGAGAATTGGAAAAAGATAGACAGATCAAAGACTGTCACTGGCACGGAAAGCACTGCATCTTCTTTGGGTGTGTCTGGTGATGACAATGTCTCACGGAGCAACAAGACATTCTTTGGTTTTGGAGGAATGATTCCGAGGAGTGTTGCTCTAAGTCAAACTGATAAACCAGCTGCCACAATGATTAAAAAGAAGGAGGAGAAGAAGAAGAGTGATGATGCTGCTGGTAGATTCAAAGACAATTCCACTGAAATGGAATGTGATGATTTAAGACGGACGGAGGGGGAAGATGATGATTTGCTTGATGCAGGGAGGTTGGTAGGAGTTAGCAAACATTGTTTCCAAAAAGAAGGGGTAATAGCTGGGGATGCATGTGATACTCAAAGCATGTCAGGTAGGGAGCATTTAAGGCATGCACATTTTGATGAAACTGTTGGTAAGACAGGTGATGACAATGAATCTCTTGACATGATTGCATCATCCGAGTCCTCCAAAGAGATGCCATCACCACCTCCTCTTCCATCCACATCCACGATTGATGTGTTGCCAAGGTTACCGGAAACGTACTCTGAGCTTGAACAATCTGGCCTCTCAGCTATTGATATCTTTCCCACAGATGAAGAGTTCGGAGTCGAGACCATCAGACGAAGGAGGGCGCTCCTGAGTGCAGATAAAGAAGGTGAGTGGACAGTTGGCATCTTTTGTTTAATAAGAAAGTGATCTTTATGTGAAAAGAATAAGAGTATTGACATGCATTGATATGACAAGAATGCTTTGCTGCTTCTAAAACATTACGCTGCAGAATGCCTCTTGAGATAACCCTCAGTCTAAACTTTTGTTTGTAGTGCAAGTCATTTTGTTCAAAGAAACCAAAATGGATTCTCCCTCGGTGCTTATACATTGAGAATTTAAATGAAACTGCAGTCTGTGAATGTGTTAACATGGTTCAAAGTTCATCAACATTGAGTTAAGCAAGTTATGATTTGAATTATGATTGGTGTTGGGTGATGGCATCTCCAAACAGTGGCAACCCAAACATGCTTTTTAATACTGTTGTTGCCATTAGCAACCAGTCTGTTTGCAGCATTAGTGACATTTTTGAGGTGATAGTTGAGAGAGAATTATTAAAAAACAAAATCCTTGTAAAATAAAAAAGAATCAGTGTTGTCTGTGAGTGTGTGTGCTATTTAAATGCTAAACACAAGTCTATGATGGGTATAACTATAGGTATAACTATAGGCTGTCTTTTTTTTGTAAAAATCTGACACCTATTCAAAGTAATAATGCTAAATGTACAGTGCAGTAAACAAATATGTTTTGAAAAGAGCAAGAAAGGGAAAAAAAGCTGGGACCTACAGAATTTTAGCACAAATTGAGTAGCTTTGGTATCAAATACAGACTACTAGTAGTCAGTTTTGCGTACAGTTCTAGTTGGGCTGTTTGCGTGAAGCTGTAAAAGAAGGAAAAACAAAAACAAAAACAACAAATGGCTCCACATTCATCAAACCAACAAGTGCATATTAAATTCTACAGTATTTTTTGTATCGAATCAAGCAGCTACCTAACAAGATCGAAACTGGTTGTGTGTGGTATTTGAAAAATTTTAATGATGGTTTCAAGAGCTTTGGCAAAACTCTGCCAACTTATATTTCTTTCCATCCTCATGAAAATTTTATTTGTAATTCTTTCTAGTGCCAGCAAAATTACAAGGTGGTGTGTTTCAAATGTTGATACTGCACTGTCATTTTAGCAAAGAAAAAACAACAACAAACAAACAACCCCCCCCAAAAAAAAACAAACAAAAAAACCAAAAAAACCCCCAAAAAACAAAGAAATAACGAAACTAGATGGGCTTCATAAGAGATCAAGATATTATTTTCTCTTCTGGAAGGCCACTCTTGTCAAAATGTCATACTTGAAGGAGAATTATAGTCAGATGTACAGTATGTGTGGGTTTGGTGAATGCAGAAGGATTTTAGGAAAACACTCAGAATTTGAGCAATATTGGACAGTCTGTTAGAAATTATCAATTTGTAAAGTTTTGGTTCATTCCATGTACAGCACAGTTCTCACTTTGAGAGCACTGTTGGTGAGAATTCTGCAGCAATTTCTGATGTTATAGTACCAACATATTTTATAGAAGATATTAAAGGAATTTCATTAAAATCAAATTTTCCTGGGACATCAAGCAAGCACTTTGCCTAGTTCCTCCAGAAGGCAAGGAGAATAAAATTTGCTTTAAAGGGATGGTATAGTTTTGGTTGAGATAGGGATTCAGGTTTTCATGTTTTGCGAGATAATTAGAAACCACTTATAAGAAGTATGATAGATCGCACAATTCTATGAGGAATTCAAAGTTTATTTGATGAAATGTGGTCTTTATGGCTGAGATATAAAAAAAATAAATTAAAACAAAGTGGTCCTGGTGAAAGGTGGGTCCCACTTTTCATTATTAGTTCTTCGTGTTTTAACATTTTGGCAATTTGAAAACCAATTTTATCCAAATAAACTTTGAATTCGTCTTAGAATTGTATGGTCTTTCATATTTCATATTAGTGGTTTCTAATTATCTCACCAAACGTTTAAACCTGAATCTTTATCTCAAACAGAACCATACCTTCCCTTTACAATATCTGAGAAACAGGTCAAGGGAATATATGATTTCCAAGAAAAATAGTAAAATCGATGGATTGTCTAATTTTCCTAAATCTGTCAATGACTACATCGTGCATTTTGCTGCACTCTCGTAATCTATTCACATCTTTGGGGAATTTCCCCTCGAAGGAGCAGTGAACTTGCAGGAAGCTAACCTTCTCAACAGTTCTGGATATGGAGTGAAACTTTCCATATCAGGAACTTAATAAAAGGCATCTCTCCTCAGCAAAGGCAATTCATTGTTTGTTATTGCTGGTGCCTATGTAAGCATGAATCAAAAACATTGAAACAATATCCGTGCAATGATATACTAAAGATATGGAAGCATTAAGTAGATTAATAAGGTATTCAGGAAATTAGTAATGGGCAAATCTTTCACTTCATTGTTATCATTAGAACGATTGATGTGTAACTCTATAACCTCTTAACATTTTCCAGCCTGCACTATTGTAATCAGACAAATAACGTCTTTGTGTCTATGACAGTGTGCATTGTGAATTGAACTTGGGTGATGCATTTTAACAGAAGATGAAAAAGAAAAAAAAAACACAACGACAAAACTGGGTGGGGATAAATGTCGTGAGTGGCTGCGGGAGTTTTCTGCTGTTAAAATCAAAACAAAACTCATCATGCACAGGGGCAAACCCAGAGCTGTGCTGTGGCTTTTTGACCCTAGCCAAATTTGTTTCAGGCTATCAAAGTGTGTATGTTTGTGCATGTAACGTGTGTGTGTCAGCGTATGTTTGTGCGAGCGAGTGTTGCTTAGTCATGCACCAGACAAGTCGAAGCCACCGACTCTATCTCCTACCCACCTTCCTGGTCAATTTTCTCTTGATAGCTTGTCGGCTGAGGGGATCCCTGAAAGGGGGGGGGGGGGCAGGGACAGGGGACAGGGGGCAGGGAAGAGACAGGTGATGGGGAATGGAGATAGGATGTTGGGATGGGGAAAAGGGATGAGTGAATCCCCCTCATGCAATTCTGACAAAGCCGCAAAGCCTTCCCTGACAAATTTGTCCGCGCTGTCACACCTCATCCTAGCATGTGAGAATCCCTTTAGGTATGTGTGTGTGTGTGTGTATGTGTGTGTGTGTGTGTGCGTGTGTGTGTGTTGGGATGGGGGTGAATCATGGCTCAAAAGTAAGAATCACAGAGAGAGGGAGCAGAAGATGGAAGAGCTGAAGGTATTTAAAAAAAGGGGAAGAAAAAAAGGGAGAAGATAGACAAAAAGATGAGGAGTATGACAGAGGAAGAAAGAAACAAGGTTAAGAAAAGAATATAAAAGATAAGACAGAAAAAAAGGAAAACTAGAATAACAAAAGGAATCAAAAGAGAAGGCAAGGAGAAGTCAAAATGAAGGTGTTCTGTTCTCAATCCCATTTTTATTCCGTGTTTTGAGTAATAGCTGTGATAAAAATTGTGGGCTTTGAACCCATGACCTCCTGATTGCTAGACAGGCGTGATATCCACTGGACTACCCCGCTTTTTGTCCAAAAGCCAGTGATGGTTCTGATCCCTTGTGGCAGCAGACATATCGGGACAATTACCCCCCCCCCCCCCCATTAACCCCGGCTAAATACTGATTAGTGATAAGGTTACAGTAAAGATTAAGGCTAGGGTTAGATTTAGGGTTTAGTTTGGGTTCGGATTAGGTTCTGGATTAGGATTAGGGTTAGAGTCAGGGGAAGGGTCTGGGGTAATTGCCCAGGGGGCAATTGCCTTAGACCTGGCAGCAGGTACTGCAATAAATATTAATGATTCTTACGTCAAGTTGAACACTGAATGATTGGTGTTTGCTACTCTTTATTTATGTTGATGAAGGGCAATTTGTCAATCAGTTACAACAAAATAACTTGAAGTGTTGAAGTGTTGTCTGGATCCCTTACTGATTGAGTGCGTAATCCTCTGTGATGTTTTCGCGGGATCATATGCAGGACGGGAGAACCTGCTGAAGGAGGCGACCCGGAAGCTCTCGTTGAAGAACAAGAAGAGGAAGCGGCGCACGTCGGACAAGGTCGGGATCGATGGCTCCATCATTGGCCTCGGCGGGGTGGACGAGGCTGGGGACGGCGGGAAGCAGAAGCGGGTGGCACCCAACTACTTTGTGGCCATCCAAGTCTGCAATCCAGAGGTATCTATGAAACTACAGCCAAAACATAGCTCTCGTATGCCTGCAGAACTGTCTAGTTTTGCTTTGAAATGTGCAGATACTGTATGCATGAGAAGCTGTTGAAATAATGCTGTCATAACATGATTTTTGTAAGGTAATGACGGAAATGCAAAATATTAGCCAAAAAACTTTGCTGGAAGTACTACAGTCTCAGAGTTTGGCCAGTCGTGGTTGCTGTGTGATATATATATATATATATTTTTATCACATTGATTATAATTATTGGTTCACAGCGAGTCTGCATGCAGTACAATACCACTGCTAGATGATTTTGATTGTCAGATATTAGCAGTGTTCTGCATACCCAATTCCCACTTTTAATCTCAAAATGTCATACCCATGTGGGCCCTCGTAGACAGAGTTGTTATTGTTCAGCTCATTATTTTGGCAAATCATGTTAGCCAGACAAGTTTCTTGGTAGAGCTTTCCAATAAGCCAGTTCGGAGATAGCTCATGTGCGCATGGGTACAAATGACCTTTCATTTTTCTCAGTTGGTTAGGCACTTCACTCAATTTAAAGCGACGTAATGCAGCAGCTTGCCCAACATAGCAATTTATGGAACTCGTATTCTAACAAAGAATGAACCTGTGTAGATGAAGTGACAAGAATGGTTTGTCAATCAACACTTTGGGAAGCATCCATTTCATTGTGCTGTTTTGAGTACATTAACAAACTTTTCTTGTTAACATTGCAAAATACCAGGCTTGCTGTCAGGTGGATGTACTGGCAGGCACCATTTATAAGGATTGCATGAATAATCATAGCAGTACAGATGCTTATCTCAGTGAAATTAAAAACCAACCAGTCTCTCGGTACAAATGACCTTTTTCTGCTCTGAATGCTCAAACTGGAACCCCGAACTGGCTTATACATTGCAAGCAAATTCCAAATGGTGGAAGTTTGAGGCCTTCCGAGTGCTATGTTTAACTTGAATTCAGTAGGGTATTTTTTATCCAGGGTAGCCATATGAATAGTTCATACCCGTGTGGGCCCTTGTAGGCAGAGTTGTTATTGTTCAAGTCTCAGATCAGGAATGCCACCTGAATGATTGGAAATCCACACAGTTGTTTTGTTTTGTTTTGTTGTTTGTTGTTGTTGTTGTTATTGTTATTGTTGTTGTTTTGGTTGTTGTTGTTGTTTTTTTTTTTTGGGGGGGGGGACATTTTATTTCCCTCATGTTTACAAATCTATTCCCTCCCCCCCCCCCCCCCCCCCCCCCCGTGAAACAGAAAGATGTTCTTAATTCAATTTCCACTTTATATAATAGTGATTTGTATGTAGAGGACAAGATACAATATTATTACTATTTATTACTATTTTTGTTTAATGGTATTGATATTATTTTCATACAACTAGTTATTGTATTACTCTTATAAGTTCCATTACTATGATTAACATTATCGTAAGTAGTATCAGTCAATTCTTTTAACTACATTAGATTAGATTACTAGTAGATAGCATATCATTTTTTATTCATTAAACATGTATGTCTACTGTATACGCCTAATATTTCATGAGGTTTTTATTTTCTCGAATTTCTTGAGTGGGGTGCTATTAGCAAATTTATAAACACACAAAAATATAAACTTTGATCCTGACATGAATGTGACGTGCATGCACACGTTTCTCAGTTCAGTGCCGTACTACGCAATCGCGAATTTAACTACTCATGAAATTGTCGGTAAATCCCAATTCATGGAAAATTAGACTTGCTAAATATATGGCGTATACAGTATTTTAGTTTAGTACCACATTTGAGAGAAGACGCGTGAATCTGTTGATGGGGCTTGGCTAGTTTCTGTTTCTGATCTCATAGACTTCCTCATGTATCAGCATTGGGCATTTGATCTGGCTGACTGAGACAAAAAATGGTCCAAAATTAGCAGTATGGGGTAAAGTGAGCAGTCAGCTCCCAACCAAGACAAGTGTGAGATTAGTTAGGGAGATGTCTGTATAAACCTGACACTTATTATTTGACACAATTTGTAGTCTCCTTACTGGGCTGTTGTAATCTATCTCATGAATACTGTAAAAGTGGAAATTTTCACACTCAGCTGGATAAGAAGAGTTTTGCGTGTGTTTAATTCCGCAGAATCAAGACATCAACCACTGGAACATATGACAAGCAAAAAACATTCGCATGTTGTTATTTTCATGCTAGTTTCTGGTTGCATGAAATGCGCGAAAATTCTAACACTGCGAAAATTTCCTCTTTTACAGTATATAAAGCAAAAACTATTGATATGCCAAGGAGATATTTGTAGAGGCTGGTCATCAATGCAGAACATCACAGTTGCTCCATCCAATTAATTCTGCCAAGCTCCGAAGATAAATCTGACTGGAAATATTTCTTCCAAGTGACTGGAAAGATAGACTATATCTGTTTTTGTGGCAGCGACTCCATTGACTTATGTGGGATTGTCAGGAAATATGGAATTAACACCAAAAATGGAGACTCCTTCTCCCTTTTTCCTGTCTTGTATTCCCATCATATTTGTTGGCTTACCACTTAAAAAAAAACCCAGCGAGATACTGTGTCAGGCCAAGCACAATTATTAAATTAAATGCTTGAACCCAGGTTGTGCCATAATCAGATATGACGTCGATGTAGGATGCACAGCTAATATCCACTTTGCATTTCTGAGAAGGGACCCTCATGAACTCACCACCGAGGTTAATTGGAATGGCAAAATGATTTAGCATAACATCATCTAAAGATTAACTCACAAGTTTGATCCCAGAGTGCAGTTAATCTCACAACAATCCAACTACACTTGCCTTTGTCTAGTACTCAGCCAAGCGAGGTACAGAGTGAGAGTGATCACCGAAGTTTAACACCTATATGGTGACGTACAGTTGTATCAGCCTGCCAGCGGTGAACACCTGCCAAAAGCTATTGGTGTTCAGCTGTTTCAATTTGCTGAAAGTTTAACACAAGGACACCATCTTGGAAAGTCCTATGAAACTACAGGCAACTTCCATTATAATAAAGTCCTCTGAACCAGCAATTTTCTTTCATTATGTCAAAATTTTGTTGTAGCTGAACAGTGAAATATGTAAAGATATATAGATGATAATTTTGGGATCTGAATTTCTACTTTGTTGTAACAAGAATTTTGAACTTATAACCATGTTTGTTATAATGGGAGTGCACTGTATTGTAAGTTGCAATAATTGCAGTTTCTCTGGCAACAACTATGCAACAACCAATCAGATGTGCTTATTTCAGGCATTGCCATGGTAACTGCGATTGTAGCAACATTCAATCAAAATGGACACCAGCTGTGACAGTGGCACGGATGCTTCATGTTCTGAGTTGACCACAAACGGTTTTTGGAAATCACTATTAAAAGTGCTGAGTGAAAAATTGGTTCTACAGTCAACCTTGCATAAGTCAACCTCACATAAATCAAATAATTGCCCAAGTTGATGATCTTTTGAAGTCCTCTTCTCTTTATATTCTATTGATTTTAATTCCTCATAAGTTGAATTTACTCTAAGTGGAATCTGTTTCTTTAGTCCAAGTAGATTCAACTTAGGCAAGGTTGACTGTATTTTTCAGATCAAGTTTATCAACTACATTTCAAACTTACAAATGTTGTAAATGTAGCTTTCAGACTGCTCTGCTGTACCCCTGGAAAAAAAAACTAAAAAGAAACAAAATCGACTGACAATCAAGATGTCTGGAAAAAAACGCAACTAAGATATTAGATTATTTTCTTTTTGTTTAAACCTAAAGTAAGAATTATACTCTAGACTTGTTTATGATTTATACTGGATATAATTTCTGTTGCAATATCTGATTTCAAGTTGCCCACATTGCCCACATTATTCTAAATATGTGGAAACATACATTGCAGATATTGCCGAAATTTTTAATGTATGTCATGAATTGTCGGTGGCTTGTTCAGGAGAAGAGGTTTACAGTATCAGTGTTCATCGTGACGTCAATGTTCCTCCCTGAAAAGTTGATATCAGTAGTTTCACCCAACAAATAGCGATGAGGAACATTAGCCATGTTTGATTGTAGTTGGGTATATTTCTATCTTGTGACCTGCCCTGTAAAGATGAAATAATTATCTCGCACATGAATCCCTTCTCGACTAAATTCTAAATATACAACATTTTATTGACACGTGAAGTAGTTATCAATGACAGAGAGAGAGATTCAAATCTGTCAGCCCACGTAATTCCAGTCATAGGAAATGTTTCTGATACGAACATTCATGAGTTCTGTTTGCACTAGAGATTTATGGGTGTTAGCAGTGTGACGTCTACATTTCCCTCGATGCGACGCAACCTTTTGAGGTATCGGTGTTCCTGTGTAGTCATGTGATATTTCGGTGTGATCATCATCAGGATTAGATTTGTGCATGCATACATTACTCCAAGAAGACATACAGGACTTGGCACATTTTCTTAAATCATGTTTTTTTCAGGTTTGCGATATATGTTGTACAGTTGTAGTTTATGCTTTTTTGATGTTTTGGATTTGTTTCTCTTATGGGGGAAGTGGTAGGGGTAGGAATGTGCTTTATATCTTTCACATCAGTTGACAGAAAGATATATATGTGATGAAAAAGGCATAGACAAAAAGTTTGCTTTAGGACCACATGCTTGTAACATAACAACTTTCTTTTTTCTTACTTTGATATGGCACACCATAATGAATTGATGTGTAGAGAAGTGTTGTGAATGCATTACATTTTAAAGGATAGTCTTTCCTGAGATGCCGAGGGAAGTTGGTGCGGGGCAGTGTTAAATTTGGCAATGACTCAGTAGCAATGATCTAGATCCAATGACACGAGGGATTTAGCGTTACGCCGTCGAGATGATGACAAGCATTAGCGTCAGAACGTTAATTTGTCGCTTAGCATTAGAACGAAGAAGTTCTCCCCAGCAGATCTCAGAAAGAGAGAGTATCTTCGTAGAAGGGATGGGAAATATTGTGCGGTAAATTGATACAGGAAATTCACCTCATGCTCAGCTTAAGGGGTGCTCCGCGAAATCGGATTTGTTTACGTTTGGGTCTTACAGGTTAATCTTTCGAGACGTAAGCCGTACGTTTTATGCCTTGTTGACATGACTGGGTGTATCATAGGAGTGATACTCTTTTAGTTCCTTTAATCGATAGTCCGAGCCAGGGTTAGTGTAAGCCTTTAACCTGCACCCGTTGCCTTTAAAAGTCTTGTATCAATTCTTAAGTATGAAGAAGCCAGTGAACTTTATGTTTTTATATTTGAGTTTGATGAGTATGCTGACAGTTGAAATGCGAGTCAAACCTCATTCTGCTTTGCTCTGCTTTCAAATTTAAGCATTGATAATTAATATGGTCCATTGCCGGTGTAAGCCTACTTATGCCACCAAACATTAATTTTCATCTTTGGTGTTCTTAACTCTGATAGACTCATAGCATTCCAATTTATACTTGCTTCAGCCTAATTTAAAAGCATGTCCCGCATACATTGTATATATGGGAAGGAAGCAAACAACCAGATAAACAGTTATGAGATGTAAAGCTGTCGCATTTATATACAATCAGGCATACAGGAGATTAGGCATTTTATACGCATATTCTAAATGCCATAACAACATGCTTCACTAAAGGGAAAAGAAGTCTATAAAAGAACAACAGCAGTGGATTGAGTAAATGCAGCAATATTAGTACAACGAATCAACAAAGTTTGAGGAAAATCGGACAATCCATTGAAAATTTATGAACTTCTAGGCCTGAATTCACAAAGGTGATACAAACAAAAACCATGGAGCGCCAAGTGTCGCATGGAGTACTTCGTTACAAAATCAGTCATTTCATCGATGAAATGATTATTTTGTAATGAAATGACAACATTTTGTAACTAAATGAACATTTCGTCCACGAAATGATAATTTCGTTAACGAAACGGTCATTTTGTCGACGAAATGACCAAGTTCGTAATGAAATATTCCGTGCGACACTTGGCGCTCCATGGTTTTTGTCCATTGTTTACCCCATGGTTTCATTTGTACCACCTTCGTGAATTCGGGCCTTATAGTTTTGGTACAGCCATCACTGATTGAGAAGACCATTTAATACATTTCATAACATCATGTAAAACAATTAAAAAGAAAATGTGAAGAGAGATTTTTAAGGTACGCCTTTTCTTGACTTGTTATTGACATACATTGTATGTTGAGAGTAATATTGTTCCCACTGCTTTCTGAAAGTGGTAAGTTAATGTGCCCTTTCATTCTTTCATTATGATAGAAAAATTACAATTTGTTGAATTTTCTTCATATGTTCATTAAAATACCATGTGTCATTGTCCATATGTGATTTCACACAGTATAGTTGTAGTCTTCTCATTTAGCAGTGGCTGCACCAACTTTAAAAATTCTTAAATTTTGGTTTTCCTCAAACTTCACCGGTGTGTACTACTACTATAGTCGCATTCCCTCAATTCACATATATATTTGGATTTCATTCTCCTTTAAAACCAGAAAGATTTGAATTCGACACCCTAAAGGTTGGACAGAAAGTGGTTATTGATAGCTATCAAATATTTTATACTGGAATAAATGTCAAATTCATTATTTTTTTCAGTAAAAGCACCTCAATTTGCATTTCTCTTGTTTTGATGAGTTTGGTTGAGGAATGTTATGGTGGTTGCTCTAATCCTTGTTCAACAACTTATGGAATACAGATGTCATTTCCTTTTCAAGAAGTTGTGCAAGGTTAGATTTGATCGTGTGTATTCAGTGGTCAGTTAACGTCCAGGGGGATTACCTTTTTTCTTCCTTCCCAGATTCACAAGGCCCTCCACGATGTCCAGCAGACGGTGATGGCTGGGGACGAGAAGCTGAAGGACGCCATGGTGCCCATCCCGACACTACATCTCACCATCATGGTGATGCACCTAGCAACGGATGAGGAGGTGGACAGGTACATACATACCTCCACAGGGAATGTGACAGATGGATTTACCTTGGGGGGGGGGGGGGAGCAGGGGTCCGTTTCATGAAAGTCTTATGAGAGACTTTTCGCTTAATATAAGACACACTTATGAGAGACTGTTGAATTTGCAAATAACACCCGACTTGGGTAATTTGCAAAAGTAAAAACCTTGCAAAATATATGGTGTATATTAGGTAGATGTTGTAGCAATGAGGTTTGAAATTCTGAAGGAGTGTAAGATCATTGGTGGTGGTGTGATTGAGATCACATTGTTGACCAGTGTTGTTAGATGTCAGTTTGTTTATGACTTCAATGCAAAACCACGTGTCCTGTAGTTGTGTGGATCTTGTTTGTACCCTGATGTGTCAAGGAAAGCTGGTTCATGCATGCAGCATCTGTTTGGAATAGGGTTTGTATACTGTGAACATGGAATATTTTGTAGCGTGCCAATTTTCGTACTTTTTCGTGCCCGCTAGCAGAAATAATAAAATGCAATGCTTAACAGATATCAAGATATGTACAGAGATCCTCTCATCTTCAAAACCATAAACATGTGACATGATCTGGAATTAGCCTAGGTAGAACAAAAACTTCATCATGGGAAATTCCACTTTTACACTTATCTTATTACTCCATGTGATATGAATGCAACTTTCAGATGGGACTTTTGAATCACGACACTTTACTGGACTTGCCGTAACTTGCATTGCTATCCATTTTTAGAAGGAATTAAGAGAATGAAGACAAAAAATAGCTTGGAGAGTTTCCAGTGTTGTAGTACAGTGACACTTCAAAGTTCAATTCTCAGTTTTCTCACAATTCTTCCCCCCAAAAAAGTCTTTAATAATAATAATAATAATAATAATAATAATAATCATATTAATACTACTACTACTACAACTACTACTACTACTACTAATAATAATAATAATAATGCTGATGATGATGATGATAATAGCTGATATTTTTATCGAGATTTTTCCACTGGATACAAAGTGCTTTGAAACATTATCCCTAGTCAGCATAGGAGATAGAAAAAATAAAGATTATCAGGCAGTGACAGTATGAGTCTAGTGCATACAGAGGGGTTTCAGAATAAATAGGTCTTCAAATTTTGTTGGAGTGATCCAGTGTTGGTGATGATTTTAACCCGTTGAGGATGGTTTGATTTTGCTACAACAAGCATTTCCTAGACACTTGCCCGAGTATACTCGGGACTCGTCCTCAACGGGTTAATAGAAGAGGAATTTTTTCTCTTTCATCCTTTCCAGAGCCAAGCTTGCACTCATGGAGTGCCACCAGCTGCTCAGCCCTCGCTTCGAGAACAAGAAGCTCAGCATCTGGTTCCACGGTCTGGGTCACTTCAACAACCAGGTCATGTTTGCCAAGATCAAGGATGTCGACGGCATCCTGGATACGCTCTACAACGTGGCAGGTAAAGGATGGTGACAACTTTCTTTCTGTTTTCTTTTAGTTTAGTGTTTTCTTGGTGGAGTTACCAGCGTCAGAAGTAGAGGTACAAAATCTCAGACTCATCAACTCTTAACTGCACTTTGTTTGCGGATTGGCATCCACCGTGGGGCACTGTCTTTGTCAGTTGGTGCAAATGTGACGTCTGGAAACAAATTGTCAGTGAATAGAGATTACCTAATCCAACTATTAATACCTACTGCATCACCATGGTCCTTCCTTTTGGACCAAGGCCCATTGCTAACACCTGAGTGGCCTTGCAAACTTTACAACAAGGTCAAGTTTGGATGGATTCATTACTGAAATGCCTTATTACATATACCGTATGTCCCCCCAAAAAATTACAATGAGACCCTCTGCAATGATAACTTAAAAAATAGTGAATCAATCCAAATACAATTCCAGGGTATGAAACTACAACTCATTGCCCACATCTTACAGAAAACCCCATTCAATTTACTTCAGTGGTCTAAGAGAAATGAAGAATTTTGTAGAGCATGTCAGGAATCTCTTCCCTCCAAGTTCTGTCTATTGTGTTCACACATTAATATGCAGTTCCAAGAGCATCCAAGTGCTTAACTTGGAAGAATCAGACTTATGACATGCTTTACAATAGTCCGTATTTCTCTGTGACTGCTTAACCAAATTGAATAGGGTTTTCTGCAAAATAGAGCTAAGATGTTATATTTTAAGACCCTGAAGTAGCATTTGGATGGTTAAATCATATTGGGTGTTATCAATGCGAAAATCTGATTGTAATTTTTTTTTTTTTTTTTTTTTTTTTTGGGGGGGGGGGACATACTGTAGAGTTCTTTTGTTTTTATCACTTTAGTTGTTACACATTGCTTTGGCACTAAATTCATTGCCTCACAAAGGATTGTCATTTACAATTGAGGACTACTTGGCCTTATCTCAGAAGTCAGTATTAATAAGGAAAAATGGGACTCTGGAGAGATGGAACAGGACATGATAGACTTTTTAAGTTCGGTCTGCATGTAAGAATATGGTCCAAAAAGTGTCTTGAAAGAGATTGCAACCAGAGTCTTGATGTTACCACAACCTCTCTTCCTCGGGTTCAAATCCATAATGAAAACATCTCTGTGATATGTTCACAAATTCCTCATTTTCCACTTCAATGCACCTTCCTCCTCTCCGTCTGTGTAGAAACGGTGGAGAACTGCTACCGCCGCCACGGCATTCACTCAACTGGGGAGCGAGGGTTCAAGCCCCACCTGACCGTTATGAAACTGTCGAGGGCACCAAGCCTGCGCAAGAAGGGGGTGCGACGTATCAAGTCGGAGCTGTACCGGACCCACAGTGCCCAGGTTTTCGGCAGTCAGCCTGTAACCGGGTTCCAGCTCTGTTCCATTAACAAACCCAAGAGTGAAGACGGGTACTACTTCAAGGCACACGAGGTCATATTTGGGCAAGGTCGGCAGTTTTCACAGATTTCACTTTGATGGTCCACATCCAGCAGTTGAATTTCTATTGAGTGAATGCTAAGAACATTCAAAACTAGACAAGGAGTAATTACAGTAACAGCAACAGCAGCAAACAAAGCTTGAATGACTGTTATATCCAGAAATATATACAGACAGTAAAATATAGACAGTATAACATCAGCAGAAACAAGCAGCAATTGTTTTACAGTGTGTATCTGTAAAAGAGTAATGTATAATGTGCGTAATGTCCATTTATAGAAAACCTGTAATGCCAACAATAATGACCAGGAATAATCAGAATCAAAAAGAAATAAATCAATGATTTTTGTCATCTCTTGTCCTCCAGAATGAGAATCAGTTTGTATGGAAATTTGACCCAAGTCATTGTGATCTAAAAACCAGCTGAAGACATAATGATGGTATTAGTAATTATTGTAAAGTGCTGTTATTGCAGTCAATGTGGGAGGAACTTGGACACCCGAAGCTTATTGTTGTTTCCTGGCTACTGCCATAAATGACAGACAGCAATTTGCGGCAATGAATAGCAATTTGCAAACTACTTTGTGAGATTGGTGCTGGAAATCTGGACCTGCTTCTTAACCGATTGAAGACGAGTCCCGAGTATAAATATGTGTTGTATCAAAATCAGCCTGTCCTCAGTGGGTTAATGACTGCTATGTATTTTGTGAATCTGCAGTTACATGTCCATGTATGTACACATGGCTAGCATGGAAGTAGTTAGAGTGTGAAATTGTGTTCTGTTTGAATATTATATGTATACAGCTCCCTCACCACTACCAAATCCATCCAACCAGCAGATGAAGGCAGAGTCTTCCAGTGCACCAATCACAGAGTCTGTTACATCACCCTCTGAACAGGCAGGTGATGGAACAGCCAATCAGATGCAAGGTAGGAAAAAAATTGTAACAGCAGTTTGCTGTGATACCCTACTTTTGTACAGGTTCAAGAGCACCTGTCTTTGCAGTGACCCATTGATCTTTTGTCATCATTTGATAACCACACCCTATGCCTCTGTATGATCAAAAGAGTGTACATGACTTGGACATTCGAGGAAGCAACATTAAGGATATCATGCCAAGGATACCTTAAAGGGATCGTATAGTTTTAGTTGAGACCTAATTTTGGGTTTCTCACATTTTTTGTGAGTTACTGAGAAACCTCTCATGAAATGTGAAAGAGCATGTAATTCCAAGAGGAATTCAACATTTATTTGATGAAAATTGGTTTTGAAATGGCTGAGATATCCAAAACAGAGCAATCCTAATAAAAGGTGGGACCCACCTTTTCTTAAGATTGCTTTGTTTTACTTTGTTTTTGGATGTCTCGGCCATTCCAAAACCGATCTTCATCAAATAAACTTTGAATTCCTCTTAGAATGGTACATTGTATGCTCTGTACTATCTTATAAGTGGTTTCTTGGTATCTTATAAAAAGTTATATTATCCCTTTAATTAATATATTAACTCTGTGAGAAAAAGTAGACAATGTTTTGAGGGTTTTTTTTTTTTCTTCTTTAGTTCAGTTCAAGGTTGGGTCAAGATGCAAGTACTTCCAGCCAACCCACTGTAGATACTTTCAAAAGAAGAGCATGTTTGTATAATGAAAATAACTAACTAGAACAAGCCCATGAGAGCAATCAAGCCATTCACATTTTTCCCAATTGTCTATTTTTCTCATTTATATTGATTTGAAAAAAAAAAATCCAATATTTCATGAGAAGTGTGCACGAGATCATTGAATTTCAGTTTTGAAAATGCAAAGTCTTCCCCCACTTCCTCGCACATACCCTTCAAGTTTTGCCCCCTCTCCCCCCAATCCTGAAAATGGATCAGTGCCATTGCACCCCCAGACTCCCGTGAAACCTTATCACTCTTCAATTATCTCAAGGAAACAAGGAAGAAAGAATGATAAAGATATAGACAAGCATTGGAAAGGTCAGGGTTAAAAGGTCAGGGTATATGTACTTCTCAGTCCTATCAAACACACTGTGTTTTAATTAATGCCATGCATTTTTGTTATTATTGCTGGAAGTTCTTTCATCGTTTTCTCTTTAATACAGGGTCACCGACGACCTCAAGTCCTCCAGATCAGTCTTCCCCCGACACGCCCAAAGAACCAACCACTCCTCCCCCTGAAATTCATATCACCAAGCCATCCAATCAGAGTGAAGCTAGCAGTGAGTGTTGGAGTTTGGTCGCCGTGGCAACTGTCGTTCCTGACCTCATGATGCTTAGGAATACAAAAACAACAACAACAAACAAACTTTATGGCGCAAAAGCTGTGCATTTGTTAAAAAAAGGAGGTCAAATGTCCATGTATTTGTAAAGTCAAGAAAGTAAAGCTGCAAGTTGCAACTTTACAAAATGAATGTACAGTGCACTCCCGATATAACAAACAGGGTTATAATGAAATTCTCATTACAATGAATGAACAATTTAGGTCCCAGTATTATTATGCATATATTGTACTTTACTGTTTGGCTGTAATAAAATTTTGATTGAATGAAAGGAAAACTGTTGGTCCCAAGTAATTATAGTTAGAACGAGAGTTGCCTATAGTATCAAGTGACTGTTGGAAGTATAGGGCATCAAATTAATCTGCAGGGGTGTTCATACAAAAGACATATTTAATTGAAATTGGTAATTGTTTAAAACGATTTCAAAGACTTTCTAAAGAGAATTCATATGGGTCAGATATCTTTTGTTCTCTTAAAACTCTTTTTTTAAAAACAACAACAACAACAACAACAAATGTTTGATGTTTCTGTGTATTACAGAGGTGAAGTAAACATGATTTTATTTCTGTGTGTAAATCTCTTTCAGTCGCACAAGAAGCCAAAGAAAAAGTCACGGTGCCGGATCAGGAGGTGCCATCATCGTCATCATCTCCTGCTGCCAACACAGATGGCGACAAACTCTCCGAATCCGAACCCACTTGAGATTCGTGAATTTTTTCGTGGCCGACAGTGTCTTAGTTGCAGAAGAAGCTCTCTTGATGCAACACAAGTGCCTTTAATGTGGCCTTAAGAAGATGCCTTATTTATGTGCAACTCGCTTGGAATGTGTAAAGCTTTAGCAAAGCCAAATGTACTACAGCCGCAAGTGAGAAGTTCGTTCGTTTTTTCTCTCTCTGTCCTTTGGCAAAGAGCTTTTTGAGTTTGTCTATAAATTTGTTTTTCTTTTATTGTTGATAGCATGGAAAGCCATGAATGCTAAATGTCAAAATTGCACATCATGTACAGATACATGGGGATGGATGTTGCAAGCACACATGGTCTGTGCTTTGATGCTGTGTATCGGTGATTATGACGATTTTTGTGAAGATGGTGATGATAGTAACTATGTTGATGGATATATGCTTATGATGATGTTGATGATTGTAATGACGATGAAAATGATGTTGACTGCAATGATTTCGATGTCTTTGATTTTGACGGTGATGATGATGATGGTGGTGATATTGAACTCGGCAATGATATGAAATTTATCTCAATATTATGCATTATATCCATATGAAGGGTAATAGCCGTCTGTAAGTGTGTGTATATAATCAAAGGCTACTGGTAGGGCAGAATCAAGCTCTATCAGATGCAGGCTTACCCTGATATAGAGTGTAAGTTCAGATTTTGTCTGTCAACCAGTTTGTGGACAGACCAATTCTGTATCATCATCCGAATGTACATGTACGCCTTGAACAAAGTAAATCTGATGTGTTACGTTACTCTTTGGTTCAACCCTCAGTCTTAATGTAGGGAAAGACTTTCATGTGTGTTTTAGTCAACATTTTGAGTTGACAGTTTACTTGCCACATGGGCAAGTAGATTCATAACTTTCCTATTAAATAGGAATTTCTTTGTGTTGTCATTGTAAAGTTAAATGCCCAATTTCATTTGCCAGTAGGACTTTACACACATCGGTGCAGTTCCATTCAAATTCCTTTATAAAATAGTTGTATATCTTCTGTAGACAGCACATCTACTGTAGGACTACCATAATCTCCATGAAATATTGATATCAAAAATACTGATTTGCGAGAGCTACCTGAAGTTTTCTGCAACAGCTGTTGATGCAGAGTCTGATGATTTGGACCTTGTAGACCAGCAATAAGTGGAAAAACATGTACCCTCGTGGAAGTGGATATGTGGGACTGACAGCAGTTGGTGCAATGATTAATTGGTCACCAAAAATGTTCCATATACAGTTCAGCCAGCGATGTATGTGAAAACAAAATGGTTTGGACCACAAATTCGACGCTGGTACAGTTCAGCCAGCAATCAAGTTCCCCCTAGATCGCGATCACGGGCGATCAGTGATCGCATATGCAATATGTCGCAATCAATTGATTGTATGCATTGCATACAGTCAATGACCGCGTATGCGATCACTGATCGCCCGTGATCGCGATCTAGGGGGAACTTGATCGCTGGCTGAACTGTACCATCGTCGAATTTGTGGTCCAAACCATTTTGTTTTCACATACATTTTTTTTTCTTTTGCGTGTGTAAAACATAATTATTTCAAGCCAGCATGACAAACTTATGGCCAGTTCTAGTCATAACTAGCAATGACTAACTACTCTCAGTCCTTTGATCATTGCATTAGTACACTAATTTACTCCTGAAACAAATGTATGAAGCATAGATAGTCTCTATATACCACTGAACAATAGATGACAACTAGACGTAATGATTCATTGTCTAAATCCAAATCTTTTCTGCTCATATGATCTTGATATGAAAACTAGCACTTTGCTATATCTGTACAGATACATACCTTATTCTTTTCAAAACCACCCATCGTATGCTAGCATGAACGTACAACTGAATAACGCATTTAAATACAGCAATGATAGAAATTAGTAATACGATGTATGCAAGCTACATGTATTGATAAGAATGAAAACAAACACCACTGCCCGACAATGAATTGGAATGTGCATAGAATCTGACAGCAAACAGTAATGTACTCAACTTGTGCCTTGAATATTGTCCCGTTCTTTCATTGTGTGCATGTTTGAAATACTATACAGTCTACAAATCTGTAGTAAGAGCTAGAGGCCATATATTTTCTTTTTCTTCCATAATCCCCATGCTACCTGTTACAATATCGCATTACTGATAAGTGGTGAGATGGGGAATATTTCATAACAACAAAAGTCGTCATTCTGTTTTATACAACACCTATTTAGAATGTAGCTATCCGATTGGTCGATTGCCCATCACGTGACATTTAGTGAAAGGTTCTATTGCACGCTCTGGCTGTCTCAGCGTGCAATTTTGGTTTGATCAAAATGTTATATTGAATGCGCTATGATGTCACAATAAACAAACGTGTGCCGCACGCACTCAACAACTACAAGCGCGCTTACAAGTGCGTACTTTTGTCACTACTTTTTGTAAACAACGTTTCGCATACGTACGTACACGTTAACATGTACATACACGGTGACTGCGACTGTGAGGCTACTCATTCGTCTTTCACGGAAAATGGTTGCCATTTCTGTGCTAAAGTCAAGAATCTGTGAGTACCAAATTCGTTGACGTTAGAGGAGTTGTATAAAACAAATAGTGTATGGTCTTTACTCGTGCAATGGAACGAGATTACGCACTCGGTGAAAGATGAGGTGCACTATTCAACTCGGCTTCGCCTCGTTGAATAGAGCGCCTCTATCTTTCACCTCGTGCGAAATCTCGTACCATTGCACTCGTGACCATTCACTATTTGTATAATATTGCACGAGTTAGTCAGAGTGCCCTCGAAACATACATTCTTCAATATGTAATGGAAAGTTTGCTAGACCTAAGTAGATAATACCTATAGGAGCCCAAGAGACTTTCAATTCCAGAATGTAAGGCTGCTTCCCTGAATCACAGATTTGTTTGCATCACAAATTATTGGTTGTCTAGTTTGTAGCATTGAACAGAATATGTAGATTTTATTTATTGATTGTGCTCAAACATGTGACATAAAAGTAGAAGAATCTGGCCAGAGATGAATATAACAAAATATTCCACTATCGTGAAATCATGATTATCCATTTTATAACTGGTATATTGCATGCCATGTGTACCTTCATCTATCTTAGATAATTTTTTTCACCATCAGCTTTCATATTTTCGCCTTTCCTATGTGAAAAATTGCATCGTCACCACAAATTACTGTCTATACCAGCCGAGCCATCCAGAAGCACTATACAGTATTAACAAGTAATACCATGCAAAACATCATTACTGCCAGAAATTTCCCAAGACAAACAAACACAACCTGGGTATACTTAATAATCATTAACCACAAAGACTATAAAAGCTCATGTTGAGTACAGCAATCCCTCATAAGATGTAAATCATCTCTCTCCAGTAGAGACTGTTTTGTAATGCCCCCAAATTTGCAAAGTTTGATGAGGTGCTTTTTTTTTCCCGTCTTTCTTTTGAGAGTTAGAAATATCCTTCTGATGGTTTAATGCAAAACCAAAATGGTAGTTGAGTTTGCATGTTGGTTTTGTTTGTCTGTGTGTTTTGCCAAGCAACCTGTCTTCCTGTGCCAAAGATTGCAACTCGAAGTATGTTGTCAGGTAACCACCATAATGTTATTAAACCACAGGGGCCCATGCAGACTGTTCTTAAGGGACATCATGTTTGAACTGTGATGACTACTGGCTTGGTTATTTGAAAGCAAACTTTCCTTGACAAAGCCTCCAGCTTAGGCCATTATCGATGGCTGCCCAGTGACCCATGATACAAACTGTGACTGTAAATTCACAGGTTTGTGGTTATATACATATCTCAGGTTTATTTCTAAACCAACCCTTGAGAGTTACAATGTACTGATACCACTGATGGACTCCTAAAATGGAATTAGTGAGTGAGAGAGACCTACAGCTCATAAAACAGACATGCCCTATGCAGTGAATTGACTGACTAGATCCTTCAGCTTCCAAATCCATCTCTGATATACAAGTATATACCAGGCATTTGAGGCCCCAGGTGGGTCATGTTTATGTTTTTAATAGTTTCTATTTCCCCATTAGTTGTGCAGTCTTGCATTGAATATTCCCATTTTTTTTTCTGTCTTAAAAATAATGTGACCACAACTTGTATTTTTCTTCTTTAATGTGAATATCTGTGCATTTTATTGCATGTGAGCATTAGGTATTGTTTTTACCTCTGTAATAGGCTAAATTGTAATCAGCCTGTATCACGAGGAGTGTATCACATGTATTTGACCTTGTTTTCTATAAAGGTGTTATTTCAAACCACCTTCTGAAATCACTCACTAACTTTGAGTAACACAACTTTTATCCAGCATGTCAGGTTATTTTTTTTTTTTCAAGGAATCATTTGATTGTACCAAGTGGTGTTTTATATTGTTTTAAGAAAAAAAAAAGACAATATTTGTGAAGTTGTGACAAAGTTGTGATAATTTTGTTTCATGGCACAAATTAGAGGGTGCATATTGGAATAATAAGCTTTTTTGTTACGTTGTTTTTATTTTTTGGTTTCTCGAGTTGTATGTGTCATTGTATAAATTGAGCACTTCTGTGGGGCAGTTGAAAGATATTGTCTTGTCATGTGTGCATACTGTGCATATATTCAAGCATTTTGTCACCTCACAAGTTTTCACTCATTTTACAAACAATTCTTGAATATTTGCAATATTACTAAAAAAATCCTTCAATTCATACTTTCAGCATCTTCATTTTTTAAAAATTAATACAACTCTTTGTTTTTAGTGAACTTTGCATTGCAGTTAGAACAAATATATTTATAGATACAGAGTGTAATGGAATATCCACACATTTTAGTATATTGTAACAGTGATAGTGGAGTTGGGAATCATGGGTTAAGATGATATGCAATGTAAAGAAAGTTATCAGTGTTTTTCTAAATGATTGTATTTATTTCAAGCATCAGTTACTCTATGCATTTCACAAGATTACATGATTTATATATTGCACACAATGAAGGCCAACACACAAACATGGACATGTATAGTTGTGTGTATATTTCCTGTATTATTAACTTGTATTTTCCTATATTTTACAGATTTTATTTACTGGCCATTGATACTAGGTAGAGGTTGCTATTTATGTTTTTACGTAGGCAGGTTGTGAATGTTCTTTTTACTCATGCCAGATTCGATCAGAAGACTTCTATTCGATCATCTTGAAAATGGAGAAATTGATATATGGCATTTTTTCATGTTCTCCATGAAGAAAGTTATGTCAACCATGAACTATGCTATGTATATAGTTGGTGAAGATGTTGGGATACATGTAGCTGGTACATGATAACAATGTATTTAAATTTGGTCATGCAATATACCTGTATATGTTCATGCTTAGTTTGTGTGCTAGTATGTTTTATTTTCTGTATTCAGAAGAATACACCAAAATATACTGTATGTACATGTAGTAATGATATACATAGTTAGAAGTACAGTGTATTTGACTACTAGGGAGGTGCAAATCAAGGCAGTTGCATCAAGATGTTACTGTACAATCTTTGGACAAACCTCTTATTTTCTAACACAGAAAAGAGGTACGTTACCGGCAAAACGAAAAATCAGGTTTTCAACTCTGAACTTCACATCTATGAACAAAGTGATGTTGATATGCAACAAACTTCTAATCAAGTATCATGGAATGTCAAGATGTCATAGCGTTGTATTATACAAAGAGATACTTGGAAATATATGGGCTTCCCAATTACAATGAACAGAAACTGATACAATATGCTGAATTTATTTATTCTAGTTACTTAACACAATTTTCATTCTTTTTTAAATTCAGGAGCATTTATGTATTGGATATATTGAAACTGATGGGTTATGTTTAGACACTATGGTGTATAGTGGTCACTAAATTTTGAATAGTATACGCTCTTGAATGTGTGATGATTATGTATAAGTAGATCAAAATGATTTACACAAATAAAGAATTACAGGACAAAACACTAAAATGCATGGATTTATGCGCATCATTATGTGTGACAGTACAAGACACGAGTGTGGCAATTGGAAATCCATAGAGGCTTTAACTTGGATTGTGTTTGTGTGCATGTGTGTGTTTATGTGTAGCACTTTCAGAATAAAGATGCATTCATAGAGACATATCCTACAATGCATAGTAAGATTTATCCCTTCATTAAAGCAGCGATTGTACACAAGCAGCCACACCTGCATCATACTATTCACTTGCAAATGTACATGTATGTGTTGGAAATCTCTGCAGTGTGTTTTGAAGTCTTCATGTAGACTTATCCAAGCGCGCCGGAACACTTCTGGTTTTGGGGGGCAAAATGTCAACGGGCACATTTATGTGCGATGTGAGATCCTCGGCGCGGGAGCGGAGCGAGCGAGGGGGGGGGGTGGGGTGTGTGTGTGGAAAGGGGGATTCCCCCCCCCCCCCCCCCCCCCCACTGTAGGGAGCTTTTGTAAAACAGTACAAAAGTCGCGTTTATAGACCATTTAAAAGCAAATTTCTAAGGAATTAAACATAGTGACAAATAATTAGTGCGACGGACTATGATCATTACATACGGGAGTACATAATAATGTGATGGTGTGAGATCCTCGGCGAGGGAGCGAAGCGACCGAGCGGGGGGAGGGGGATACCCCCTCCCACGGTAGGGACTTTTTGTAAAAACAGAGTATAAAAATCGCGTTTATAGAGAATTTAAAGTAAATTTGTAGGGAATTAACATATTGAAAAAATCAGTTGGAAGGACTATGATCATAACATACGGGAGTACATTAATAATGTGATGGTGCGAGATCCTCGGCGAGGGAGCGAAGCGACCGAGCGAGGGAGGGTGTGGGAGGGGGGATACCCCCTCCCAAGGTAGGGACTTTTTGTGAAAACAGAGTATAAAAGTCGTGTTTATAGAACATTTAAAAGCAAATTTCTAGGGAATTAACATATTGAAAAAAAATCAGTTGGAAGGACTATGATCTTAACATACGGGGGTATATTATGTGATAGTGTGAGATCCTCGGCGAGGGAGCGAAGCGACCGAGCGGGGGAGGGTGTGGGAGGAGGATACCCCCTCCCACGGTAGGGACTTTTTGTAAAAACATTGAGAGTATAAAAGTCGCTTTTATAGAGCATTTTAAATTAAATTTCTGAGGAATTAAACATAGTAAAAGAAATCACTGCGAAGGACTATGATAATAACTTGTGAAAACTTTTCATTTTACTATAAGTACGGGCAGAACGAGCGAGCCACTTTCACTTTGCAATTTATCTGTAATGTACTCATTAAAAGCTTAAACATGATCGCATCGTTCGAACAATGAAAAATATTCTTATACTGCTAGAAAACAAAGAAGAAAATTAAAAATGTAAGGTTTACTAAAGGTATGTTTCAGTGGGCACACTCGAGGACACGAGGCTACCATCTATACACTAAATTTACTCATAAGTTCCTATTAGTGTAT
Source organism: Diadema setosum (assembly GCF_964275005.1). NCBI lineage: Eukaryota > Metazoa > Echinodermata > Echinoidea > Diadematoida > Diadematidae > Diadema > Diadema setosum. The sequence goes on from NC_092694.1 coordinate 22,620,640, forward strand.
AGATACAATACTGTATGTTGTTAGTGTATTATAATTTTCGCCCCATTAGGGGCGAAAATTTTTGCATTTTCAGTTATGAAATTACTACATTTAGACAAGAAATATGCCTTTATTGTTCATTTTGGTCTTTAAATCAGTGATTAATTATTTGTTACAGGGGGCACTTTGGGGGGGGGGGGGGGGGGGGGGGGGCAAAACTCGTTTTGCCCCCCCAACATTTTGTTTGGGGGGGCAAGTGCCACCCCTGCCCCCCCGCTTCCGGCGCCCTTGGACTTATCTATAGCACTTTCCATTTGACCTTGTGATATATCAGGGCTACAAGCTTTGGATAGAAATGTACATTTTGTACAGGAGTATGACTTAGAATTATCATTTAGGACAAGGATCTAAGATACTGGTAACTGTTTAAAAGTTTGAAATCAAAGTAAAAGATTTAGTATTCACGGTTTGGACAAGGGTCTAGGAAAGTGGCTTAAGAGGTTACACATTTCTGGAATAGGATGTATGATTATAATGTTGGGCAAAGGGCTACATGTTATAAATTACCTGGTAGTGAATTTGAATTCACATAATTTTTAATGTGAGACTATTAAGCATGGTACACTGAAGACAAAACACAGCTTTGACTTTTCAATTTTCTGTTTGTAAATATATTTGCAATAACTTATTACAAATATTAAAAAAAAACATTTTTTTTTTCAAATGAGGAAACTCAGTCTTGAACATAAGACATATGAACTAGAATACAAGTTGACAAAATTTGTTAAAAACATCTTCGCGAGCGTACTGTAAACATACCGCCTTAAAATACAACGTCCAAGGAATGCAATAGGTGGATATCATCGAGTGCATCATTTGTCACAATCTAGAACTAAATTACTCTCCATTGGAGAATCAATTCATGAAGTCTGTGGGATGGACAGGTGTTTTTATCCACGCTTAACCCCTCACCAACCAGGACCAGGAGTACCACATATCATCCCTACAGGGATTGACAGCATTCTGAGGGAATATGGGTTAATGCATTTCCCAGCACATACTGTACTAACAAAAGATTAGGTTGTCACACCAGTAACATGTAAAATACTTGCAAATATCACATTTGATAGGACCTACACTTTGTTATCCATGAGATATACAGCACCGAATGAGCACTTGTTTTTGGCCGCTAAAACAAGTCTTACACCTGTAAGGGCAGGTGTCATGAATACAAGAATATTATCATAATCATTTTTTTTCCTTTTTTTTTTTTTTTTTTTTTTTTTTTTTAAGTAAACTGGCCAAATCTGGGTGTGCTGTTCATGAACTCACTAAGTCAGGATTATCTTGTTTCACATTGTCATAAGAAGTAGTGAAATTGTGGTACAATACAGTGGAAACTCGATATAAAGAGATCTGATATGACAAAATACCTCACATAAAAAACTAATTTCTCCTGTCTCAATGAATCTATTTCCTTTGTTTTGTATTGTTTATTTACTGATATAACAAAATATCTGATATAAAGAACAAATTGTCTTGGTCCCAAGGATCTTGTTATACTGAGTTTCCACTGTACAGTATGTGCATTTATCAACATCCTCCACTCCTACTCGATGTACATGCTTGTATTGATAGTCGTGCATCAAATATGGACAGAAAAAGGCTTTCCATAAATGGAAGACTTTCAGAATCCACTGCATGCCACATGATATTTCTGTAATCTTCATGTAGACAGATAACATTTATATTTACAACATGACAGCAATATCTTTCTCCAGAACATGAACAATTTGAAATCTTCATATTGCTTCACACACTGCCAGTTGGTTAGGTCAGGACTAGCTACAAAGGTCTTCAAAAAGAGAAGACGATTACACAGTATACATGACTCATTGATACAAATACATGATCATGTTAGAAGCATTGTACACTTGTTTCTCCAACCTTCAGCCTTGATGTCTTCAGAGTATTATTTTTGAAAGTGACAATTGTAAAAATTTCATAGACATTTATTTCCGGAACATTTCTTATGTGGGCATTTCAACACTACAAGATTTCACTCTGAGCAACAGCACCACCAGTTCACATTCATGTCTTGTTTTTTTCCTAACAGTTCTGCATCACTATAGCAACAATGAACTGATAAACCTTGGGGAAAACTTCTTTCGTTTTCTTTTTTTTTCAGCAGCACCATCACTTTAATTAGCACTTGAACTGGTCTCTTTCACTTGCTATTTATGGTCCAAAATAGTGACAACTGTTTATAGCAAGTCACAAATCAATATGCAAACATTAATACGACATTGCTTCATAGTACACTTAATGATCATGTAAAATAAAGATAACATAAACATAGAGTCAATACATGTGATTACTGTACAAGATATATTTTGCATCTTTGGCACTGTTACAAGTGAGCACTTTATTTACAACCTTTGACAAACTTCAGCACAGTACGTGGCAGCTTGTTAACTTACTGGTATCTACTGGAATTTCTTTGCTTTCTTTTCTACGAGCCAAACTTACATAAGGTTTCCATTTATGTTCAGGAGCTTAGTACATAAGGTATGAAATTGTTCAACTGAGAACAAAGATTATGTAATGATAGTATCAGACAAGTTTCTTTGGCCCATGGGATTCATACAGATGAATCAATTAGATGTCTTAATCACATCTCTCTACAAGCTACTTTAACAGATCTTCACAGGCACTCTTGGTACTATACTAAAGTAATATGTGTTTGTGAGAGTGTGTCATCTGTCTATGTGTCATTGCAAATTGAATATGGCTCAAAACGTCGCAGACACTGTAGACACCTGCCTTTTATTGCTGGTCTGAAAGTTTTCCCCGAGTATACTCTACTTTGGCAAGAATTATCAGACATCCTATCAGCCTGCATCACTTTAAAAAAAACTTCTCTTGCAGAGCTATAAATGGGGTGACTTTTGACAACTAGGTCAAACTCTGAACAAGAGCAAAAAATGAAAAAAAAAAATTGTATTGTCCTTGTTAGAGCTAGGAGGTGGTGTAAAGTATAGGACACAAAGTTTCTTTTAAGTGTGTTTCAGATGGCATACATTGCACCAATGATTCATACCACTCACTACACCAAATTTTCGACCCTCACAACTCTTTCATATCTAATAGTTTCTTTTGTTTGTTTCATTTCTGCATGAACTTAAATAAGAGTTGAAGTAACTTTGAGGTACATGATATCTCTGACAGAGAATCTTCTTCCATGTGTCCCAAAATGAGGTTTATTCTCATATCTCATTCCCCTCCCCGCCCCCCCCCCCAACCCAACTACATGTAGCAAAACTGGTAGCATGAACTCTTCCAGGACCAGCATGTAAAACTGTCCCTGACATTGCACACATACAAATTAATGATGGTAATAACAGACAACTGAGTTAATGCTCTCATACTTCCTGGGTGATGCACGTCACAAATTGGACGGAATCCCTGCCACACCTTCTATATTAATACAAGACAAAATTTAACTGAATCTGTCCCTCTTTTCTCATCATTTCTGCTCTCTACCAGTCATCTTCACCACCACAATTCCAGTACAGCCACGCCCTCCATATCAAACCAACCACCCCTACTGTAATCCCTCGAGTCACTAGTTCTGCATCAGGGTGTCTCCACACCCACCCACTCATCCATACCACCAATCAAGCCTCAATCTCTGCTGCTATGCCTCTTCTCTTCCCCTCCCCCCCCCCCCCCCCCCCCATCCAAACTTGTCACCGCTATCCCCATTTTGTTACCCTGAACGTTTCTCCCTTTGACTTGTTCCAAAAATTCCGCACACCAAAAGCCCTTTACACCAATCCAGCCCCTATCCCTTTGACCTTGCCTATCCAAATTACCCTCTTGTGTTCTGACATCCCTGATCATTACCAGTCATCCTTACCACCACTCTGGTCTAAAGTCCCCCCCCCCCCCCCCCCCATTCTCAGCCCCTCCCAGACCCGTCTTTTCAAACTCATTACGTCTGATGCTATCCTTCCAATTTCCCCCTCTCTTTCACTTCTTGCATAACCATTCACCACCAATCATCCTTAGCATCACTCCTGCCCCCACTTCTGCTGCTGCGCCCCCCGAAACCATACCCACCACCTCCGCCGCTACCCCTGGAGTCTCTCCCTCCGAATCCGAAGCCACCGCCGCCACCGGAGTCCCTATCTCTGCCCCCATAGCGGCCCCTTCCTCCGCCCCTTCCCCCACCCCTTCCCCCGCCTCTACCACCTCTTCGGTCCTCCTCTGCATCCCTCTCCTGGCGGCGCTTGAATCTCTCTGCCATTTCTACCAGCTCCTCTGGAACATCCTAGAAAAGATAAAGCAAACACAAATATCAATCATTGTTGCAATACATGTAGTACATAATCTAATTTCTTCAATAAGGTTAACATCCAAATACTGCAAAACATAATATATTCGCAGCATGAAATTTTTGCGTATTGGAGCCGATGGTCTTTTTCGCGGCATGAAATTTTCGCGAACTGCCACTGGCATTCAATGCATATAGTGTAGACAAGAACTTTCGTGTGCATTTTGATTTTGCGAATCTTGGCTCTCGCGAAACTAAAATGCACGCGAACATTCCTTGTTGTACAGTACTTGCATAATGGTGTGTGTGTGTGTGTGTGTGTGTCTGTCTGTCTGTCTGTCTGTCAGTCTGTCTGTCTGTGTGTCTGTGTGTGTGCATAAAGCTGCAACTGTAAGACCCCTCTCCATACACAGATTCTCCTGATATCTGAAAGACCATTTCTTACTCCCAACTACGGCATCTTCATCATCTCTCTGCAAACGAAAACTTTATTTTTTTGAGCATGCCAATGTCAAAGCTCCTGACTAAAAAGATAGATGCCTTCCATCTCTGGTGGGAAAGCATTTGTGAGAAATTTTATTGGACTCTCATAATAGCAGTATTGTCTTTCTTTATATTGAGGTTGCCATCCAATATTACAGCAACTGTTCCGGTCGGTCGAATTGGAGGAAAGAAAAAAAAATTCACAACAGAAGACTTCACAATTCAGTCTTTGTTCTGTTCTGCTCATATTTATTAAGTGCATGTATACTCTCTAATTGAATGAACGTAGTTATATGTCAGCCATAAATATGGAACACTTTCTTCTGCCTCCTACCTACCTGTACACATTTGAATATATTTGCTACTCTATTTCACTATTGTTTTTGTGTGTGTGTGTGTGTTTTTTTTACCTGACAAGTTTCTAATTGTATACACAATGCACTCCCATTATGATGACCATGGTTATAACAAAATGTTGTTGCAACAAAGTAAAAATTCAGGTCCCAAAAATATTACATCTATATCTTCATAACATATTACATTTATTCAGCTTTAACAAAATATTGGTATCACGAAAGAAACTTGTTTAATAAAATGGGAGTTGCCTGTACTTTTTACTGCTTTGGTGAAATAATGAAACTGAAAAAGTGAAATCTATTCTATAGGCATCATTGTCTATTAAGATTAGAGACCGGTACCTGTCCAGCTTCCTGCATGATGTTGATGATGCCCCCAGCCCATCTCCAGTCTCTCCTCGTCATCAGGGTCAACGATGTACCCGTACGCCTGTAATGGTCAATACACAGCTATGTTACAAAATCATAATTGTAACTGAGTGGCTAAAAAACACTTTCACAGGTTCTTAAATTCATGCTGAGCCATTCTTTCTTTGTATGTGTTCATCCATTTCACACACACACAAAAAAAAGAATTTGCATTGACATCTCTATACATTAAAATTGACAGATTATTAGCACATACAAAACACAAGTATCTCTGTTCTACATCCAGGAGCAACTGGTGGCACAATATACTCCCCCCCCCCCCCCCCAAAAAAAAAAAAAAAAAAAAAGAAAAGAAAAAAGAAAAGAAAAAAAGAAAGAAAGAAAATTGAGAGACAGATAATAGAAAGAAAGCAGAGCACAAAAGGGGGCAGAGCCAGAGTTTGTATGGAAAGCCAAGTGACAGCATAGCAGCAAGACTCCCATCACACTATTATAGTCTAACACCATCTGCTGTAAAAGCTTTCCATACTCATTTCCATGTGTCACTTCTTTGTGGAAATCCACTTCGCTTTTGCCCTTTCAGGGCATAGACAAAAGCCTGCAAAAACTAATCATAGAAAAGAATGAAAAGGAGAAAGATGATGGAAACCCTAAAAAGGGAGGGAAACCGTTCATCCTTGATGTGCTTTGTTTGTCAATTTGCACTCACACTGAAGAGCTTTCTTTGCCTACAAGCCCAGTTGCCTGGAAACTAATTTGTCAATGAATAAAGATTACCTAATCCCATAATCCCTATCAGCTAACAATGGCTTTCCAGTAGGGCTGAGGAACATTGCTACTGTACACCTGAGTGGGCTTGCCATTCAACTTTACAAATAAGTCAAGCTTGCATGGATTACTAATTGACAATGAAAATAGCTTGGTGTGTTAAGCTAATAGCCTGGGCTCATTATAGGTTGATGAAACAAATCAATACTTTTTACCAGTAACAAGCACTACCCATGACTTCTCTCTCCCCAACCCCAGTAAAAACATTCCATAGCCTCCGTTAACCCGTTGAGGACGGGCTGATTTGCTACAACACGCATTTCCCAAAGACACTTGCCCGAGTATACTCGGGACTTGTCCTTAACAGGTTAAAGTATCATTCTCTACAGATACTCATGAATATGGATACACATAGAATGTTCTACATCAGTGTCCTGTCTCATAAAGCTTGTTTTCAGCAACAACTGCCACATTTCTAAGACAAACTTGCTCTCAGCCAATCAGATGAAAGGATTTCAGTAGCTTATAACAGCTATCGTGACTTGTTATTGATAATAAGTTTATGAAACGGGCCCCTGGTCAATGACTTCAGCTACTTGCCCTGCTCGTCCAGTCCTCCCAACACGGTGGACGTACTCCTCGATGTGGTTGGGGCAGTCAAAGTTGAACACATGCGTGATGTCCTTGATGTCCAGTCCTCGCGATGCAACGTCGGTGGCGATCAGGATACGGACCGTGCCTAGGGGTAAAAAAAAATACAAACATGTAAATGATAATTACCATACTCCAATTTAAATATTTGCTAGACATAAAATGTACTTTCATCTTTCATCTGAACATAAAGAAAAGAACACAGGGAACATAGGGAAAACAAGATGCGTTCAGAAAAACTGACTATACATGTACATTGTATTTTGACCATGAAGATTTCAGTACTACTCTTCTGAACACAAAAGTTGATGTACAATATTTCAAAATTTGAACACAATGTGCAGAACTTAAGGTGAAGTATGCATACATCACTAACAGTAGAGCAGTACATGCAGTGACATTCAGAGCTGCCAATCTAATAAAGAGACTGTGATGACAATATGATGGATTAAGAGACAAGGACTTGATAAATTAACCCTTTCTGTGCAGGGACTTTGGACAGTGTGTTCAATACTATGGAGATGTCTGTGCCAATCAACACTCAAAGCACACACAGGGTTAAGATGCAAGCACCTTGTTCATTGGCTGGTTTCAGGTTATCGGCGGCAGTCGTCAAAGTGTACCAACCAGGTATGTATATGCCAGAACACATATAGGTAATCACATTGTCTAGAAGTACACCGTGTATCATGAATATTCACCATTTTTGAAGTCCTCAAGTGCCTGCTCCCTGTCAACCTGCTCTCTGCCTCCATGTATGCTCTGGACGGAAATGTTGCGGATGATGAGGTCGCTAGAGAGGTCATCAGCCCTGCAGGAATTGAGGGAATATAGCATTATTTGGGAAACTGTATGATGAAAAAACTTGTATGAAGCTGCACAGACTTCACTCACATTTGAAAAAGGTATTATACTACTTTACTCCGTAAGCACATCATCAAGCAAACTCTTCATAGCAGGTTTACAATATCTTGAACTTAGCTGACAGATTAAGCAATTTCCCCTCAACTATGTCATATTAGTATAAGTTTTGAATGGCAGTTGTATGTAGGATCTCAATATCCCCAAGTACTTTGCTCAGTTCTCTGAAGTTTTTTTGTAAGAAAGTTCATAAACAATAACGCCACGCTGGACCTTCCATAATGTCCTACAAAATATCAATATATCCATAAATGTCTATACTCACATTATCTTCTTGCCAACAAACACAAGAACTTTCTCAAAGTCTTGCATGTTCTCGATGAAGGCCAACAGCTGCAAACGAACAAAAATATGAATGGATATTATTGTAGGACTTTCAACAATCTGCTTTCATTTTTTTTTTTGTATATATATATTCAGAAATAAAAACTGACACACTGATGGCTTTGGTATTCAACAACCTACTGTAAATCACAAGATTAGTTCAATTATGACAAATTTCTGCATACCAAGCTGTAAAATCCAAGGCATATTCTGCAACAGGTGTGAATGTCTCTGGAACAAGTTGTAGCAGTATAAAATCAGATTGTGATAAAATCAGTGCTTAAGAAATGTGGTGCTGGCAGAAAATGCTTAATTAAGATCCCCTGGACTGCAAGAAAGACCACTGGTCAACCCAAAGAAGAGAATACTTGATATGATAAATCATTTGGCACTTAGCTACCTTGGTCACATAGCAAGATGAGAAAACAACTGTCTCAAAAAAGTAATGCTTCAAGGGAAAATTGAAGGCTCACAAAGACCAGGACGATCAAAGGCTAGGGGATTAATAAAATCAAATCCCTTGTTGGTAAACCTCTATCAACTGTTGATCGACTCGCTGCTGACCATAAAGAGTGGAGACTAATCGTTGAAGTCACAAACTGTCAGCCATGACAGAAACGTACCAAGCAAGCAAGGAGCAGTACGAGAATCATATTTGTAATAAACTGTTGTACTATAAGCCAGTGTTGTGTCACATTGTCTACGAGAGCAGGGAGAGTTCATATGCATTCGTGCATTGAATTATGCCATTTGTGAAGTAGTACACAAAAATAAATGCCCTGTTACTCAACTTTGTATTAGTGCACAGTGTGGTCTAATTTCTTGGCACAATTTGCAAGTCATCACAAAATTTGGTCACTTTGGTCATTTGCAAGACCAAGAGTCTTAACCGATGAACTCTTGAGAGGTCAAAGAATCAGACAGAACTGATCATGAAATTGTTTTTGTGAAGAAGCAGATCTATCAAAACAAGATCAGAAATCATTCTGGCAAAAACATAATGAAGTATATGGCAGTAGTAAATCATCATCTAATGAAAAATAAACCATTCAGCATAGCACTCAATGAGAACTTAATGTTTCATTTCATGTGCGCGCGTGAATGTGTGTGTGAGTGTGTACATACTGTACACTGTACATGCCTATGTAGTTCATGTGCGCTCGTGTACGTTTGTGTGTGCACGTTGTACGTGTATGTGAATGTGTATGCAGAGTGTACATGAACAATGATATGTGTTTATGCTCCCGCGCGTTTGTGGGTGTTGTATAGACATACGATCTAAGTGTGTGTGCGGGTATGTGTGTGTGTGAGAGAGAGAGTATGCTCGTGAGATGTGCTTTAGGCATGTGTGTAGTGAATGTGTGTACATCTGATTATGGGGGGGGGGGGGAGATGACCACCTCACCAAAAAATGTTATTTGTGGAATGTTGGTTGTGTAATGACAGCCTTGTTGACGCGTCTTTCCTAACCACACTGTATACTCCTGTATCTGTAGAGGAGTTGTATATTATTTTTTTTGGGTATTTATATGACAATTTGTAGCGTTAAAACCGTATTAGTTGTGTATACAGAATGTTTGAATGTAATGTAATTCTTTGTATTTATTATGTATGTAGCCCAGCCAGTTGGCTATTAAAGGGGCTTTACCAAATACCAGTTTATGTAGTCCTTTGATTTCATTCCATCCTTTGTGCCCATTTACAAACTGGAAGCACATTCATTTGACTTAAGCTATCGCTTTGTTCCATCCATCTCTCAATATGTTCATTCAGGACCAACACCCTCTCACTAGAGGTCATGCGCTCTCACTAGAGGTCATGCGGTCTCCCTACTGGGGTCAGAAACTATAAATCATCCCTTATCTATGAATCATACAGGAACTGCCCATTCACATAGTGTTTCTGAGCTCAGTCTGTTACTACACCCAAAGATCATATTTCAATGTGAATTCCCCCATATTACTCCCACAGGCTATCCCATTCACACAGATAGCAAAATCTAAAACAAAGTTTATCTTCCTTGTGTGAATAATGTAGTCTAGGCCACTGACCGGCCAAGTCCAGAGTAAATGGCGACCTTTGTCCTAAAACTTGGAATCATTAATGACTGAGGTCAGATTAAAGAGAAACCCAATGGAAGAGAAAGTAAAGAAATGGGAGATTATGCAGACCTACCCCAACCACAATAGCAACCACTTCGAAGGGTTTGTAAATAAACCAGATGCATCAATGGACAGCTCAAGGCAAGTCACATCTTAGTAATCATTTTTTTTTTTGGAAGAGTTTGGAAGGAAGATAGGCAGAGCCAAAGAATATTCGACCAATCAGAATTTGTTTTATACTTTATGCCCAACCTAAAATGTAATCAACCAATGGTACTTGACAATCACCAGTGACTGACATGTAAAGCTAACCAATTAGCGAATGAGTTGTAGAGAGAGGGTTTTAATATTAATGAAGATTGTTTAGGATGGAGGTGATATGAGATGTGGAGGTGAGAGAAAATGATAACTGAATGCGATTTCTCCTTTGGACTCCGAAGGGAGCAGTCATGCCTCCCAAATGAAGGGAGCAATTATATTGCCCTAACCCTGCTAACTTCGAGCAATGCCTTTCTGAGACTTCTTCTCGGGACTCCAGAGGAGCAGAAATGTTCCAAGCATCTTAAAAGTTGCATAACTTCTACGAATCTCCAAAGGGGATCAGTCTCGCAACGTGAAACTTCAATATGGTACCTTCCTGAGACTTTGTACCATTAACTTTCTATAGCTCCTATTTTCATCTTATGTGCACTTGAGATGCTTGTCTGATTTTCCTGATCCCGGGAGCGGATTATGTCGCATCAACAGTTACAATTGATGCTTTTGGACTTCGACAGAAGACGTTGATTCACATTGTGTCGTGCCCATGTTCCTGTCGCCTATTCAAAGTCGACACCAAGTACCCGAACAAATTTGATGGAGATTGGACGTCCCGACGAACACTCTAGACCCCTTTTTGGAGCCAAGCCTGGAGAGCCGCTGTCATTTAACATTGAGGATCCAAACCATGGAGACGCCTCCTCCCATTTCGCGTTTCGCTGAAATTATCTAATTTGATGACTTGTGCATCCTCCGAATTATAAAAACGGACAATGGACTCCGCGCACGGTACCGTGAGTAGCACAAATGAAGTTTAGGGTTTTATAATTCACCTCCATATTAAGCATCTATAATTTGCATGAGTAATTAAGGAAATAATTAAGATACACCAAATTGATGGTTTCAACCTATCAGACTTGCAAGACCCTAATATAATGTGGCATCCACGTAAATCAAATGTCTGTTGTCTTCATTTAGTGTAAGGAGTTTATATAGCGCATGCTGGAGTGATTGTGATGGATGTGGTGGTGGTTTATGTGAGAGAATTAATGATGACCAGTCAACTAGTGTAAACATATAACTTTACACATTTTCATAATTGAGGCAATAACAGACCAACCAAAACCTAAACCAAACCTATAGCCTAAACCTATAGAGGAGGTAAGGGTTGCATGTAATTATGTCATTATCCTGTCTATTTTGCTGTATAATCTTTGTATATCTGTGTACTTCGACTTGTAGTCGCCGACTCAGATTTTTATTTGAATAAAGACCTTTTAATCAATCAATCAATCAATGACTTTCATGGGACGCAGTTGGCTATGTCTAGGTGCCAATAGGATGCTACGTTAGCTGACTTCTTGACATTGTCAAGTATTTGCCTCATTTTGCATATAGTTTTCACATCTACACTGCTTTCACTCCATTCTTTCATTTAACACATTCTTTGTGGGCTAAGGTCTTTACATCTTTAAATAACATTGAACCCTCTGCTAGTTTCAGAGTTAAATCTGTTCAAACTTACTCGCTCTCGCTTTTCTTCTTCTTCGACAATCTCAACGAGTTGTGTAACATTGTGGCAAGCCTGCAAGGCAAAGACATGGGGCAAAAACATGACAAAAGACTTGAAGATGGAAGAGAGATCATACACAAAGATCATCCATTCTCTAATAAAGTATGCTAAAAGACTTTGATATACATATTATGCAGAAAGGGTGTGTGTGAAGTAGCTGGTGTACGTCATTACAAACGACCCTGTCTTACACAGCACAAAGAAGTGATATCATGGAGTAAACATCTACCCGAGTTTTGCCAGTATTTTCAGCAACAAATCAGCACAATAATACAAACACACTTCATAAGTGCAGATCATGTGAGGAAGGTAGCTCATGAATTATCACAAAGCACATCACACAGTTTTCAAAACAAGACAGATGCAATCATTTTTGCAGAAGTCAAATGTCATGCTGTCAGAAAATTGGCTCTGCAAAACTTTAAGTTCTTGTTTTGCTCTGACTCAACCAATTTCCTACTGCACATGTAGAATTTGGCAAAAGTATGAATTTTATGCAGGAATGGATGAAATGTGACTTTTCATTGCCCTTTTCCATTTTGCTAATTTTATTTGCTGTTGTTGTTGCCACTTCCTTTTGCCACTTACATGTATGTACACCAGTTTTACCTGTTTGAACCCCCCCCCCCCTTTCACTCATGCCATTGTTTGACCCTCTGCCTTCCTATTCTTTGTGATGTTCCTGATCAGGTGTGATGTTGCCTCCCTATTCATCTGTATCCTTCACAAGTTGTCCTCAATAACCCTGGGGATCATCACTGCCCCCTTTCCCTTTTGTCTGTTCACCCCCTTGCTTTAATCCCCCTCCCTACCTGTTTGGCTCCCTGCCTTTGACATCTCACCTCCTCCTTTTGTTTTCTTTGTTCTGTGTCCATAGCCCCTTCCAATACAGTGCATGTTGTGTGTAGTCCATATATGACACTGTTTGCCCTGTATGTTTGTAATTTTGCCTCTGACAGTGCGTCTGTTAAGAATGAGAAGGGGATTAAGTGGTCTTGAACACTATGGGTTTAGTGGCAACTTAACGCCCTTATCATTCTCAACAGACGAATGATTCTGCTAGGATTGAAAGCTCAGTCCCCTTTTGACTCCACTTGTTTTTGTTTGTTTGTTAATTTTGTGTATTATCTAAACAAAATGACACATAATGAGGATACTCCAATATTTGGTCATGAGAACACAGTAGTACAGTGGACAGTGCACTGGACTCCTGTATGAAAGGTCCTAGGTTTGATTCCTACTTGAACCAAAGGCGTCCTTGGCAAAGGAAAACAATGCCTCCCATACCATTACATTGTAGGGAAATTGAAATCACGGAGTGCTATAGCAATGATCTCATTTCTGACCACGTAATGGAGCTTCATGTTTTGCACATTCAGGACTTTTTCAGATAATTCCACAGGTGTTTAGATTTGTGATTACAAACCATGGTGGCAAAAATGAATAATTCTTTTCCAAAAAGCAGAGTGATTTTCATCCTTGGAAATAATATACTACAATAATGCATATCGTCGTTGGGGTGGCAAGAGCTCATATCTACACAATGTTAAATGTTCAGGAGAGCAAAGAAACATGGCAGCCAAAGCACCATATCAGTTGGGATTGCCTTTCCTTTGACATGTCATTGTGGCTTCATTTTTAGGGGTAAGTCAGTTAGGATTTGGATAGGAAACCACTTTAAACTGATTATCTGACTATTAATCCCAAAAAGTCATTTTCACCAAAATTTGAGATACAAGGTCTGTCATACCCACTGATGGTATGTGATATAAAGAGCAATATTTTAGCATGTTACTAATTTTGAATATACCAATCCACTCTCAAAATTTGTGTAAAAAATAAAACCATCACAAATTTATGTGGTGTTTACAGCAAGCTGGCAAGTGGTAAGACCATAAAAGAAATCCAGGCAAATGTATCCAATAACTCACAGAGAGGTCGAGTGATCCAACGTTGACATGGATCGGGTTCTTCATGTAGTTTCTGGCGAGACGTCTCACACCCTCAGGCCAGGTAGCACTGTTTTATGAGAGAGATTCGGTGGAGTGAGATATGATATAAAAAACTGCCACTCATTCTTCATGTCTGTTATTTTCGTATTGAGTTTGTCTCTATCAAAGAACAGTGATACATTTAAAATGTCTAAATGTATTCCAAGCCGTCTTTACCTGGCCTCTCATCACTGTATGGCACAATGCACTGATGTGAAAACAGCTTAGTTCAGTTGCGATTTGCCCCCCCCCCCCCAAAAAAAAAAAAAAATCAATCAATTTGGACGAACACTTCAAAAAACGAAAAAATTACAACAAAAACCATGACTTTATGAGGCAGTCTCAGGTGGGTGTGTACCTTTGACCCTTGACCCAACCACACACAATACCCTTATTCAACAGTTTGGGAGCTGTACAAGTAAATGCTCAGTCTCCTTTATGTTATTTTTGTTTTTCGTGTTGAGATTTGTAGAACAGACAACCCCAAAACCATCGCAGGACTGGCACAATATGATGAAATATGATGACATCACAGGCATTCATTGGCATATGTTTATTACTGTAAAGGTGGACATTTTTGTGGAGTGGAAATTTTCGCACATTTTGTGCAACCATGCAGAAGCTAGAGCGAAACTAAAAGCATGCAAATATTTTTGAATACAATGTATTCCAGTAATTAATGTCCTGATTCCGCAGAATAGAAAACATGCAAAATTCATTTTACCTGGCCAAGCACGAAAAATTACTCGCACGAAAATATCAATTTTTACAGTATCATTCTGATGACCTGACAATATCACTTGGGGCTCTAATAACACTCTTCACTTATGAGAGCTTTTCTCTTGGGGAGAAATGATATGTAGTACCTTGTCATAATGGTTTGTCTGTCGGGTCTCACATCTAGGAGAATCTTCATGATTTGAGGTTCAAATCCCATGTCCAGCATTCTGTCAGCCTCGTCTAGCACCTGTGACAAGTTCAAGGGTGAAAATAACATAGTGTTTGACCGTTTGAGAGAAATGTGATGTAATGAAATCAGGTATATGACAATTACTGTTATTTTAATAAATTTGATCTTGATTAGTGAAACTCCAACAACCACATCTAACATTCTCTTCACAACATGAAAGTATCTAGACTACAAAATATTCCGTGTTTACGATCCTCTTGCACTGCCTAAATATTGTTCATCTCACACACACAGGATGATTCTAAAGTATGAAATAATACATTCAGTTTGTCTTCCACACAGAAGTTTCATTTTGTGATAGCTTCAAACCCTGTAGCATACAAAGAAAAATGAGTGGTTCATTCATCTCTACGTTATTTTCCTACTCACCAGGAATGTAACCGACATGACGTTGACTATGTTGTTCATGATGAGGTCATTCAACCTTCCAGGTGTGGCTGCAATTATGAAAAATGGCAAAGAAAAAAAATTAGGAAACCTAACACATCAGTGATCATCATTGTCATGCATCTGTCTATCTATCAATTTATCTATTTTTCTGTCTGTGTGTTTATGTCTACCTGTATCTGTTTGTCTCTCTATCTATCTATCTCTACTCTCTTTGAGACCTTGTCCTGTCGAGTGTGGTTGAAATGCCGCTACAAGTTTCAAGCAGAAAATGAAAGTGATGAAGTACATGCAATTGATGGATGGTGGACGATGGACAGAGGGCGACAACAATCAGTGACCACAAAAGCTCTTTTGAGTCTCTGGCTTGAGCGAGTTCAACAGTAGTATTTGTAGGTTGTCAGCACTAAAAGAAAATTTTCTAGCACATTGCTTTCAGTCTTTGTACACTAATTTCAGCAATTTCTGCAGTTTGGCTGGAGTGATCAGTCCGTCAAACACCATGCTGATTTGAAAGTTAAGTGGTTGCTTCCAAGATCAGTCGCTGACAACAAACTCCAGAGTTTCTCATGAAATACATCTTTAGTTAGAGTAGCATTAGGGGCTTTAATTACGAAATCATAACATTAAATCTTACTGTGGTTTGTTTGCCAGTCAACACCACTGGCAGCGCACTTATCTTGTTTCTTTGTATCAAAACTAGCCATCAAAAAATCTAGAATTACGTAATCATTCTTATGTCAATTGCAAATTGTACATCACCAGATCCTCCATGTGAGACTGCATTATTGTGCCACCTGACCAGGTTTGTCACACTTGCACTATGGCCAAATTTGGGAGTACCAGCATGAAGTGAATGGCCTAGAAGTAGTTGGTCAAGTAATCTTTTTATCTGTCTTCATATTGTACAAACTAGTAAGTCACCTGTTCATTCATAATTCACATTGACTATTATACAAATAATGAATGTTTATGAGTGCAATGGACAGAATATTTCATGAGGTGAATGGATCAAACATTTCATCTTTCACCAATGAAATATTCTGTCCATTACACGAATGAAAAACATTTATTATTTGTTTTATATAACGCCTAAAATAGATCCATGTCATTTGATGTTTTATTAATTCAGAAACAAGAGAGGCACTGAGATCGCGAGAGTGCAGTGCTCACTGAGCGCTTTACGCTGGCGCGCTGTCGCATACACACGTACACACTGCAAACGCAAGCGCGTTTAACACACGTAGTGTGCCGGACTCTCAGCGAGAGTGCAATGGAGCAAATTGTATGGATCCAAAATTGCACGGTAAATGGAGCCACAATTGCACGGATGATGACGTCATAGTGAAATGGGCCGAATGGGATCAATGTTAAACAACCAATCAAATGACAAGGATCTCCTCAGGCATTATATAATGTAAACTGATCCTTGCAGCTGATGTGCAGGCAGATAGTGGATTTTACAAACAAACAGATTTACTGATTATATTAAATAAACAAAAAATAAGCAGAAAAAAGTTGAAGAAAAGTTTCTGATTGTGTAAAGGGTTAAGAAGTGGTTTCAATAAGTAGGCCTACCTATGATGATCTCTACTCCCTGGGTTACGATGTTGATCTGCTCTCGTCGGTTTCCGCCACCATAGACACACACACTGTAGGAGAAAATGAGGATCATGTTGGGTCAGTAGTACATGACCAGCTGACATGGTCAATTCTTGTCAAAGAATGGAATTTATTCATGTCATGTCCATCAGATCATCTGCATCAACCATCAACTGTTTTTACAAAATCTTTGTGGCGATGTCCTTTTCCAATAACTGTTCTCTCAGTTGACTTCAACACTTACTGTTCTTTTTGTTTGCTAATTGCAACAGATGTCTTCTTATCCAGCAATAATAGTCCTAAAACTTCAAAAATTCATATTTCTTAAACAGACTGTCTAATTTCCCTCAAACATCACCAATGTATTATACTAATACTTTTCAATTCGCTCATTCCACATATACAATTGAGTCTTATGCCCATTTAAAGAGATGGTATCGTATTAGTGGAGATGAGGATTGAGCTTGCCACTATTTGCAAGATACAAAGAAACTACTAATGAAATGTTATAGAGTGTACCTTTTTAATCAAGGAATTAAAAGTTTACAGTATTTGATGAAAATCTCTTTTGAAATGGCTGAGATATCCAAAAATCCATCGTTCACTAGAATCATTTGCTTTGGATATCTCTGCCATTTTAAAACCAGTTTTCATCAAATAAACGTTTAATTCCTCTTAGAATTACATGCTCTTTCATATTTTTATGATGTTTCTCATCATCTCACCAAAAAGTTAAAAACCTGCAGCCAGGTCTCAACCAAAACAATATCATCCCTTTTACCCTTTTGTGAGCTCAGAATGCCTTCTGGCACAGGAAACCCATGGCACTGTAGACACCGTCCAAAGGTCCTGCCACAGAAGAGGTTAATACAGTGGACTCCTGTTCTAACAAAGTCCTCATGACCGGCAATTTTCTTTTGTTCTACTGAAATTTAGTTATAACCGAACAAATAAACAATAAAATTACATAGAGTGGATGATGTTGCTTCATTGTAACCGAAATTACATAAAAACAGAGTTCGTTATAATGAGAGTACACTGTATACAAAAAAGGAGAAAGTGAAGTTGGTGCTGACCTTTTGATTTCCTTGTAGGAATACTTGTTGACCTCTGACTCGATTTGAAGGGCAAGTTCACGGGTGGGAGAGAGGACGAGGACGTTTGGTCCACCACGCTCTTTGCGAGGGCTGATGGAATAGTCAAAGAAAAATTTTCCATTGTAAAGAGAAAAATTTGAAACAAATACACTATATATGAAGACTTTGAACACAAAACAAGTTACTGTAACTCTGGTCTTGTAAATTTGAGGTATTTCTGATTAAAACCTGCTAAAAACCAAAGAAAATAATAAGAAAATATGGCATATTTTTTAATCACAATTTAGACGAGATATGAAACTCGTCACATTGAAGACGAGTTAGGTGATACGCTTGGGGTCATCAGATGTCGGTCATCTGTGATCGACAAAGAAAAGAATGTGATATAGCACCTTGAAGTTATATTGAGATATTTAGTTGAACTTTTTTGGACCAACATTATTCAGATCATATTTTTTTTTTTCTGTCACACAAACTAATTAGAAATTCTGTGCGTGTGCGACTAAGTCGATTTACAGGCTTTTTGAGTACATACAGTGCATTTACCCAGTGATCCTCGACACGAACAAATCAAACATGACAATTAAGTGTTTTGATAACAATCTTGGTATTAACATTGGCCTTTTAAAACATCACCTTTGACACTTATTTACATAACCAATATGATTCCCTCTAATCTTGTTATCATAATTTAATATGATCAGTTCAGAGAGCTCTTACAGCTATATGCAAGCCTATGAGATTTACCAGCAGTAAAAGCAATGAAGCCTCCCATACAAAAAAAAGGGATATAGAGCAAGTGTGTCTGTTTACATGAGAATGTGATTTATACCTGGACGAAAATGCAGAGACTCCAACCCCAAGCACCTTCTGATCTGGAGATTCTCCCGCCTAAAACCCTAGCAAACGAGAGACTCCATCTTGATGTGCGCAAAGCGCACATCACGAGCGGGAAGCGCGAAGTTCCTTACGGCCGGGGTCCAGGGCCCGCTTAAGGGTCGTGGAAGTTCTAGGGTTCTAGATGCTCTCTCGTGCTATCTAAGGCTTATTTTTCAAGATACGATGACACTTAGTAAGAAATCATTTCAAGTGGGAGACACAGAGCCGGGGGGAGAAAATTCTAATCTCAAGCGGGAGAACGGGAGATTTTGCAAAAATGGGCTTCGGCGGGAGATCTCCGGTCGAAAGCGGGAGAGTTGGAGTCTCTGAAAATGGCATTACCTCAATTAAAGAAAAAAGGGCAAAAGAAAAGTTATTCTTGCTTCTCATCCTATGAGGTTATTTTGAAATTTCACGGGTCAAAACATATGGCTCCTGCGCAAGAGACAGCGCCTTTAACCATGTAACTGTGGGTCTCCTCCAACCAAGAGTAGTGAATGTAAGCTAATACGTTAATGATAATTTATGACGATCCCACGTGATCGACACACATTCAAAGGGGACAGTTAGAAGTGGAAGGAGTGCTTAATCGTCTCATTAATTCCTAATCAATGACACCCCTACATATAAGCATACCATAATTAATTCGCATCTAAAATCAATGGTATAGGACTCATGCACCATTACTTGTATAGTGCAAAAGCTTTGCTTTTTAAGATTTGAGTAAAACGTGTAATAACTTGATTCTGTAATTCCATCAGCAGTGATTGACATAATAAAGATGAAAGATTTATCAAATTGAACGCTTAGAACCTAACCACGAGGATTATAGCATTTTACTTGATTCTTTACTGCCCAGATGCCAACAACACCCATCACCCATGGCTCCGCATAGAGAAACAGCCATGGTGAAAACAAAATTTTGCTTTTTCATAGGCAGAATGACACAGAACCCCTTCAAACACACTGTACTTGTCAGTGTGTGTCATGAAAGAGTTCTTAATTAAAGGAGACCTCCGGATGATTTTCAAATTTTTACATTTGAACATGTACGAATTAGTTATACTGGGTACAGAGTTTCAGGATTTATAATGATTGGGATGAAAAATAAGAATGTTTTCGAAATTTCTAACAAGTGGTAATGAACAAGGATGATGACAAGGCAGCCTCACCATAAGAATGCATGAGATGTGGCTCAAGGAAGCAGAACAAAAGAAGAAGGCATGCATAGATTACACACAGGTGAGCTTGCAAGCATGCCGTATTGTAATGGAATGACAATGCTACATTTCTGAGATATGTGAGGCTCCTATGTCATCATCTTTGTTCAGTGTAATTTGTTTAAGGTTTTTGAAAGTACTGTTTCTCTGCTCAAGAACCACAATAAATTCTACAAATCTATACATGAAGCTGTTGATTTATGTACTACATGATGTGAAATTATGAAAATCGTCCGGAATGCCCCTTTAATACTAAACAGTGTATACCTTCCACTCATGTGGCACGAGATATATACCTCTATAGCAACAGAAAGCCGATCTACAACTCCAATAGTCAAGCAATAACAACCTGAAATTTTAAAGAGATGAGCGAGACGCTATACACCTGGCCGAGAGTTAATTAATTCAGTTTTCATTCCAAATACTCAAGTTGGATTATGTTAATAGAAACATTCACATCTGCAGTATAACTTAAAGAAACGTAGAGGAAAGGGGGAAAAAAGAAGTGGGAAGAGGAAAACTGTACAACTGCAATTTATAACCTTGCATGATACAAGTGAAAGAAATGTTTCAGATGTCATAGCATAGTTTTAACTATAAACTTACAAAATAATAGACAATGTCGAATTTAAAAACCATCAACTTAATGTCAGAGAAGAAACTAACTTACAAAATGCAGTAGACCGTAACGTAAATCGCTGCTCTACCACTCTGCTTAGGAACATCCACACACACACACACACACGTTAAGGGAAAGAAACAACTTTAGATATAACCATTTTTTAATAAAAGGAAAAGAAAAAGGAAAAATGTTCGCGTCAGGATAACAAACATGTCTGCAAGAACACGCATGGTATTGATGATTGTCTCATTGATTCAAAAGCAATGATTGCTTTACCACCACCACCATTACCACGCAACAATGACGTCTCTGAAATCAATGGCAGCACTCGTGCACATGTGATTTCATCGTGCATTAACTTCCCTTTTCTTAAACTACCAGTCGAACGTGCCATATTATAATATTGTGTATTTCGATCAGTAGTGATTGACTTTAAAGAAGAAATATAATGTATCAAATTAAATTCCTTACCTCATTACGCAGGGGGATTCCAGTTTGATACTGATCTGTTCCACTGTCCCAGATGCCAACAATACATAATTATCTCCTACGGCTACTAATGAAACAGCCATGACGAAAATAAAAGACACAGAACCCTGACATATGCACCAAACTTGGCATATTGTGGCACGAAAAAAAAAAGCCGCACGAACATGCATTATATTCTAGATGGGAATACGGTCTTGATGCAAAGGATTGTCTCATAAATTTAAAAGCAATGATTCCCTTACCACCACCAGTACCACAACACAATGACGTATCTAAAATCAATGGTAGCACATATATATCATTGCATCGTGCATTGAATTAACTCCCTTTTCCTAAACTACCAGTGGAACGTACCATACTATATTGTGTAATTGGATCAGTAGTGATTGACTTTAAAGAAGAAAGATAATGCAACAAATTGAATGCTTACCACATTGCTTATAGGGCTATTCCAGTTTGGTACTGATCTGTTCTATTCTCCCAGATGCCAACACCACATATCACCTATGGCTAAACTAGTGAAACAGCCATGACGAAAATAAACGACAGAGAACCCCGTCATAATCACTACACTAATTGGAAAGGTGTTGCCCGAAATTCCTCATATAATATGAAGCAATATCTAGTCACTTCCTACCCTGCCTGTCTTTAACTCCGTTATTTGGTCAAACAATAACAACCTGGAATTCCAAAGAGATACGCGAGACGCCATACACCTGGACTAGAGTTAATTAATTCAGTTCCCATTCCTGTTAGTTACGTAAACGTACACGTTCCTACCTATCCTGCTACAGTATAACAAGAAAAAATGAAGAGAAAAGGAAAGAGAAAACGAATAGTAGCAAGCGGGGCACTATTTCAAGGGGCAATTCAATGTACAACATTACGTGTGACAAAATTAATGAAGCAAACCCAACCACCAAACTCCAATACAAAACAAGGGAAATAGAGTAGCTGTGTTCATGACATCGGAGTGAAGCTGAACTGCAGAAATAAAGAAGAAAAAAGAAATTATGCATTATAAACACTTCCAGTCGGGCATTATAAACACGCAGAGCGCTAAGCGATTCTGCCACACGGCTTTCCCGAAGATCTTGTGCGAAACTTAAATCTATCTACTATACACAACACAAATTTACTTTGATATTCAATTTTTTTGGCGATATACGTCAAGTGACTGATAGCGCTATTCAACTTCCCACAAGTGGCCGCGTGGATTCGATCAATATACAGTTGCAAAGATAAATCGGGAATCGTTTCGACCAGATTCCATTCTCATTTTCAGTGATTGACAACGAAAATAATGTTTTAAGTAGCGACTTGAAGTAATATTGAGAAACATTCGTGAAGTCCAATACTTTATACAGTCCTACATAATTCAGATGAAATTGTTTCTGTCATGCAACCAAGTGAAAATTTTGTGCGTGTGTCTGCGTGTGCAAGTAAGTCGATTGGACAGGATATGTAAATGAGTATTTACAAATAGGTCTTTATATTGTAAAAAAAAATCAAACATGTTCATGTGGTCTTTTAAGAGTCATCTTCACTTTAACGTTTGTAATTTCAAGTCCAAGTTGCCAGTCAAAGCAATGTTGTCTCCAACACAAAACAAAGGGATATTGTGTGTGTGTGTATGTGTGTTTGTGTGTGCCTGTGTGTGTGTACATTTACATGAGAACGTGATTTCTACTAGGACGAAGGTGTAATACTCCATAGAAGAAAAAAAGTAAAGAATATAAGTATTTTGTTTCGTGCTCTTATGGGGTTCGAACCCGTACGTGTGCAACCTCACATCTCTGGTGACGTCGCCTTTATCCTCTCGGCCATGTACGTCTTGACGAGAAAATATGAGGAACGTAAGCTTATATGTGAAAGATGATTCAGGAATCGTTTGGTCCACATTCCATTCTCATTTTCAGTTTTTAGCTGCAAAATTATCAACCTAATGAGGAGATTTGAAAAACTAAAATGCATGATTACTGCAGCTTATTGTCTCAGTTACCACATACTTAAGTTACAGAGGAAATGGAGCAAAATCAGCTGAGATAAAGGTGCTTAAACGTTGTCAAGTCAATGCATGGTTTAAAAGGAAAAAAAAATCACCTCCCATAGACATAACACGTCAACTTGTCTGATTTTGAGTCTTTACCTTTAATCACAATTTGAAGTATGACGGTAAGTCTTCTCGAACTAAGAGTGTGGAACGTAAGCTTCTATATACGTGAAAAATGAATCATGACGATCACCCGTGACCGACACATCTTCAAAGGGATCAGCTATTAGAAGTGGAAGCCCTCGTGCCAAGCATATTGTCTCGGCAATTCCAAAGCAATGACACCCTTACATCTAGGCATACCATAATTTCCCTCTGAAATCAATGGTATTATTCATGTGCAATAATTGCTTGCCTTGTCCATAAACTTTGCTTTACAAACTTTCAGTGAAACGTGTCATAACATAATTCTGTAACTCCATAAGCAGTTATTGACTACATAAATAAAGATATATCAAATTGAACGCTTAGCGCGTATAACTAAGGGGGATTTTAGCCTGATGCTCTGTTCTTCACTGCTCAGATACCAACAACACTCATCACCTTCGGCTACATATAGAGAAACAGCCATGACAAAATAAAAGTTTTTTCCTTTTCTTTGGCAGATAGACACACAACCCCTTTAAACACACTATAATTGACATGGAGGGACATGAAAAAGTTCATTACTACTACTAAACAGTGATGCCTTCTACTCATGTGGCACAAGATACCTCTATAGCAACATAAAACCTGTCTACAATTCCATTATTGGGTCAAACAATAACAACCTGGAATTTCAAAGAGATGAGCGAGACGCCATACACCTGGCCTAGAGTTAATTCATTCAGTTGCCATTCCTGCTCCAGTTGAGTTATGTAAATTATTTTCCGACCTTTCTTGTGACAGTGTAACAGGAACAAACGTAGAGAAAAGGAAAGAGGAAAGGAAAGGTGGCAAGAGGGGCACTGCACCAAGGGCAATTTACAACATTACATATGATAAATGAAGCAAATCCAACCTCCAGCCTCCGACAAAAAAAAAAGGAACTTGAGTGACTGTGTGTCGTGGGGTAGTATACTTGATAAGATAATACGATAAATGACATCGGAATGCAGCTGAACTGCCAAAAGAAAAACAAAGAAAGAGAGAGAGCAAAAAATAATAGCGTCCTGCGGGGTCTCGAACATCTCGTCCAAAGGTAGTGCATAATGACCATGCAGCGCGCTAAGCGACTATAAAGCCACACGGCTGTCCCGAAGATTGGATGTGAAATTTATATCTTTATACTATTTACAACATGAAAAAGTTCATTACTACTACTTAACAGTGATGCCTCCCACTCATATGGCACAAGATACTTCTATAGCAACATAAAACCTGTCTACAACTCCGTTATTGGGTCAAACAATAACAACCTGGAATTTCAAAGAGATGAGCGAGACGCCATACACCTGGACTAGAGTTAATCAATTCAGCTCCCATTCCTGCCAGTTATCTAAACGTACACGTTCCTACCTATCCTGTTACAGTAAACAAAAACCAATGAAGAGAAAAGGAAAGAGCAAACGAAAGGTGGCAAGCGGGACACTGTAACAAGGGGCAATTTACAACATTAAGTATGACAAAATTAATGAAGCAAACCCAATCTCCAAACTCCAATACAAAACAAGGGACATAGAGCAGCCGTGTTCACGGGTTACGTACACTTGATAAAATAATACGATATATGACATCGGAGTAAAACTGAACTGCCGAAAAAAAAGGAAAAGAAAGAACGTGAAAAGTCCTGCGGGAGTCAAACTTCTCGCCTTTCGGTATGGCGTTATGAACACCTAGCGCGCTAAGTGATTACGCCACACGGCTGTCCTGAAGATCGTATGCGAAACTTAAATGTATGATAATACTGTCGTGATTGTGTCGACTGTGATGGCGCTATTCAACTTCCCACTTAGTGGCCGCGTTGATTCGACCAATATACAGTTGCAAAGAACAATCGGGAATCGTTCCGTACAGATTGCATTCTCATTTTCAGTTTCTAACTACAAAATTGTCGACCTGATGAGATTTGAAAATATAAAATGTATGATGACTGCAGCTTATTGTCTGAGCTACAACATACTTAAGTTACAGAGGAAATGGCGCAAAATCAGCTGAGATAAAGGCGCTTAAACGTTGTAAAGTCAATGCATGGTTTAAAAAAAAATCACCTCCCGTAGACATAACACGTAAACTTGTCCAATTTTGCTTCTTTACCTTTAATCACAATTTAAAGTACGATGACGTCATCAAATTCCAAAACCATGACATGGACTTGAAAGGCAAATGTTCAAAGTACAACACATCTGAATTTGGAATAATATTGAACTTAAACCACAGAGATACGAGCAAATGAATGTCAGAAACAGTACCTCAAAAAAATTAATTCCACTTTTTTGATTTCAGATGATGATATTATGGCGTCATAATGTTTTATGGAAATATTGATACTTGAAACGTTAATTCCAATTCATATGCTTTTGTAATATGCAATAAAAACATGGGGTCACCGGACGTTTCAAAGAGCTATGGCGAAATAAACAAAGACATGTTTTTCGCTATATTTGCACATAGACACGCACACGAAATTTCAACTTTGACGCCAGCGCATTCCTTTGTTATAGGTCAAAACTGATCGGAAATCAATGGATATTGTTACTTAATGTATCAGGAATCCAAATCTGTCAAAAAATGTGCATTTTCATGTTGCTTGCGCGCGAAAGTGCGCGGACGGACGTGTATGCGCGGAACGCTTAAAATTGTCTGAAACTTCGAGATTTCCCATTGGAAAGTTGTTTTCAGCCTTTTAAAAGTTTGACGCGCGTCCTAGGTAATTAGCATTAAAAAGTAAGATAGAGCGTGACCTGAACTTTATGTCCACCGAAAATGATACAGAAATGACCTTTAGTTATGAAGTTATGATCGATCATGTAACATGGTCCGAAGATCACCAAATGGCGCCTAGATGACGTCATAGATATGTTACTGTCATGAAAACCTTATTGTGGCTAGATATTGTCATGAGACATGTTGACTGAAAATGTCATGTTATTCCGTAATGTCATTCTTGAGATATTGACGACACAAAATGTGGCAGAAAGAAAGAAGAATGAAAAAAAGAGAAATTTTGACAATCACAATAGGTGATACGCTGATAGCGTATCACCTAATAATACTCCTTGTTATGCAACAGGTGAGGTATCATTGGAAAGGTTTTATTTTGCTTTATCTGATGATGGATTCACTATAAAATGTTTGAAAATGGCTCCTATCCCATTTTGCAATCAATCTCATATTACAGTATATTAAACATCAACATATTGAACTTACATAACATGTACATGTACATACAATATAAAAAGTGTGTGATCTTGAAAGTATAATGCTAGATTACAGACATGAGAAATACATCAAGGTACTAAAAGCAAGTGCAGTTTTAATTTGAAAGGGTAAAAGGACAAAGGTGAAATAGAAGGCGCATGAGGCTAATTGAGCACGTGGGTTGCATGAGTCTAGAATGGTATAAGACAGACATGGAACATTTGATATAACATAAAACAAAGTACATGTTGCAACGATTCCTGTCGCAAGAACCCATTATTATAGCAGTCGACTGTGAGTTACGACAAAACTTAATGAATGTCCTGTGGCATCAATCTAACCACTTGCGAATCCTGTTATGAATACACTAGTGCTAAATGGGCATTCATATGTATGTCACAGTTGTTCCCATTCTACTAAGTATTCCTTGCATACTATGAGGTGTATTTTTTTTATTTTTATTTATTTCTTCTTCTTTTTTGCATGTGCAGGTATTCTGAACTTTTTGTGGCACGCTTTGTTCAATGCATGAAGCACATGCATACGTATATATATACACACACACGTATGGTAAGTAATTTCGGAGGTATAATTATGACGATGATACCGTACAACTGTATGTACATGTGTGTAATACACACAAAATGTCTGATAACCTGTCTATAGCGGTCAGCTGTCTATAATGGCCACTCTTTTCATCTCCCTTGGGTGACTGCTATAGACAGGTTTGACTGTACATTGCATAAATCACAACATACAAAGTGTATGATGGCTGTGAACTCACACAGGTTGCAGGTCTGTGTGTATAAGTGCCGGGAGAAGGAATGCTAGTGTCTTGCCACTTCCTGTCTGCGCAATGCCGATGAGGTCGTGACCTTGGAGAGCTACTGGCCAGCCTTGACTCTTGAGGGTGCAAACCATAATCAAGACATACAATGGTGTAAAAGAATACACTTGATTTGATATGTTCAAGCCTGCATGTTCAGACAAGAATGACAAAATATATACATGTACCTTGAAACATAATCAAGTAGAATCTGACATAAATGCAAATAAGAGCACACATACCGGGTAATTACAATATGGGTACGTAACCATTGCAACAACAACACACATGAAGGATGAACTTAAAACACACAGAATACACGTAACCACTGAGATGTAATGGAAATCATTAAGGCTACAATGAAGCATGGATGAAGATACGCTGCAAATGCATACAGAATACTTACTGATATATCAATATTTACAACACACAACACACAACTCTGTATTCAAGCATATCTCCACAAGCGGTCAAAGAAGAAGAAAACACACTACAAAAATTTTATGTGATTTTGTCTTGGCAAAATTTTATTGTTTTTTAAAGTCCCTTTTTTAACTGCCTGTAATCCCTCTCCAGGATCACAAAGTCTCTTAATCTCATGTCTAGGATTCATTACACTTCAAAGACCTCCTCACATTTGACATTTTGGTACTGTACAAATGTACATTGCTTTTAAAGCTCTGACATTTTGAGTTGGGTCCAATAGCAATGGACAATGTGACAGCTAACCTTTTCCACATCAGAATGAATGTACCTCTTAAAATCTTGCTACAAACAATCTAAATCAAACCAAGTCATAGTTTGTAAGGTCTGCATATAACATTGCTTGAACCAACGATTATCTCTCAAGAGTTATCTTACCTGTATTGGTGATGGCTTGGTGAACTTCTGCTTGTATATTTCTCTCAGAATTTCAGCTGCCCGTGGAAGAAAGCAAATATTGGTGATTAGATTGGTTAGTCCTGGGTGTAAATGATGGGGGTGAGGGAACTGGCACTGAGCAAAATTAACTGAAATGTGAGAATAGCAGCTCATTTTCCAAAGAGGTGTTTTTTTTTAATTCAGACTACAGCACGGTGCATGGTACAAAAATTTATGAAATGTGACAGAGTTTGAAACACTTCATATTTATAGTAAAAAAGAAAGATCCATTTCACTGACAAAACACATATATATTACAATTTTGTTTTCCTGCTTCACTCCCCCTTGCGTGTTGCAGAGTAATTGCGCGAAATGTCGAGGGGGGGGGGGCCTTTTAGGCCCCCCCAGTCTTTTTAGGGTTAATAATACCTAATCTCCTTTACTGTTTGGCTCCCTGCCTTTCACACCTTCCCATCTCCATCGTTTTTTTTTTGCTCTGTGTCCCTCACCCCTCACATACAGCGCACGCTGTATGCAGTCCTTCAAGCAGCATATGTGTGTTGACCATATAATTTATGTCTGCTTACCCTGTATGTTTGTCATTTGCCTCTGAAAAGACTCTGCTAGGATTGAAAGCTCAGGCCGACCCAATGCAAATTCTGTCTGATGTCTTAGTTAAACCACACAGGTTATGCAAAGATGTACAATGTATTTACTTCTATGTCCCTTCTCCGAAGGGGCCTTATGCCTATATTTATATTGGTTTTGATTCTTAGCCCTTGAATAGTCGGTTTTGAATTAAAAATTTCATTTGCATCCGTAATTATGTCTGCCAATAAAACACTTCATCAACACTGCTGCTCATAACCTTGGAGAGTGTATACATTATAGGTTCCTTTCAGGGCAGGGATTGATCACTGCATATTAAATTTACATTTGCCCAAGTGCTAGAATCTCTTTTTCTCTCTCTTACAGATGAGTCTGTTCTATCCTTTACACAAATGTACACATATCAAACAGAGATACATTCCATTTCTTTTCTGTAAGATCATCACATCATTGTTACAATATATGGTAATAAACTTTTGTGGCATATGTTTAAACATAAATGTAACTTTTTCTGGGGTACAGTAAATGGTCAAATTGTTCCGGTCCCCACAAAGGTTGATGTGTACAATATGATGTACATATGCTAGAATATTTTTGCATTAGGTGCAAATACAATTTTTCTTGCTAGGGCAGGTAAGATGAATGTTGATTTTTAATTCTGCAAGATCAAAATATGAAATAGCATGTCGGATGGGAAGCAAATAAATAAATAAATAAATAAATAAATAAAAGGACTTTTACAGTATGCAGCTTGCTAGGGCATAGTCTTTACAGAGTGCAGTGTGCAATGCACTGAGACCGAGGAGCTTACATTGTTTCAGAAAGCGGGAGAAAACATCTCGTAACACAGAGAAAACCAAACAAATAAACATATGAAGACTAAATATGTCAAGAGTTTCTTTGACAGAACCATGAAACCCTACTCACGGTATTCCTGGAAGGCCTCCTCGAATGTTCTCACAGGTTTGGGCATAACCCTCTTGAGCTCCTCTGCACTCTCATCAACAGCAGTGACCCCAATGACCTCTCTGTGCATCAATGAGACCATTTACAATGCAACCATTAGATACAACTTATTCTTTACATTACTACTTGCATCAGATAGACTGTAAATGTCTTTATTTTTGGCCAATAAAACTTTCATACTGGGCAGTTCAAAAACATAATGACTGATTTTTAAATTTGATCTGCGAAATTGGTTACTCGTACATTTTCATTTAATTCAAAAAAATAAATAAAGAAAAGAATTTGCCAAGGAGACAAGATTCACAAAAGTAAAATGCACACCAAAGTGTTTGTTTACACAATGCACTTAATGTCAGTGGTAATTCGCTATATTTTCAATGCCTTGAAAAAGGCGGTTGGTCCCAGTTCGCACAAAGTTCAAGCCATGAATGTTTCCAGTTTTTCAGTATCAAAGACACTAACACATTACCAAGGTTTACCAAAATCGCAACAAAATGCCTAGGACATATTTTATGACATAGTGTTTAAAATACAACATAGTGTTTAAAATACAACATTTACTTCATGACACAGCACCTGAAGTGATGGTCTAATTTGCTGACAATGGTCAAACATGCAGCACAGGCACAGAAAATGGTGGGTTGGCTCATTCCCCCCCCCCCCTCCCCCATCCCCTCCCTACATTAGCACGCGCACGGAATGAAAAACTGATGCACGGCTGTTTTAGCCAATAGGCGTCTCGTACTGAGTGCACGAACGCTCGCTTAATGCGCGAACCCTTGTTACAAGTGCGCGTACTCCTGCTAAAAGTGCGCGATAAACATGTTGCCCGTGGGGTGGGGGAGAGGAGGGGGGGGGGGTAGGCTGGGACACCGCAATTTGAGCTAATGGCTGCGCCCAGTGCCACAAATTGTCTGCTGCCCTCAACGAACACGAATCGGTCTATACTTTTAGGGGCTATCACAGGTGAATTATGGCTGTTCTTTTTTTTTTTTTTTGGGGGGGGGGGGGTTGCGAAATCTAGCTGTACACAAATTTGATTTCAAGGGTATTGGTACACTTTAAGGGTGATTTTGTTTTGTATTTTTAGAAAATCCAATGAGTTCAGATTACAGATACTCACCTGAAGGCATCAGCCTCTTGGTCTGTCATGAACTTGATGTCAGGGTGTTCAATGAAGAAATCTTTGATGATCTTTGGGTAATCTAAAATTGTAAATTGCCCGTTCAACAACAAGTTACATACTATGTGATACTGATTTGTTCACTTTGACAAATACAAACAGCAGCAATGATAAATTGCCTGTTCAACAAGCTACATTTGTGATATTGATTTGTCCATTTTGACAAATACAGCATTATCTCGCAACAGTACAAATAAGTTAGTCACAACAAAATTAGTCTCCCCAAATTGGCTGCGAGTAAGGAGATGTCGCACGGATGTCTCCGAGATCCCTTCAAGGAAGCCTCTAACAGACCTTTAAGGAAGCCTCTAAACTGAATCAAGGCTGCTCTGTGTAGAGTGTTTGCAAGAAACAAATCAGCCAGCTTCAAGCAATATTATTATTTCTGACACTTGACTTACTTTTCCACTTCTCCTTCAGGTACTCTGCTTCCATCTTATTCATGTTTTTCCAGTCAATCCTTTTCCTGTTGTATCAGAGTGACAGAGAAAAAAGGAAATGAGTTCATGTCTGAATCTGAGGAGATTGTTACAAATTTGCACACACTATGAATCCTGGAATGACATCACTCTTGTGAAGTATTTCATCAAAATATGCAAATTTGTGCCTCATAACAACAATGAATGCCATTTAACATTCAGATTTAAAGTATACACATGTACATTCACATTGGATTGCAATCACTGAGACACAACAACTTATGACAGTCAAAAGGGGAATATGAATTCTTCTCACCAGGGCTTTTTTTTTTTTTTTTTTACAGTTGCAACATCCACAGTTAGAAAATGGAATTAGCCTCTTTGGTCATGCTTACATACACTTGTACATTTTATGCCAATGAGAGAAAAGGATGGTATGAGTAAGGGTGATGACATGCTAAGTACAGTCTGGTATTAGCTTTATGTCACTGAAGGGTCTACCATTTAAGTCACTCACGGTTTTTCATCATAGAAGTTTTGTGAGTCGCTTGCATTCCTGCCGCCTGCAGACAAGACAAAGAAATGGCACAAGACAAGAAAATGTTTTACATCAGACATATTCAACATAAAGATGCAAAGAGCAAGATAACCTGAATGTGCAATTTATCCCATTCCCTGAAATATGATTCTGCATTATTGGAGCAAAGCTAGTATAAGTTTGGAGATGAGCAGCAACAAGAATGCACTGCAAATGTTCTGTCAAAGTTAGTTTCAGAGGTTGGTAAAAGCCAAAGAGCTATGATACATTGACAACAGCTCTTTGGTAAGGCTTATGAGTGATGCTAAAAAACATTCACACTCATACATTCACATTATGGCATTTGTAGATGATGGGTGATTTGATTTTTGTGCATTACAGCATCCAAAGTTTTTACTTTACTTTCAGACTTGGCAGTGCAAAAAGATGAGTTTCTGATATTATGCCTGCATCTGGTGAAACTTCCAATCATCTCAATTAATTCAATTATGTGTGAAGGGAACTTGACCCTTGTGTGGAATTGTAGGCTTAAGGTGCATAAAAAATAACATGCATTTATAAACCCACAGGAAGAATTTGACTACTGTGTCTGGCTGATATCGTTTGCTGGCCATTGCTCAGTCACCTGGGACAAACCATGAGGTTTGCACATCATTCGCCCCATTTCTGGTGTGGGTATGTGGGTGGACAACTTCAATGGGATAGCACCCTGCTCCTTGCAATGCGTGAAAGAAATAGGATTGTTTACTACATGCCTGAATTGTGATTCCCTCACACCTCCATATAATGTCCTATCTGAGTAAAAGAGTTTTTGCCTCTTAACTCTTTATGTGCCACGTTCGCACTTCCGACTCAGTCGACGGCGTGCCAACTTCGCATATTCTGCTCAACAAACAAAGCCGCCAAGACCGATCGATAAACCGCTAATTACTGCTAATCCCGTGGCACAATGAAAGCGTTTCTCAAGCTTCTGTTCCTCTCATATACGGCTTGCATTCTATGTGGTGATCGACTATCAAGCGATGTTCCTAACTAGATTTGCTCGTACATTCTAAGTTTCTGTCACGGTTTTATGTGCAAAAGTCATGCCTTTACAATAATGTGGCAACTGATCATTCAAAAGAAAAATTGAGAATAGAGTCGTCATACAATATATATCAAAACAAAGCTTGGCATTCCTCTTTAACTTTGCCTACTGTTATGCAGATCTTAACAGAAAGTTGTAGAAGTTATACAAATTGGAGAAACAAAATTCTTTCTCAAAGCATGACTACCTTCGTGTCTCAGAATAACGTGGCACACAGGGGGTTTCCACCATGGCACATAAAGAGTTAATGGAGGGGATGGCATTATTACAGACAACTCTTTCCCTGTATTTCAATCTCGTTGGTGCTGTCTTTGTTGCCACCACAAGGGGTTACATAGGCTGAGATGGGATAAGCTTTAATTACAAATACAAGGAGAAATATTTTTATATTCAGTGGTACACTCAAATCTATATTGTTTGCAAACTGCATCAAGCAGTGATTCCAAAATCTGCTATGTCGTCTACCTACCATTGCTGAAGCCAGAGTTTCTGGACGAATGAGCTGAGTAGTCTGGGTCTGTGAGCTCCTCGATGAGTTGCTTGGCTTTCTCCCGCGCCTCTTCACTGCCAAAGATATCAATAGTCGTGTCGTATCCATCTGAGTCTCTGGACTGCACCTACAGTAGGTACACACACATTTGAGGCAAAGACATCAACATCTGAATGAAAATATGAGGAAATACTGCCAAATAATCATTATCCTTCTGTAATGTTGAGCCATACAAATATATTCCAAGTCAGACCTGTCATAAATAGTTTGAGGAAATGTAAAATCATGTTGTTTTAATATTGTTACCTAGAATATCAGCAATGACAGTCAAAAAAAAAATGTTCAGTTTCACTGCAATTAAAACTGTGTGTGTGTGTGTGTGTGTGTGTGTGGTACACTCATTGCACAAGGTCTATTGATGTCACTTTTACATAAGAATATTATAACAAACTGCATTACATATTACAGAATGCAGCCTCTTCTACATGTAATTTGCATTTTAAAAAAAAATCTATAATTGGGAATAGAATAACCTGTAACTACAGTTGCAGGTCATTAGAAGAAAAATACAAGTAAGATACGTATAGAAACCATAGTAATCTGTGTTTTTTTTCAAATCACCTCAAACATTTGGTAAAGGTATTTAGTTAACAGTTTAAGCCATTATGTTTTTTCTGCAGACACCATCATCTTGTGGCATCTCTAAATTTTATGGCATATCTTACATTATATAATGGAGAAATAGACAGAGATGAAGATGAAGAAATTTAAGAACTGTTTTATCAACAAAATGTGGCTTGAAATGTCATTATTCAACCAAATTTTCGCAAAATCTGATCAGTACCCCATGTATCACACCTGGCCTGCGCATCAACAAAGTCTGTGTTTTTCCACATGTGTTAGCAAGATTTGGATTGGTACAGATGAACAGATGGACAGACAGACAGACAAATGGACAGATGATCATATCCTTTCAAAAACAATGCATCCCAAAACCTCTGGAGGCAGAAGCATAAACTAAAACATATAAAGGTTGAGAAGGTCAAGCTCTACACTAGTGTGTGTTGCACCAAGGAGCTGATTGCACTACATGCCAAGCAATGACTCGGTGTATTGTGCAATAACAAGCTTCCTCTGCATGGGGGTGGTGACATATTGCCCAATAGAAAGCCTCGCATGCACTGCCGCTGTGTGTCCAGATGTGTAATGTGTAATAATCATTCATAAGCTGCCACATTTTGGTAGATAAAGTTTAAAGAGGAAGTTGCACAACAAAATATCTTCTTCCTGTCTCTAAATTTCTTTTACAAACCTATTTGAATTCTATTATATTATCACAAGCGTCACTCTTGAATGACAACCCAAACAAATAGTGACTGCCGTATGCAAGCCAGATTGTAAAAAGCAAAATGTACTGTACTTGAGGATCTGTACTTGGGGATAGAATAAACTTCCCTTGTCAATACATCTGTAGGAGGTAAATATCAATACGATTGAAACTTTAGCAAACTGGGAAATTTTCAAATTTGTATCACCTCCAACTCCAGGCAGAAGTAAACAATTTAAATCATCAAATTCTTGGGCAATTTTGCCACAAAACTTATCATCTTGAAGCACCTCCAAATTTCACAGTATTTTATCTTATTATGGAGAAATATAAGATGGAAATGGTTAGATTCATTCAGAGTGTTTAAAAAAAAGAAAAAAAGGTAGAAACTAACACAAAATTGCCAATTTCTAAAACAGGAACTTTAATCTTCTTGATGCGTTGAACAAAAGTTTAACAACTAAGACGCTTTTGAAAAATTATGCATTCCAAACAAACATTACATTTTAAACAACAAAGGAAATTTACTGTTTGAAGAGATCTATACTTTGTACCTTACAAAACACAAACAATGAATACTATATGAGCTGAAATTTTCGCATAGATATTTTTGCGAATTGCTACTTGGAGGACATTTTCGCTTGTTGTTAATTTCACAGTTGCGAGGGTCTAACTGAACTTATTTATTCGTGCGTTATTTTTGCGTGTTGTTATTTTCGCGGTTCAAAAGCGATTCGCAAAATTCACGAAAATAAAACCACCGCGAAAATTTCAGCTCGTACAGTAAATATAATCAAACAGGAGCAAACCTTAGAAATGTAGTTTTTGAGACTTACAGGCAATACTGATGACTTTCACCAAACATTCTCACCGACTTGCAGTAAAGACATTTAATAAGCGTCATTTTCTTAAATGTGGAAAACAAACTATTGGCTTACCTTTATCCTGGCACCACTTTCATCCTGCAGCTCTCTAATCTTGGCTCCCTGTTTGCCTGTAATTTATGCAAATTAGATCCATATATTTATATTGATGACTTAGACAGACAACTTTAAAAACAAGTATTCTAATTTTGCTTGATTGTACTGGACATGACCATGCCTGGAATGACTACTCCTGGATAATGATCCAACACAAAGGAAAAATCCAATACAAGTTACCGGTAATAACATTGATGCACATTATGTTTATGATGTGATGACATTAAAAACCTCTTATATCATCTCATCATTTGCAATCAGTTACTACATCACCGCTGTTCTCTTAAAACAATCAAGTTACACATGGTCATAAGTTGAAGTTGTACAAAGGAAGGTATCAAACTAGTAAGTGAAGAGGTTAAACTTTTTCAGACACTTATACATTGTACAGAGTAGCAAATTCTTGGAAAAGCCTTTGTGCGAAAGTTGTCAATGCAACAACATAAAACCTTTGAGGCTATTCAAGCTCAGTAATCACAGGAAACAGAAGCATCAGAAATATTTAAGTTTATTTTTTTCGAGACGACATCTGCATCGAAGGCGTTCGACCGGGAGAACTACAGGACACCCTCAACTCCTGTACAGATGATGATGATGATGATGAATTAAATCCAGATTGCATAAATTGACCACCCCATGGATACATTACATGGAACTCCTCAGGCTCAGGATTGGATCCTTTGAATGGTCCTCTACAAGTCTCTGACTGTCAGGATGTCATGACAATGACAATGACAATGACAACGACAACGACAACGACAATTAATTTTATTTCTTAAAACGGCCCCTCCCATACCCAGGGCATGGAAGAAATACAATGAGTATAAAACACACAATAAAAAAAATTAAATCTTTGGCAGTCACAACACATACAGATACTTTATACATGTAATATAATATCGGCAAGATTTTACAACAAATAGAGCACACTGTGCCAACTGGCACACCTCACAGTTTTGGCACTACTAAAAATAATTCTAGTCAAACTTCAACATAATTATCTTACAAAATCTGGACAAATTCTTCAACGTTTTAATACTCTTACTACTTAGGTCATAGTCAAGCAAACAAATGCTTAGATGAAAAAAAAAACTGCATTCATGCCCTACAATATGGATGAAACAATTGATGTTTTATTCTAGAAAAATAGTCTTGTAATGTTGTATTGTTGATTAGTAAAAGAACTGCACCAAGGTTCAACCTCCCATGCCAAAATTCGACCACACACAAAAGCATCTCGGTTTTACACAAGTCATAGTCGGCAGTCAAATTTTGGATGGTGTTATGGTCGATATGGGCCATGGCCACTTGCTTTAATGAATACAATAGTCAATTCTATGTCAATAGCCCGACTGATGATCAAGCAGCAGGGCGAGTATAGGAGAGTCTAGTGAATTTGTAAGTAGAGTAAAAGCCCCAATTTTCGGATACTTAAGCTTTTTTTGAAATATTTGTTCAACTCAAATAATACTCTACAAAATGATATGTTAAATATATCAACTTACTTTTTCCCAATATTGATTTTGTTAAATAGATCATAAAATTTCACAGAATCCCCAAATATTATCACCTTGTAAATTCCCCAAAATTCGGACAGCCTCTCCAAAATTCGGACATGCGCGCAATGTCAATACGCATACAAGGCCGCTGAAAAATCAGCACGCGCCATACCTTGTTGGCGCAAGGTTGCATCGGCGACGTTGCTGCGCCCATTTGTGTCCGAATTTTTGGGACTCTGCACTTGCATTCAGCCCCTGTAACAGTTACATTTTATTCACTGCATCGGCACGTACAGAGATTTTGTTTTTCTTTTGTGTTTTTGAGGATACCATCACACTCTGAGCTTGCGGTAAGCGAAAAATCTCGAAACAGAACGGCGTAATTTTTCAATTTCTAGTGCTTTTTGGGCGACCCCGATTCTTTACACAGGACCTCATTCACACGCGCCTTGGAAAAGTTGCGGCGATTCTGCATTTTTGACGGCAAAATTTGGGATTTTAGATGGATTTTTGAAGTGACTCCACACTCGGGCACTTTCCTGATGTGAACGAGTGTGCCAGTATGTGAAATGATGCGTGTGTTGTGACAGTAGAATTTGCTGGCTTGTGATAAGTGGTAAGTGTCCGGATTTTGGAGGCCGGCCGAAAATTGGGGATCTTAAATTCTTACTCTAGCTACTAGGTGCCTACCTATAATCCGTCCAACATATTCATTTTCAACAGACATTGTTGTTTTGTCATCTGCCTGCCCATCTCTGCCTCTCCAAATGCCTCCTCCTCCTCCTCCTCGTCCTCTTCCCCCTCGACCTCTTCCTCCTCTTCCACTCTGCCTCCCACCACCATCCTGACCTCGGTCATCATCATCCCTCCATCTACTCTGCCGGCCACCACCTCGATCATTTTCGGCAGCTCTCCAATTCGGACTGTCGTCTGATCTTCGTCTGTCAGTCCGAGAGTTGCTCCAGGTTTGAGATTCGCCATTCCACGTACTGCTATCCTCGTCATCGACGGGATCGCTGCGCTGTCTCCACTCATTCCACGCTCCACCACGGCCACGACCTATACCTCCTCCCCCGACGCCGCTGCTGTGCTGGTGTCCGCCGTGTCCCCGGCCTCTCCTACCGCCGCCGCCGCCGCCGCCACGAGCGCGAGGAGCAGGTCCATTGCTGTAATCGCAGATCGGATCGTCACTCCATGTATTTGTTTGGTATCCCCTCGGAGGAGAAAGTGATGACTGAACGCCATATTTCACATCCTGTTCAATCTCTGCTTCCCAGTCTTCACTCATCTTAATAACCCGAGCAACAACAATGGGGCAAACTTTGAAGAAATATTACCGCTGTTTCTTCACCTCGCCCGCGTATCGAAGAGTACCTGTGGCAGTCGACACACATCCCGCGGCGGTAGGCACTTTTGAGGCGAGAATGCTCTGCGGGAAGTAGTTTCACCAAAGGTCACAGATATTAATTATTCATGAGCTGGCGCGCTGACTGCCGAAGCCTTATTGAATATGTATGAGGTGGGAAATTCCCTGTTCCCCTGCGTTATAAACTTACACCACCGAGTGTACGTCATGTAAACACATTTTGCTTGCACAGTTGCAACAGTATGTGTATGTGTGTGTGTGTTTGTGTGTGTGTGTGTGTGTGTGTGTGTGTGTGTGTGTGTGTGTGTGTGTGTGTGTGTATTTGTCCGTCTGCCTGTCACTCACTCGAGGGATGTCCATCGACGACTCACCCTTGCTGACATTCCGAAGATTCTGTACAAACATGGTTTGACGATGAGTTTGATCGTCATTGTGGTAAGTGCGTTTGAATGAAAGGGGGGTGAGAAGATTCTTCAAATAAATACTTTTAGTATGGCCTAGTTGTTATTTTTTTTTATTTTTTTGTTTGTTTGGGGGGAGTGGGTAAAATGGGCTGGGTCAGAAAACACAGAAAAGTACACTTAATGAAATCAGTCATTCTCTTAAGTTCTAATTGAATCGAAGTCCATCTCAATCAACAACGTCTATAGTAATAAATGATCTTCTAATGGAGCGACTCGATCGTTAAAAGTGACAACATTTTAGTATTAAATGCTCTTCTAATGCCTATACGTTATACACATAAAACGAGGCGACAGTAGGGTGTGGTGAGGCGACAGTAGAGTGCGGTTTGGTCATATTGGTGAATTTACCGATGAACTTGCATTTTTAACTTAAATTATTTTTAGTAGAGTGACAAACAGAGCCCCTGGAGCCGAAACTCATGTCTCTTGATGCGATTCGACCGTTAAAAATGACAACATCTATAGTATTACATGCTCTTCTAATGCCTATGCGTTATACACATAAAACGAGGCGACAGTAGAGTGTGGTGAGGCGACAGTAGAGTGCGGTTTGGTCATATTGGTGAATTTAGGCCCCTACCGATGAACTTCAATTTTTAACATTAATTATTTTTAGTAAAGTGACAAATAAAGCCACTGGAGCCGAAACTCATGTCTTTTGAAGCGATTCGACCGTTAAAAGTGACAACATCTTAGTATTAAATGCTCTTCTAATGCCTATGCGTTATACACATAAAACGAGGCGACAGTAGAGTGTGGTGAGGCGACATTAGAGTGCGGTTTGGTCATATTGGTGAATTTACCGATGAACTTGCATTTTTAACACTGATTATTTTTAGTAATGAGTGACAAATAAAGCCCCTGGAGCCGAAACTCATGTCTTTTGAAGCGATTCGACCGTTAAAAGTGACAACATCTTAGTATCAAATGCTCTTCTAATGCCTATGCGTTATACACATAAAACAAGGCGACAGTAGAGTGTGGTGAGGCGACAGTAGAGTGCGGTTTGGTCATATTGGTGAATTTACCGATGAACTTGCATTTTTAACACTGATTACTTTTAGTAGAGTGACAAATAAAGCCCCTGGAGCCGAAACTCATGTCTTTTGAAGCGATTCGACCGTTAAAAGTGACAACATCTTAGTATCAAATGCTCTTCTAATGCCTATGCGTTATACACATAAAACGAGGCGACAGTAGAGTGTGGTGAGGCGACAGTAGAGTGCGGTTTGGTCATATTGGTGAATTTAACGATGAACTTGCATATTTTTTAACATCGATTATTTTTAGTAGAGTGACAAACAAAGCCCCTGGAGCCGAAACTCATGTCTTTTGAAGCGATTCGACCGTTGAAAATGACAACATCTATAGTATTACGTGCTCTTCTAATGCCTATGCGTTATACACAAAACGAGGCGACAGTAGAGTGTGGTGAGGCGACAGTAGAGTGCGTTGGTGAATTTAAGCCTCTACCGATGAACTTCAATTTTTAACATTAATTATTTTTAGTAGAGTGACAAATAAAGTCCCTGCAGCCGAAACTCATGTCTTTTGGAGCGACTCGACCGTTAAAAGTGACAACATTTTAGTATTAAATGCTCTTCTAATGCCTATACGTTATACACATAAAACGAGGCGACAGTAGAGTGTGGTGAGGCGACAGTAGAGTGCGGTTTGGTCATATTGGTGAATTTACCGATGAACTTGCATTTTTAACTTAAATCATTTTTTAGTAGAGTGACAAACAGAGCCCCTTGAGCCGAAACTCATGTCTTTTGATGCGATTCGACCGTTAAAAATGACAACATCTATAGCCTAATGCGTTATACACATAAAACGAGGCGACAGTAGAGTGCGGTTTGGTCATATTGGTGAATTTACCGATGAACTTGCATTTTTAACACTGATTACTTTTAGTAGAGTGACAAATAAAGCCCCTGGAGCCGAAACTCACGTCTTTTGAAGCGATTCGACCGTTAAAAGTGACAACATCTTAGTATCAAATGCTCTTCTAATGCCTATGCGTTATACACATAAAACGAGGCGACAGTAGAGTGTGGTGAGGCGACAGTAGAGTGCGGTTTGGTCATATTGGTGAATTTAACGATGAACTTGCATATTTTTTAACATCGATTATTTTTAGTAGAGTGACAAACAAAGCCCCTGGAGCCGAAACTCATGTCTTTTGAAGCGATTCGACCGTTGAAAATGACAACATCTATAGTATTACGTGCTCTTCTAATGCCTATGCGTTATACACATAAAACGAGGCGACAGTAGAGTGTGGTGAGGCGACAGTAGAGTGCGGTTTGGTCATATTGGTGAATTTAGGCCCCTACCGATGAACTTCAATTTTTAACATTAATTATTTTTAGTAGAGTGACAAATAAAGCCCCTGCAGCCGAAACTCATGTCTTTTGGAGCGACTCGACCGTTAAAAGTGACAACATTTTAGTATTAAATGCTCTTCTAATGCCTATACGTTATACACATAAAACGAGGCGACAGTAGAGTGTGGTGAGGCGACAGTAGAGTGCGGTTTGGTCATATTGGTGAATTTACCGATGAACTTGCATTTTTAACTTAAATTATTTTTAGTAGAGTGACAAACAGAGCCCCTTGAGCCGAAACTCATGTCTTTTGATGCGATTCGACCGTTAAAAATGACAACATCTATAGTATTACATGCTCTTCTAATGCCTAATGCGTTATACACATAAAACGAGGCGACAGTAGAGTGTGGTGAGGCGACAGTAGAGTGCGGTTTGGTCATATTGGTGAATTTACCGATGAACTTGCATTTTTAACACTGATTACTTTTAGTAGAGTGACAAATAAAGCCCCTGGAGCCGAAACTCATGTCTTTTGAAGCGATTCGACCGTTAAAAGTGACAACATCTTAGTATCAAATGCTCTTCTAATGCCTATGCGTTATACACATAAAACGAGGCGACAGTAGAGTGTGGTGAGGCGACAGTAGAGTGCGGAACCATTATTGGTCATATTGGTGAATTTACCGATGAACTTGAATTTTTAACTTAAAGGTATTAGCCCACATTTGTAAACCTGCAGCAATTGGTCTCATAGTTAGCATGGAGTTTGGGTATGATTGCAGTAACACCTGTGCAAACTTTCGTTCCAATTAGTCCATTACTTTCATAAAATAAATGAAATTAATGCACCGTAATCCGTATGCATGCGTATAACGCTCGCTAGCTCCGGTCCACGTACGTGTTACACGTACAATGTACGTAGCTATAGCCCGCGCTCGTAATTCGATTTTGGGTCGGGTTGACCCGGTTTGAAAATTGATTTTAAAACGATGATTTTCTCTCTTTTATCGAATGGTATGGACAAAGAGCGACAGGTGAGGTATGTTACTGTTATAACTTGTACTTGAAGTCATATTGGACCTGTTTTATGCAGTTTTGATTTTCGTGGGTTTGCAAATATGGGCTAGTACCTTTAAATT
Source organism: Diadema setosum (assembly GCF_964275005.1). Taxonomy (NCBI): domain Eukaryota; kingdom Metazoa; phylum Echinodermata; class Echinoidea; order Diadematoida; family Diadematidae; genus Diadema; species Diadema setosum. The sequence continues at coordinate 22,663,496 of NC_092694.1, forward strand.
ATTTTTAGTAGAGTGACAAACAGAGCCTCTGGAGCCGAAACTCATGTCTTTTGATGTGATTCGACGCTTGAAAATGACAATATCTGAGTATTACGTGGTCTTCTAATGCCTATGCGTTATACACATAAAACGAGGCGACAGTATAGAGTGTGGTGAGGCGACAGTAGAGTGCGATTTGGTCATATTGGTGAATTTACCGATGAATTTGCATTTTTAACATTGATTATTTTTAGTAGAGCGACAAAATGTAATAAAGCCCCTGGAGCCGAAACTCATGTCTTTTGAAGCGATTCGACCGTTAAAAGTGACAACATCTTAGTATCAAATGCTCTTCTAATGCCTATGCGTTATACACATAAAACGAGGCGACAGTAGAGTGTGGTGAGGCGACAGTAGAGTGCGGTTTGGTCATATTGGTGAATTTACCGATGAACATCAATTTTTTACTTAAATTATATTTTAGTAGAGTGACAAACAAAGCCCCTGGAGCCGAAACCCATGTCTTTTGATGCGATTCGACCGTTAAAAATGACAACATCTATAGTATTACGTGCTCTTCTAATGCCTATGCGTTATACACATAAAACGAGGCGACAGTAGAGTGTGGTGAGGCGACAGTAGAGTGCGGTTTGGTCATATTGGTGAATTTACCGATGAACTTGAATTTTTAACATTAGTTATTTTTAGTAGAGTGACAAACAAAGCCCTTGGAGCCGAAACTCATGTCTTTTGATGTGATTCGACGCTTGAAAATGACAACATCTTAGTATTAATTGCTCTTCTAATGACTATGCGTTGTTAACTGCAGATAACTAAAATATGTCACAATATTGCAGTGATAAAGTTGAAAAATATTAAGAAATTCAGGTCCTTGTAAGTTTTTGCTATCATTTTCCTTACACAGCCATTATAATATAATGTGGACGCAAGCATGGAAAACTCCACATGCTTGTTTGTTTGTTTTATTGTTTTACTCAGTTGATGTAACCATGTGCAGACAAAGAAAGTGCTAATCGAGGAAGAAGAATAAATATAAGGAAATGGAAGTTTTGGCATTAGTCTGATGGTCCTCGAAAGGAAAAACAAATCTTGATATTGTAGATTGCATGTGTTGGTTGTTGCAGTGGTTAGTAACGTGCGTGTTGTAAACTATGGAGATGTACCTTGAGTATAGGCCCTCCCGTAAAAAAAAAAAAAAAAAAAAAAAAAAATCTTTGTTTCTCCTTTTGTAACATCAGATTTGGTAATCAAATATTAATATCTGAATGGTGTAAGTGATAAATACTTCTTTGATAATACTTTCGTGGCCTTGTATTTTGTAACAAAAAAAAATGTATTTTATAATGACAAGTTAAGATCTAATTTAGATTTTAACAGAGATACTCAGATTGTTCTAGTTGTTAGACTTGGTATTATCGTCATTGCCCTCATAACTTCACATACTATAAAGCAACACTAGGGGCGGGGGTATTAATCACATTCAGTGATAATTCTAGTTGTGCTTATCATTAATTCTTCTTCCATTTTTACCCAAAAGAAACCTCTGCGAATATCTACAAGAGTGCACCCCCGGAAATACCAAGACAGAGACCTACACAAGGTTTGTTATTGTTGTTGTTTGTGGTGGTGGCGTTGTTGCTGTTTGTTGTTGTTGTTGCTGCTGCTGCTGCTGTAAGTCTTGTTGTTTGGCTTTCAGTGTGGGAAATAGAAGATGCAATTGTCTACCTGAACATATTTAGGATATTTCAGGCCAACACTTGGATTGCAAGTCTGCCACTGCATGAAAATCAACTTGTGACACCTGTATGGGCCCCATTTAATAAAAGATGTTAGGATGGCAACTATTGCTGGAATGGCAACTTCCCATAGCAACAACCAATCAGGAACCTGGGTTTTTGTTAAAGGCTATGCAAGAGACCAATGTGTTAATATAAGAAAAATGTGTTGCCATGGTAACCACTCATTTTTGTATCAAATTGAACCATTTAATCTATGAAGGTGAAATTTGGTGTGTATGATGGTCTTTACGTCGCTGAATCCACGAACCGGCACAACCGGCCAAAATCGAGTAAATTTTCGATTTTGAGATTTTTGCATATTATGATAGTATATACCGAGTTCTACAACCTGACAAATTTTTGAACCTCAATCTCGAGTAATTACATAATAATAACGACTGTGCCACTTCGTGAAAACTCTGACTGGTCGGTCTGGATTTTCACGAAGTGGCACTATTGCGTGCGTACACGCCGGATGTCATCAAAAATCACTTATCTGTCAAACGTCCTCGTACGCGCTCGTCCAAAATGGCTGCGCCCAGAGCAGCGGAAACCAGACAGATGAAATCGGTAAAGTTACATATCGCTCTGTATTGACAGTTAAATTATTCGAATTTTTCACCTTATTGAATGTAGATTTGTGAATAAGGAATTAGAATATCCAAAGAATGTAATTATGTACTCTAACAGGTCACAATGACTTAGTTTGGCTCTGTCCTAGCTTCGTGCGCTACGTTTGCAGTCCCACAGCTATTATTCGGTGTAAGTGAAGAATAGGGAAAGCGGTTCGAACTAGAGTCAAATGAACTCGTCTCACATTTGTATCGAATCTGTAACGCACTAAACGGTAATATATTGTACAATTTTATTGTTGCCTGTAATACGAGCTCAAGTATGTAATGCAACTGCCTACTTCTTCCCAGGTAAATTAGCTCTCTTATTCACTCTGAATCTTCCAGGAATTATCTACAGTTCTTCTAGATCTAATGTAGATAGTTAACTGTGTTACAGTGTTAAATTATTGATAGTGATCTTAATACCTTTACCTGTCCAGGTTACTGTGATGTTATTTCGCTGACTACCCTTGAAGTCTCAATGGGAAAAAATGATTTAAAGCTACTTATGCTAAAATCTAAATGAGGAAGGTCCTCCTCCCACATAACAGTTGTCTAAATTGAGGGCGAGGCGTTACGAACAACAATAAGGTTTGATAATGTTGTCGTGAATATCATACCAGCAATTTTGATTTGGATAGACAACAAGCAAAAACATATTTGTTATGCAACGTTAATGCTCAGCACCTGAATTCATAAATTGTTATATCATGCTATAGGCCTAAATGTAAACATTATAAACATGTACCTGGCAAGTAATTTTGCCTTAGTTTGTGATATTTGCTTGTTATGATTTTCTACAATCTATGGATCTTTGAAACACAGTGTTTTTTTTTTGTTTGTTTGTTTGTTTTTTCTTTGGGGGGGGGGGGGGAGGCATGAATTGTAAAATTAGACCAGAGTGATGTTCTCAAACTTCAGATTCTAATACGCCATATAATGTAGACCTGAAAAGGAGGTGGGGAAGGGGGCAGTGTGATGTTTTGGAAATTTGTGGCTCATATTGATGATCTTACAGAATTGTAAGTAGTGATGGATTTTCATGTAACTGACATCTTGCATTCATCTTCCATTCCAAACAGATATTGAGGCATTTGTGTGGACAACGCAACAACTTGCAGACTGGACTGAAATGAGTGATGTTCTTCGATGATGGGCTACTTTACACAATTGTACTCCAAACCGCATTCCTGTAGATTTCTACCATCATCACAAGCTTGAACAAGAACAGTAAGTTACATTACTATCTGACAAGGATTTAGACAGACCAGTGTGTAATACTAGTACACAGTGCAGGCATACGACTAATAATTTGACTTTCCACATACCGTACTGAAATGATTGTGTATCTTACTCTTTTTTTTAAAATTACAACTGTATTTGTAGTTTTGATGGACGTGAAGCACTGACATAACATGGAATCCGACATTTTGACATCTAATTACCTGCAGTCGTGCTGCATTTTGGTATAAAGGCAATGCTGTCTCTCAATCTGATCTTGATATGGTACCGGTATGCATTTCGTCAGTGTCATGTATCTTTCATTACTGTTATAACTGTAGTTGTGTGTGTGTGTGTGTTTTTTATGTTTGCTGTTTTTTTTTTTTCTTTTTTTTTTTGGGGGGGGGAGGGGGGAGGGACAATGGAGATGGGGAATGAGCAGCTCTCTGTACTGATATGAGATACCATCAGCTTTGCAAAAGTCAATGGCACATACAGTATGAAAAATACTTGGCAAAGACAATGAAAATGAAAGGTCTCAATATACATTTAAAGCTTCATTAATATTAATATTGGTTTTTTTTTTTGCTTTGTACACTCAGAAGTCAAATGTTGTAAGAGTATGAGACTTTTACATGGGGTTAACTATATCACCGATTTTCACTTGTGATGTTCTGCTTTCTTTATTCTATGTCTTATTCTTTACTTCAGTTCTGCTCCTGATTCTAGTCAACAATGCGTTCATTCACCACTTCGTCTGGCTTAGCATCCTCTCCTTACTGCACTCAAAGGTTACATTGTGCATTGAGCTAAAGGTGAGCAAGATATAAACAGCAATCGGTGCAACACCTATTCATGTAGTATTGGGTTTTATTTTGTCATAGATATTACTCAGAAAATCCAGTGTCAATGGACAATTAGGAGTTATCCTAGTATAGTCTTGTTATGAACGTTATCACATTGATTAAAACTTATAATTCAACAGAATTGCATTAGCACTTTTGAGCAAAACATTACCAAAGTGTTGATATGAAAGGAACATTATATGATTATTTTCTCAGGCAAATCAAAATAGTTTTACAGATGTGGAAAATTGATTAAATAGTATGTTATGACTGTTGTCTCAAATGTCATTATTCCCCTCTGCAATATAGAAGTAACATTGTCGTGAAAAACAATTGTTCATCTTTGCATATAGGGAGAGAAGCTGATGACAACTGTCTACAGGATATGTCGAAGTGGTGAAAGCAAAGAGAAACCCGGAACAGCTTCAAATGACTAGGGTGGCTGAGCTGAACATCTGCACCAAAGTCCAAGCCAGGGATCGTTATGGAAGGAGAGCATAGCAATATTTCACTACAATCACAGAGTTGCTCCAGACAGCACTCAGCGAACTTTTCACAAATGTGTGTGCGTGATGAATGGGCAGTCAGGTTCTGGCAGAACATTATCTCGATGTTCTGCTTAATGTCCTATTTAATGACTTTGGGTTGTGTGTGTGCAGAAATGGGGGGGGGGGGGTAGTGGGATTATGAAATATGACATCATTTTAATAATAATAATTATAATGATAATAATAGTAATAATGATACTACTATACTACTACTTCTAATAATAATAATGATGATAATAATAGTGATGATAATAATGATGACATGAATAATAATAATATAAATGATAATAAAAGTAATAATAATAATCAACAGTACTTATATATAGCACAAAGAACATTCTGTATTATGTCCCTATGTGCTCAAGGATAAAAATGATTACACAAAAACATACAATTGCAATAACAATAATACCTTGTTTCATGTTTAGACTGTAATGAAGGCATTCCCAAGGCAGACTTAGATTAACATTTGTAAATTATTTTAAATTCTGGGGCAGATTCTTCCATATGGTAGAGACATGACAAGCAAATATGCATATTGTTGCGTTTTTATTCAGCATAACAAATAAGTCCCTGCCTTTTCAACAAAGGGGTCTCTCTGGTGTGTCTCCTATTCAAAGTAGTTCTCTCAAATAGTGTGTATTCAAAAGTTAACATCAACATTTTGTACTGAATATGAATTTTGACATGAAGCCAGTGCAAGCTTCTTAGAACCAGTGAAATTTGTGTTAATGTATACATATATTTCGTTTTAAATTTGAACACTACTTTTGCAGCAGAGTTTGGGATAGCTTGTTATCTCTGTATCTGTTTGACTGACAATCCACAAACTAATTAGTGATGAAATCATCATGTCAAATGAAGAAACCATGAACTGAACGTACTGCTATGTGTTTATCAATGGAGTCTCAAATTTTCCAAATATTGTATGTGAAAGAATCAAGGGGACATTATGGGACATTAATCCTATGTACTGTATCTTACACTGTCACTTTATTCACTGGCATTACTCGTGATAACCATCAATCCATGGGTCTCTCCATACACCTTTGTCACAATGATGCCATCCTTAATTTCCACTGTAATATGCTTCCATTCTCTTTGGCGTAACAGTGCTTTTCAAAGCAAAAACTATATAAGTATCAAAATCCATATAACATGTATTTTCTTTTACTTTGTTTATGAAGCAGCTCACCTATCATACTATTCATTTTGTCTCCTTTAGCCAGGCCGCCATTAGGCCAACCCCGTTAACGATTCCCAGTATTTTTTAATCATGCCTTCCCCAGCACCTGGGACACCCACAGCAGACATAAACTAAAGTCAGGACCAAGCTTCAAGTCAAGTTGTGCGAGTTAGAAAGGTATTAGGAGACTGCAAGAGGGTTATAAGCAATTGGATGCTTACATTTCCTCTGCTTGCTCTCTCTCTCTCTCTGCAACTCGAGAATGAATAATAAACTCTGACAGAAAATGTTTTATTGGATGATACGTGTACTGCAGTACACAGCCATATTCTTGCAGTCTGTGTCCACATGAGGACTTATAGCATGGCCATCATTATCTATGTCTTTTTATATTGAATATTGTTGTAGATTTCATTTTTCAAAGAAAAAATGAAGAAATGTAGGTCTGATATGTTAACAGTCTACTTGTAAACAGGTACAGTGCCAGAAAAAAAAAAAAAAAAACAGTCACCTTGTTTCATGGTGTCAATATTATTTACAGAAATATGTGCAGAAAATTATATACAGAAATATTTGTGACGTAAAGAACCACAGAAATATAAAAATATGAAAAATTTGATTGCGTTAACGAATCTGAATGTGGAAAGTGTGATACTCGAAGAGATATCAAAACTGATAATTTCCACGTAAATCTATAGTAAAAATATCAGGTAGAAATTCATCTCTATGAAATCTTTTTAAAAGAACATTACTTGTGTAGATAACTCTGTAAAGTGTTTAACAATATCTTTGTACTGTTTGAAGAAATGTTTGCTTTGAAGAGGTTGGACTTTATTTCTCCACTTAAAATAAATCATACTTAAACAACAGTAAAGTTTAAGAAGTAAAACTTATCATTAATTCGTGTATAGGGAATATCCAGTAACTGATTTTGGAGTAAGAAACGAGATTGATATTATGCCGATTTGGAATGAACATGAAATTTCTTTCTTCCAGAGAGCTGAAAGCTGCGAGAACACTACATTTTATAATCGGTTCCGAAGAAGTAGAGATGACTAGTAATGCATTTTGAATTTGGCTGAAAATGAAATGTGGAAATCCGTTTAATGAAATGTACAACTTATGATACTTGGAAACAATACAATATGATTATAGTAATGAATGTATATTCAAACAATTATTTTTCCTAGATTTCTTTTTTTTTTCAGTTCTGCCCGAATTAAATGTTGAATATAATCTAATAAAAATAAATTTCATTTGTCAAAAAGGAATGTGTATTTCTTCCTTTAATGAATGATTGTATATAATACAGGACTTGAGAGTGTTTGAAAATGTCATTATTTCTCGAAGAAGACAAGTGTAGAGAATGATGATGATGAAGATGATGAAGATGATGAAGATTGAAAGAGAAGGAGTGATGGAGAGAGGAGGGGAGTACGAGGAATTTGTGTGAATTCTTATTTGGTATTAATGTACGTCTGCATACCTATTTAAAATGAGTCTGGAATTTGTTCATTTTCGTAAACAATGAAGTGCATGAAAAACAAAATATAAAAGGCTGCCTTTCTGTTTAAATGAATATTGAGAATACGTAATGAAAAATACAAAAATGAAGTAAAGATCTAAACATGAAGCTCCATGATCCAAATAAGAACAACTAATCTACAATACTTTTATCCACGGATGTTAGATTTACAATGCCAAGAGCGCAGTGCTATACGATTACTAGAAGAGCTACCTGTAATTTAAACTTTTCTTAGTGAAATAACCTTAAGCAGAAATAAATTTGAAAGCCATGTGCCGTTTCGTGAATTTATTGGGTGCTGTTCGTTATTCCGAAGGTTCGTTATTCCGAAGGTTCGTTAACCCGAAACACACAGTATACCTAGACGTTTATTAATCCGAAAATGAAATAGGGTTCGATAATCCGAACATTTGGGGCATTATTCCGAAGGTTCGTTAATCCGAAAATGAAATATGGTTCGCTATTCCGAAGGCTCGTTTATCCGAAAATGAAATAGGGTTCGTTATTCCGAAGGTTTTAATCCGAAATGATAGGGGTTAGGGTTGGTAACCAACCTTCGGAATAACGAGTTTTGTTTCATTTTCGGAATAACGAACCTTCGGAATAACGAACCTTATTTCATTTTCGAATTAACCGATTTCGTTAACCCGAAACACACAGTATACCTAGACGTTTGTTAATCCGAAAATGAAATAGGGTTCGATAATCCGAACATTTGGGGCATTATTCCGAAGGTTCGTTAATCCGAAAATGAAATAGGGTTCGCTATTCCGAAGGCTCGTTTATCCGAAAATGAAATAGGGTTCGTTATTCCGAAGGTTTTAATCCGAAATGATAGGGTATAGGGTCGGTAACGAACCTTCGGAATAACGAGTTTTGTTTCATTTTCGGAATAACGAACCTTCGGAATAACGAACCTTATTTCATTTTCGAATTAATGAACCTTCGGAATAACGAACCTTCGGAATAACGAGCTGTAACTAATTTATTTTGGGGAGAATCCTGAACGCTATGTGCGACACAAGAGCTGCAGTGTGCCGGTTCGTGGATTTATTTTGCGGAGAATCCTGAACGCCATGTGCGACACTAAGCGCTGTGTGCCGGTTCGTGGATTTATTTTGCGGAGAATCCTGAACGCTATGTGCGACACTAAGCGCTGTGTGCCGGTTCGTGGATTTATTTTGCGGAGAATCCTGAACGCGATGTGCGACACTAAGCGCTGTGTGCCGGTTCGTGGATTTTTTTGGACCTAGTCTGGAGTTTTCACAAAACGACACACAACTTTTTAGCCTTACTGTGTGCATATTCTACATCACTGGGAGGATTTTTATGTATAGCAAGAAAGAGCAGATTCTTCTCATACGTCACAATGAAATTTATTGAAAATCAATTCCATTAACATATCTTACTAATAGTTTGAAAAAACAGAAATCTTTAAATGCGATTTACTCGAAATGTACTTCGCGCACCGGCGGTGCGCGTGTGCCGGTTCGTGGATTCAGCGACGTTTAAGTGTAGTTATGCAAAATGTCCCTTGTGTTTGTATCAGACAATGCATTGCCATGGTAACCTCACTTTTTACCCAAACCTTGTGGAACTCATTGTCAACTCTGTAATTGTACAGTAAACTAAAATTATTTTGTTTCCAATTCGACAAGCGCATAAACTTGGTATTAACGTCAATGCCCTCATGACATCACATACTATAAAGCAACACTAGGGGCGGGGGTATTAATCACCTTCAGTGATAATTCTAGTTTCTTCTACGCTTAAGGGCGAGACACATTTTGGCATTTGCCTTTGTAAAAAATAAAAAGAGTGCATCACTATGGTCGACACCCCTCATGATACATTTGTAGTTTATTCCAGTATTCGTGAAGATGTAAAAGTAAGATTTATACAGCATCAAGTATGAAATATCAGGTTCACAGCTTTAACACATAATATAGTTTTTACTCACTCTGCTTGGATCAATCGTTGCAGGTGCCATCAGAAAACTTCTCCAAGAGATTGATGTGGAGAATGTCACCTTGCCCATGCATAAGAAAGCTCGGTACCACGTGTGGTGATGTATTGGAATACCGGGACTTTGAAACCCTCATACATCCCAATTGGTTGAACGGTAAGGTATGTGCCAGCATGCATTGTTAGATGTATGAATGCAATGTGTGTTGATGTGAATGTGTGAGGTGAGTGTAGTACTGAGTATTATATATATATATATATATATATATATATATATATATATATATATATATATATATATATATATATATATTTAGATATATACTAGCAGCACCCGTTGGAATCCACGGGTCAGAGGGGTTTCATTTTTTCTCATATATACGATTTTGCACATAAAATAAAGAATTATATAGATAAAGAATGATGATAAAGAACATGAAATAAAGAGAAAAGTTTTCTCATTCTTTCGTTACTTGTGCTCTCTTCTACCCATGACCACCGTCCAACCCCCAAACACACACACACATTTTCTCCCCCGCAGAAAAAACAAGCAAACAAACAAACAAACAAACAAAAACAAACATTCAGAGAAACATTACCAAAAGCGCTTATGAGATTCTCCGAAAGTTCTGCCCACAGATTCTTCCCGTCAAAACGGGGAGATACTATTGACACTATGACTTTGATATTAATATAACATATTCCTATACCCCCTGCTCTTGCATCCATGCAGGCACCCGAGGGAATCCACGGCTGGTGTCAAGGCCTAACATTTTTCTTCATTCCTATTTGTTTTCCGCCGTTATGGGAGAAAAATATTATATTTTCGTCTTCAATTGCTTCCTCCTTTTTGTTTTCAATCACCAAAACTTGGTTTGATAGATCATAGAATCATCCGTTTATCTGCTTCAGACTATACATCATCATTGTTATTATCATATTATTCTTCTTATTAGGCCCCTATTGTTATATTGTTATTAAATTTATTATTGTTATTTTGGGAGGGGGATCATAGTCATTAGGTTTAATAAGTAATCACCCGTGGGAATCCGTGGGTCTCAGGGCCTCGTAATTTTTCTTTAATACTTCTTTTCCCACGTTATGGGAGAAAGAAGATTTTTTTTTTTTTTGGTCTTCATTTGCTCCCTCTTTTTTTATTTTTATCACCAAAACTTGGTTTGATGGACCATAATAAGAACCACCCATTTCATTTCCACTTGTAACTTCAAAAATAGGCGATCGCCAATCTAGGTTTTTCCCCACGTCCGCTCATCTTATGAATATCATGTTTACAGCAGCTATGCAGTAAACGAATGGACAGCGGCACGTGTTTTATCTGATATGGAAGGGTACGATCGGCAAGTACAAATTTAAGTGGATATAAATAGCCGTCCTAAACAGTCTGAGTACAATGATACCCGACTTGAGAGTAAACTAAATGATGAACCCGAGCTGCATATTATCCTGCAGTTGTGCAAAATACAATAAAATAACAGCCAAGAAACTTAATAGCTGTTTTGTTGGGAAATTAAGTTGGCCACCTTGAATGAACTTTTAATTAGGTCTACGTTTAACTTGGGAAATTGTGGAAGACATTGTATTTGAGGGTCCTTTGTCCTTAGCTGTGGAGGTTAGCTTTTTAAGTGTGAAAAGGGGAGCTGAATTTTAGATCTCGCCGAGTATACAGACCTACGGTAAAGCTATGTATATAGGGGAAGAACATTTTCTGAAAATGATGATTATAGCCTGCTGCTCATCATCAGTCAGTCCGAGTGTATAGTCTTCGAAGTCTGAAATATCTTGTGACACTTTGATAGATCTGGTGAATATGTAACTTTGGTTACAGAAAAAAAGCTGCCGAGGTCAGATCCGAACTACACACAAATTGTTGAAATCTCCCTATGTTGGAATATACAGTATGTGTGGCAATGATGGTGATGACAGTCACAAAAATGGGACTGTGAGAACAAGCCCACAGGAGTGCAATTTGGTGATGCCTTCCCCGCGTATCTCTATCTCTCTCTCTCTCTCTCTCTCTCTCTCTCTATATATATATATATATATATATATATATATATATATATATATATGTAGATATATATGTGGGCATATAATTATGTATATTGATATATACATACAATGTATTTCTTTTTTGCTTCTGTGTGTGCCATGCCATAGCATTACACATTCCCTTGAGAAGATGACATTACAAAACAAAGTATACAAATGAATGTTCCCCCCAGATTAGATCTCAAGGTCTTAATAATGAAGGAAATATTGAGCTATTTGCTGGACAGTTTAATTAAGGAATTCTCCATTTTTTGTGCATTATTTTACTGCAAAACAAAAAGTAGATAAGTACATGGGCATGTTGACAACCAAAGCCTCAGAAGAAGATAGGAAAGTGGTATATGAACCAGTGCCATCCATTTTACTTTTAATTGGTGACTTTTTTACTTTGTTCTTTATGTACCCTGGGGCAGAGTGCTGATGATTGTAGTTCCTCCTTAATTTGTAATACATTTTTAATAATTTCTTGATTTTGTGAATACAAGATTTTGTTTAAAAGTGATAACCGGAAGGTTTTGTTTCTTTCTTGGATTATATTTTGTTAGGTCATAAATGAGTACCTCCATCTTCTTCGAAATGAAATCAATGTACAGGACTATGGACATGTGTTCATCATACCCTCGTATGTTGCTGTACAGTGGAATGTCTGTGGAATGGCAGTTCAAGAAGGTATGGTCACGAGTTTTGCAGGCAATGTTTTTCTACTGTATAGCAGTTGTGTTATTACCAACACAAAAGACTTTAGTTACTTTCATACGCAGTTGCTAAATATGAAACTTACGTATAGCAGTTGATGATTAGCTCCAGTCTTGACCTCACAACGCATGTTCACATGTGCACAAAACTTTAAGATAAAACTTAAAGGACAAGTTCACCTTCATAGACATGTGGGTTGAGTGAATGCAGCAATATTAGTAGAACACATCAATGAGAGTTTGAGGAAAATCGGACAATCTGTTCAAAAGTTATGATTTTTTTTTTAAGTTTCTGCTCAGTCACGGCTGGATGAAAAGACTACTATAGCTTGTGATGTCACATGAGTACAACTATATAAAGAAAGAATAAAGAAAATTCAACATATTTCCATTTTTCTCGCATAACAAAAGAACACTGGACTTCTCTCTTTCAGAAGGCAGGGGGAATAATATTACCCTTAACATACGTCAGTAGAAAGTCGAAGAAATGTGCACTTTATTCAAAAAGTAAAGTTTTGTGAAATTCTCTTTTTATTTTCCTTATGTAGTTGTATGCATGTGACATCATACACTGTAGTAGTCTTCTCTTCCAGCAGTGACTGCGCAGATACTTAAAATATACGTAACTTTTGAACGGATTGTCCAATTTTCCCCAAACTTTCACTGATGTGTTCTACTAATATTGCTGCACTCTCTCAATCATTATGTATATGAAGGTGTACTTGTCCTTTAAGAGTGAATCCTGCTCAATTTTTGTACAGGAATTGCAGAATCTTGTCACATAACCTTTAATATACCCATGCAAAATAGCGCAGCTGGAGGTTGACCCAGACGCAAACTCACAAGTTCGTTGATTATTGTTGTGAGGTGATGTTGGGCACTGGTGTGTATATTGTGTAACAATCTTTGGGTTTGTACTCAGATGAGTGAGTATCAGCACTCATAATATTGTGGGGTTTTTCTAGAGCGAGAGAAAGAGAAAAAATATTTTGGGCAATAAGGTCAAAAATCAAATGTAAAGCGTTGAGTGAAAACGTGAAAATTCTATATTTCCTCATATCTCGAAAATGGTTCAAGGTAGGCCTATACATCATTCATGGAACTTAGTGAATATGCAAATACTGATTGGCAGTGATTGTTGCGAAAATGTTATGGTCAAAGGTCAAGGGTCAATGGCCAATTAAAAGGTCAACTCAAGCTTTCATTATTTCCCTACTATGTATGCGTTTTTTTTTCTTGTTTTGTATGAGCCTGTAGTAATTTCACATTTTTATATTCATGTTATATTGCATATAAATATTGTTTCTTCATTTTTGTAAAATCAATTTTAATTCAGCCTCTGGCTGTGTTCAATGATTTGTTAGATAAAGGTGCTTAATAGTAATAATAAAAAATTACTAACATTCTGTGTACTCACTGATGATGTGTTTCTAATCATCAAATAATCTTTAAGATTGCTAGCTTTTGAGTGCACTCACACGGCACTTAACTACAAGCTAATCATCAAGAGTTTAATTTATGTAAAGTTTAGGAACAGCAAGTGAATACCACTTTTCTAATGAAGCAAGTTAAAGTAGCAAGAGTGGGTTTGTGTAGTAACAAAGAATTGTTGGTAATTAAAAAAAATATGAGAAGATAAAGCTTATCAACTGCTTGAGTAGATCGAAATCTGTCAAAAGAACCAATTCCACGCTTTGAAAAAAAAATCATAAAATATAAAATGCTCACATACATCGATCCTCAAATCGTTGAAATGATGTATGAAAAAACCCACATATACCTCCTTGAAATACTAGACATTGTAACGAATGACGAAAAGTTGTCATTCACTTTAAAATGAGAGTATTGGTTTATTTACCTGTAGGTGACCCTTTCAAAGTTCAAGTGGGCATTTATGCCAATCAACATTAGACAGAGCCACTAGATCCTTCTTGTGGCAAATGTTTCAGAAATGAAAATGTCTGTTCCTGACTCCCTTCGGGATCTGATCACACCATCTATACGTGGACAAGTTCAGGTCAGCTTTTCAAAGATAATGTGCAGAATGCCAATAGACATATGTTATGTTTTGATATCGATCTTTTATTCTTAGAATATTAATTTCAATGGTGTTTAGTACGCCATTCAATGAATTTATTACAGTGAGTATATAAACATGTACATTCAATTTTTCACTCACAGTTCTGCAAATCAAAGGAACATTTATTATGTGTATTGACCTATATTCCCTCAGGTTTTTAACAATTGACCCCAGACTTGACATGTGCAACTACTATCATAGGAGAAGAACAAACCCCCCTTGTCTCTTCAAAGATAATGTACAGAATGCCAATGGACATATATGTTATGTTTTGATATCAAACTTTTATTCCCTCCATTTCAGTGGTGTTTAATGAACCATTAAATGAATATGTTATAGTGAGTACATTGTCATGTACGTACATACATTTCTTTTTCACAGTTCTACAAATCAAAGGACAATATGTTTATTGACCCAACTCCCTCAGTTTTTTTTTTCTTTTAACAATTGACCCGAGTTTCAATTGCTTTCATAGGTAGAGGTACAGACCACAAGAGTGTTTTGTAGTCAGGATATCATAACGCATAACCATGGCAACATTACATTTTCATTAAAAAAAGATTATTACTTCACATTTGGCTTCTTCAGAAAGTTTCAGCGAAGAAACACTAATTTCATACAGTGTAATATTGTTAATTGAAATTGGAACATAAAAAAGATGCAAAGTCTGACTGACACGGTTGTCAGTTTATAGTTGCCATTGCAACCAGCAATAGCAAAGATAGCTAAATTATATATCAAAATGTCTGTAATAAGATTTGAGGAAAAGTCACCAAATTTGGACAAAATGGAATGAATGGCGAAGGAGTGGCAAATGACACCGACCCCTGAAATGCACTAGAAAATATATCAAAAAAGGCTTTGTTTTAAATTTCTTATTGCATTGTCACTTGATACTTTCTCAATTAAGGTTCATGAGTTTGTTAATGCTGGGAGCGTGCCTTCTATTGTCAAGCAATGAAAACTGTCTCGCCACCCCTTGATCATGTTATCGTCGGAAGGAAAACTTTGAAGGTGTTTTTCTCGAAACTCTGATTTCCTCAACCACTTGACATGCGCTAATATAATCACTGACATCTCCGCAATTGAGTACTTTTACGAGTTGTACTAAATATGACATTAGAGTAGAAGAGTAAGGGAATGATGTCATGCCATTTTCAGAAGATTGTCCTCCCCCGACCTTCGGATCCTTATGTTGTAGCGGGTCACATATTATACTTGTGATCTCCAATAAGGTATTTGGTTAACCTCAACATAAGCCAGGACAAAAAAAAAAAAAAAAATCAAATACATTTTTTCGTCCATAAGAAATATGTTCTATGTGTGTGTCTAGATCAACGCTGATATTTTTTTTTTTATGAATTACAAATAGAGTGTTGTCATCTATTAATAGATCCAATTACTTAAGTAATGCCAACAAGTTGACTTCATTTTGAAGATAATGAGAGTCAAGCCCTCATCCCCACCACCTCAATCTTATCTCCTTTTTTTTTTTTGCATTTTGGCTGTAGCTCTTCAGTAAACCTTTACCTTTACCTTTATCTGTTTCTGTATGTTGGTAAAGGCACTCCATGGCACAGAGGGCCCAAGAAACAGGGGAGCTCCAAGGTGAGTGGAGCCATGATGAGTCCCTGACGTCTGCACTGCAGAAGGATGGAAGTTCGTGTGGTGCCTTTGTAATGCTGGTAATTAAACAGGACTAGCATTCTTCTTTATTTCAAATATTCTGTGAACAAGAACATGTACTAATATATTCTTTTCTTGTGCCCATCATGTAAAAGTGAAGAGGTACTGCATGCTTTCAGGTTGTTTATTTGTCCATCCCATAACACTTAATTGCAAGTTTAGAGAAAACAAAAACAACAACAACAAACAGGCTTTTATGTTGGCTGACCATGGTATCTGCTACAGAGACTAACAACTAGTCTAGGGCTAAATCTCTCAAGATCAAAGGTTTGATGTGAATTGTATAGATAGGTATGCTAGTACTACGGTTAACAAAAAGAATAGGGCCTACACGCATTTAAAATCATGGGGTTAATCATAGAAAAGAGTAGAACTGAATTCTCACCATATTTCAGAAATGGCTAAAGGTTTATCTTCATGAAACTGTAGGCCTACTCATATGGTTGTACTGACTGACAATAATTTTCTCAGGAAGTTCTTATGCCTCAGATACGCCATAAAGTGTCACCTGAGGCATTATATATTTTCAGGTTGTCCTTCTGTCTGTCCTTTCGTCTGTCTTTCTGTCTGTGTGACAGTTGAACTGACCTGTCTTTTGGGAGTTGAAATGAATATTTCCTCTGAATGCTGTGTTGCTATTTTCTTACAAGGTCAGTCTAGAACATGAAATCTTATTGTTATGTGTCTGCAGTAATGACATTTATTACTTTGACAACGTCAATTACAGATCCACTTCATCTTTTACTTACAACAGCTTTGTTAATGGTTCTTTAAAACCAGGTAGACGAGCTTGATGATTTCATGTTGATATCTTATCAATACTAGTT
Source organism: Diadema setosum (assembly GCF_964275005.1). Lineage (NCBI taxonomy): Eukaryota > Metazoa > Echinodermata > Echinoidea > Diadematoida > Diadematidae > Diadema > Diadema setosum. The sequence continues at coordinate 22,680,536 of NC_092694.1, forward strand.
GACTATAATAAGACATTCACATATACAATCTAGATTTCATACACTAGAATCTGAATTTTACATGTTTCAGCATGGTGATGTTCCAAGTTTGCTTATTGATATTATCACATTTGTTGAGCCAGTCTCCTGACTCTTTTTTAGGAATATGTTTATGATTGTATTTCCTAATTAGATGTAATAGTACTCGTGATTAGTTACGTATTTCTTTACTCACATAAATGTTAATGAATGTACGTATATATGTGTATGTGTGTGTATAAATATATATATATATATATATATATATATATATATACATTGTATATACACACACAAACAAACATACATACATTCATAGTTATGTTCATTAATTATTATCATTATTATTATTATTATTATTATTATTATTATTATTATTGTTATTAATATTATTATTATTTGTCTTTGTCTTTAGAACGCATTAGCGATCACAAGAGGTCTGAATCCAGCTAGCCTTGGTCAGGTACATGCAAGAAAAATGAGGGATAAGTACTAAGGGCATTACTGGCAGCAGCAGTGAAACCACCCAAGCAAAGACGAATCTGTGATGCTGTGGGGTGCAGCAAGCCCCCTCTGCCAGCAGACTGGGTTTGTTGTGAGGTGTGTGGGAGGTGGTGTCACCTCATTTTGTTGACATCTGCAGGCCTCCAAAGGGTGACTTTGTATGCCCTGTGTGTAAGGCACAGTATGAGTAGGTGAATATAGAGGACCATCTTCCATATGTGACCGTGCATCACAAAACAAAACAAAAAAGTCATACACTTGATTTTACGTGAGGACTCTTGAAAGGGGAAATGGGTCAACTGAGTCAATCTTGTGTGTTTCATATTTGCTGAAAGAGCTATCCTTCTACATAATTCTTTAGTTTGGGATCATAACATGAATGTGAAATTGTGTTTTCAGCAGTTTTTCTTCAACCTTTTTGGAGGAAGAGTAGAACGATCAGGTATGTCCCCTTTTCATTTCTTGAAATTATTTACACACTCTTTACTTTTAAGTCTAATAACTTTTGAAACGATAAGTCTACTGATTTGAAAGTTGACATTAAACATGCATAGAATATGTTAAATGAGCATGCTCAATTTCAGCTTAATCTGATAATCCCTTCATTGTGGTTTACATTCATTGCACAGCTAGCACGGCTTGGTAAAGATTAAGTGCTTGAATAGACCCTCTTTTCTCAATTCACACTTTTCCAGAGTGTGTGCTTTCGTTCTAGTATTTATAATTAGTAATTCATTTGAATTGTGTGATACATCATTTTAAAGCTTAGAGTCCGCTCTTTAAGAATCTGCCCTTAACTAAAAATCAATGTCTGGCAACGTTTTGTTGGTTTTGTGATGCATGGTCACATTATGTCACATAATCATTCTGGATGGAGACATCAGTTCTCCAAGTATATATATATAATGCATTATTCTACCAAGTGGGATTTCTTGAAAAAGGCTTGCATTAAGGTCATAATGACATTTCAATCTTGTAACGATAACTTGGGGAAACAGTCTCTTCTGCCCAAAATTAGTATACCAAATCGTAAAATCATAATTGTGTATGCAAAATGGCGGCTGAATCAGCATAGATTGCAATTTCAGAAATACATCTTCTCCAACCATCTTATTATAGGAAATATGTAGTATATCATGGCAAAATACCATAGGCACATGCCAGTAAATGTTTTCCTGGCTGTATATCAATATCCTTTTATTTTCAGTGAATGTTTAATGTCATTGATAGAGACTTTATCCTGATATGAATGCATTTGTACATGCCTTTATACAGTTGTTCATACTCATACTTCCATGAAATGCAATGGAATTGATAAAGGAGACATGACCCTAAAGTCTAAGTGAAAATTTTACACATATTATGTGCCCAAGCTTAACCCCTCGATCGCCCAAGTCCCCATTACACAAAACAGTAAATGCAAATGCATTTGTTATAAAAGCATAGATGATTTTCATCAAACTATCACTAAATGCCTGTTCTGAAAATGTGCACATATACCATTTAGGACATTTCTTTCTGAAGTTGCTAATTTGCATATTTGGCTGCAACATGCTTGTGAGAAACGTGTAATCAGATATTTTCTTGTAACCCTTCATGGTTAGAAAGGAGCACCTAAACAGTATTTAAGTCAAGTATATAGTATTAGACAAAATAATGAAAACAAAATAAGTAAAAAAGGATGGAGATCCAGTATACAAATGAGATAAGATAAGTATTAATCATGCTGTTACCTGAGATCTTTTAGAAGTTGTAGATTCATTCGTCCCGTTAATGCACGTAGTTAAGACCTTACAAAATCTTCAATCAAATCAGTAGTTTACACTCTCAATTACCCTTATTTACAAACAAATTATTTCATATATTTTATTCACTTATTCATTCATTGACCTTGTACCTTATATTCTTTAAACTTTCATCAACACTCAATGAACAGTTTGTCTACACTGAATGTACATGCCTTCTCATCATGCATGGGATAAAATCTCTTTTGCCTTGCAATTTTCAGTTCTTTAAAAGAATTGTTGGTAACGATTCATGAAGATTAAAAAGAAGTATTATTTGGTGGCCATATTGTTTATAAGTGTAAGAAATGGCTTTCTGGGCACTACTAAGATTCTTTTCAAGAACTGGGTATTTCTCTTGCCCATGTAGCACAAACGATACATAGTAATCATTTTTCCATCATAGCTGCCATTGTCCTGATCGGTGTCTTTCGCGTACTCTGTCAAAATTTCCATATGGCTTGTAAATGTAAATCAGCTTTCCCTAAGAAGCACAGACGCAAAGTACTGTGGTGTACTCTACGGCGCCGGAAGTGGGGGGGCAGGGGGGGCGGCCGCCCCCCCAATCCAAAAAGTGGGGGGGCAAAACGCATTTTTGCCCCCCCAAAAAGCCCCCCCCCCCAAAAAAAAAAAAAAAAAATATTAATAATGATAATAAAAATAAATGAATAAACAAAGAAAATAAAATAAATATGTATATATATGAATAAAAGGGAAAAAATATGGCTACAAACGGCAGCTTTTGGACTGTAAAATATCAAAATTTTCAAGCTCGCTCGCTTCGCTCGCTCGCATCCAGCAGTTGAGCCCGGTGCGCCTCCCCCTTAATTTCTACAGCGAAAAACATAGCTACGACGGCAGTTGTTGGACTCTAGAATGTCAAAATTTTCAAGCTCGCTCGCTTCGCTAGCTCGCATTGAATCGTTATGCCATTCTCCTAATGTTGCTGACAGTAATTGCCGGTAGTTGCGCCCGATGCCCCCACCCCTTAATTTCCAAAGCGAAAGATAAATATAGTTACAAACGGGAGTTTTGGGACTGTAAAATGTCAAAATTTTCAAGCTCGCTCGCTTCGCTCGCTCGCATTGAATCGTTATGTCACTCTCCTAATGTTGCTGCCAGTAATTGCCAGCAGTTGCGTCCGATGCCCCCCCCCCCTCCCTTAATTTCCAAAGCGAAAGATATAGCTACAAACGGGAGTTTTTGGACTATAAAATGTCAAAATTCTCAAGCTCGCTCGCTTTGCTCGCTCGCATTGAATCGTTATGCCATTCTCCTAATGTTGCTGCGAGTAATTGCCAGCAGTTGCGCCCGATGCGCCGCCCCATTAATTTCCAAAGTGAAAGATAAAGCTACAAACCCCAGTTTGGGGACTGTAGAATGTCAAAATTTTCAAGCTTGCGCGCTTCGCTCGCTCGCATTGAATCGTTATGCCATTCTCCTAATGTTGCTGACAGTAATTGCCGGTAGTTGCGCCCGATGCCCCCACCCCTTAATTTCCAAAGCGAAAGATAAATATAGTTACAAACGGGAGTTTTGGGACTGTAAAATGTCAAAATTTTCAAGCTCGCTCGCTTCGCTCGCTCGCATTGAATCGTTATGTCACTCTCCTAATGTTGCTGCCAGTAATTGCCAGCAGTTGCGTCCGATGCCCCCCCCCCTCCCTTAATTTCCAAAGCGAAAGATATAGCTACAAACGGGAGTTTTTGGACTATAAAATGTCAAAATTTTCAAGCTCGCTCGCTTTGCTCGCTCGCATTGAATCGTTATGCCATTCTCCTAATGTTGCTGCGAGTAATTGCCAGCAGTTGCGCCCGATGCGCCGCCCCATTAATTTCCAAAGTGAAAGATAAAGCTACAAACCCCAGTTTGGGGACTGTAGAATGTCAAAATTTTCAAGCTTGCGCGCTTCGCTCGCTCGCATTGAATCGTTATGCCATTCTCCTAATGTTGCTGACAGTAATTGCCGGTAGTTGCGCCCGATGCCCCCACCCCTTAATTTCCAAAGCGAAAGATAAATATAGTTACAAACGGGAGTTTTGGGACTGTAAAATGTCAAAATTTTCAAGCTCGCTCGCTTCGCTCGCTCGCATTGAATCGTTATGTCACTCTCCTAATGTTGCTGCCAGTAATTGCCAGCAGTTGCGTCCGATGCCCCCCCCCCTCCCTTAATTTCCAAAGCGAAAGATATAGCTACAAACGGGAGTTTTTGGACTATAAAATGTCAAAATTCTCAAGCTCGCTCGCTTTGCTCGCTCGCATTGAATCGTTATGCCATTCTCCTAATGTTGCTGCGAGTAATTGCCAGCAGTTGCGCCCGATGCGCCGCCCCATTAATTTCCAAAGTGAAAGATAAAGCTACAAACCCCAGTTTGGGGACTGTAGAATGTCAAAATTTTCAAGCTTGCGCGCTTCGCTCGCTCGCATTGAATCGTTATGCCATTCTCCTATGTTGCTGCCAATAATTGCCAGCAGTTGCGCCCGATGCGCCCCCATTCATTTCAAAGCGAAATATGTAGCTACAATTAAAACTCCAGTTTTGGAACGGTAGAATATCAAAATTTTCAAGCACGCTCGCTTCGCTCGCTCGCATTTTATTGTTATGCCATTCACCTTATGTTGCTGACAGTATATAATTTGTCGATCGTTTCACACCGTCATTCCATAATCCATGTAAGGAAAACTTACAATGCTCCTCAATGACTGCGTTGTTGAATGTATCACATTCCGTAATGTATTGTAGTCCCATTATTGCTCACGCACACACGCACAAGCATACAGACCGTCAAAATTACTTTATGGTTCCCCCCCCCCCCATGTTTCGACCCACCGTACGCCACTTTACACTCACACACACACGCACGCACACACACACACACACACACACACACATATATATATATATATATATATATATATATATATATATATAATAGATGTGTGCGTGTGTGTGTGTGTGTGTGTGTGTGTTCTTGTGTATGTGTATATTGTGTAACATATGCATGGTCTAATCTTGAGCCCCCTCCAATGTTTGCCCCCCCAATCCAAAACTGCTTCCGGCGCGCCTGGGTGTACTCGTATTATCTTTCCGCAGATTTGAGCCATATAACCCCAAAACTGGCACCACAAAATGTCTGTGTCAATGTGCTTGAATTATGTTTAAAAGTCTGATTCCCCTAGTTTTTACTGCCACATGTGCTTGCACGCTATCACATTTTTCAGAAATCCCACTTGAAAGAAATACAACTATGCACTCTTCATCTATAGCACCAATTGATTTATCCTAAAACTGTTGCAGCTCAAAGTCATAGAAGAGTGCTAGCTTTGCTGTTATGTAAATTTTATGTCAGATTTTTTTTTTTCCAATGCAAAAGTATGAGAGTAGGAATGATGCGTCACCATGGGCCACAAAGCATTAAGAGTGGCACAAGTGCATCACCAGTTTGTTTATAACATGCTTACCGTACATTCTGGCATTCACAGGCATTAGAAGAGCACTTAATACTAAGATATTGTTATTTTCAAGGGTCGAATCGCATCAAAAGACACGAGTTCGGCTCCAGGGGCTCTGTTTGTTACTCTACTAAAAATAATTGAAGTTAAAAATTCAAGTTCATCGGTAAATTCACCAATATGACCAAACCGCACTCTACTGTCTCCTCACCACACTCTACTGTCGCCTCGTTTTATGTGTATAACGCATAGGCATTAGAAGAGCATTTAATACTAAGATGTTGTCACTTTTAACGGTCGATTCGCTTCAAAAGACATGAGATTCGGCTCCAGGGGCTTTATTTGTCACTCTACTAAAAATAATTAATGTTAAAAATTGAAGTTCATCGGTAAATTCACCAATATGACCAAACCGCACTCCACTGTCGCCTCACCACACTCTACTGTCGCCTCGTTTTATGTGAATAACGCATAATTAATAGGCATTAGAAGAGCATTTGATACTAAGATGTTGTCACTTTTAACGGTCGATTCGCATCAAAAGACATGAGTTTCGGCTCCAGGGGCTCTGTTTGTCACTCTACTAAAAATAGTTTAAGTTAAAAATTCAAGTTCATCGGTAAATTCACCAATATGACCAAACCGCACTCTACTGTCTCCTCACCACACTCTACTGTCGCCTCGTTTTATGTGTATAACGCATAGGCATTAGAAGAGCATTTAATACTAAGATGTTGTCACTTTTAACGGTCGATTCGCTTCAAAAGACATGAGATTCGGCTCCAGGGGCTTTATTTGTCACTCTACTAAAAATAATTAATGTTAAAAATTGAAGTTCATCGGTAAATTCACCAATATGACCAAACCGCACTCCACTGTCGCCTCACCACACTCTACTGTCGCCTCGTTTTATGTGAATAACGCATAATTAATAGGCATTAGAAGAGCATTTGATACTAAGATGTTGTCACTTTTAACGGTCGATTCGCATCAAAAGACATGAGTTTCGGCTCCAGGGGCTCTGTTTGTCACTCTACTAAAAATAGTTTAAGTTAAAAATTCAAGCTCATCGGTAAATTCACCAATATGACCAAACCGCACTCCACTGTCGCCTCACCACACTCTACTGTCGCCTGGTTTTATGTGTATAACGCATAGGCATTAGAAGAGCATTTGATACTAAGATGTTGTCACTTTTAACGGTCGATTCGCTTCAAAAGACATGAGATTCGGCTCCAGGGGCTTTATTTGTCACTCTACTAAAAAATAATCAATGTTAAAAATGCAAGTTCATCGGTAAATTCACCAATATGACCAAACCGCACTCTACTGTCGCCTCACCACACAGTCTCTACTGTCGCCTCGTTGTGTATAACGCATGGGCATTAGAAGAGCATTTGATACTAAGATGTTGTCACTTTTAACGGTCGATTCGCTTCAAAAGACATGAGATTCGGCTCCAGTGGCTTTATTTGTCACTCTACTAAAAATAATCAGTGTTAAAAATTCAAGTTCATCGGTAAATTCACCAATATGACCAAACCGCACTCTACTGTCGCCTCACCACACTCTACTGTCGCCTCGTTTTATGTGTGTTAACGCATAATAGGCATTAGAAGAGCATTTGATACTAAGATGTTGTCACTTTTAACGGTCGATTCGCTTCAAAAGACATGAGATTCGGCTCCAGGGGCTTTATTTGTCACTCTACTAAAAATAATCAATGTTAAAAATGCAAGTTCATCGGTAAATTCACCAATATGACCAAACCGCACTCTACTGTCGCCTCACCACACTCTACTGTCGCCTCGTTTTATGTGTATAACGTATAGGCATTAGAAGAGCATTTGATACTAAGATGTTGTCACTTTTAACGGTGGATTCGCATCAAAAGACATGAGATTCGGCTCCAGGGGCTTTATTTGTCACTCTACTAAAAATAATCAATGTTAAAAATGCAAGTTCATCGGTAAATTCACCAATATGACCAAACCGCACTCTACTGTCGCCTCACCACAATCTACTGTCGCCTCGTTTTATGTGTATAACGCATAGGCATTACAAGAGCAGGTAATACTACAGAATAATGTTGTCATTTTTAACGGTCGAATCGCTTCAAAAGACATGAGTTTCGGCTCCAGGGGCTCTGTTTGTCATTCTACTAAAAATACTTTAAGTTAAAAATTCAAGCTCATCGGTAAATTCACCAATATGACCAAACCGCACTCTACTGTCGCCTCACCACACTCTACTGTCGCCTCGTTTTATGTGTATAACGCATAGGCATTAGAAGAGCATTTGATACTAAGATGTTGTCACTTTTAACGGTCGATTCGCTTCAAAAGACATGAGATTCGGCTCCAGGGGCTTTATTTGTCACTCTACTAAAAATAATCAATGTTAAAACTGCAAGTTCATCGTTAAATTCACCAATATGACCAAACCGCACTCTACTGTCGCCTCACCACCCGCCTCGTTTTATGTGTATAACGCATAATAGGCATTAGAAGAGCATTTGATACTAAGATGTTGTCACTTTTAACGGTCGACTCGCTTCAAAAGACATGAGTTTCGGCTCCAGGGGCTTTATTTGTCACTCTACTAAAAATAATCAATGTTAAAAATGCAAGTTCATCGGTAAATTCACCAATATGACCAAACCGCACTCTACTGTCGCCTCACCACACTCTACTGTCGCCTCGTTTTATGTGTATAACGCATAGGCATTAGAAGAGCATGTAATACTATAGATGTTGTCATTTTTAACGGTCGAATCGCTTCAAAAGACATGAGTTTCGGCTCCAGGGGCTTTGTATGTCACTCTACTAAAAATAATTTAAGTTAAAAATTCAAGTTCATCGGTAAATTCACCAATATGACCAAACCGCACTCTACTGTCGCCTCACCACACTCTACTGTCGCCTGGTTTTATGTGTATAACGCATAGGCATTAGAAGAGCATTTGATACTAAGATGTTGTCACTTTTAACGGTCGATTCGCTTCAAAAGACATGAGATTCGGCTCCAGGGGCTTTATTTGTCACTCTACTAAAAAATAATCAATGTTAAAAATGCAAGTTCATCGGTAAATTCACCAATATGACCAAACCGCACTCTACTGTCGCCTCACCACACAGTCTCTACTGTCGCCTCGTTGTGTATAACGCATGGGCATTAGAAGAGCATTTGATACTAAGATGTTGTCACTTTTAACGGTCGATTCGCTTCAAAAGACATGAGATTCGGCTCCAGTGGCTTTATTTGTCACTCTACTAAAAATAATCAGTGTTAAAAATTCAAGTTCATCGGTAAATTCACCAATATGACCAAACCGCACTCTACTGTCGCCTCACCACACTCTACTGTCGCCTCGTTTTATGTGTGTTAACGCATAATAGGCATTAGAAGAGCATTTGATACTAAGATGTTGTCACTTTTAACGGTCAATTCGCTTCAAAAGACATGAGATTCGGCTCCAGGGGCTTTATTTGTCACTCTACTAAAAATAATCAATGTTAAAAATGCAAGTTCATCGGTAAATTCACCAATATGACCAAACCGCACTCTACTGTCGCCTCACCACACTCTACTGTCGCCTCGTTTTATGTGTATAACGTATAGGCATTAGAAGAGCATTTGATACTAAGATGTTGTCACTTTTAACGGTGGATTCGCATCAAAAGACATGAGATTCGGCTCCAGGGGCTTTATTTGTCACTCTACTAAAAATAATCAGTGTTAAAAATTCAAGTTCATCGGTAAATTCACCAATATGACCAAACCGCACTCTACTGTCGCCTCACCACACTCTACTGTCGCCTCGTTTTATGTGTGTTAACGCATAATAGGCATTAGAAGAGCATTTGATACTAAGATGTTGTCACTTTTAACGGTCAATTCGCTTCAAAAGACATGAGATTCGGCTCCAGGGGCTTTATTTGTCACTCTACTAAAAATAATCAATGTTAAAAATGCAAGTTCATCGGTAAATTCACCAATATGACCAAACCGCACTCTACTGTCGCCTCACCACACTCTACTGTCGCCTCGTTTTATGTGTATAACGTATAGGCATTAGAAGAGCATTTGATACTAAGATGTTGTCACTTTTAACGGTGGATTCGCATCAAAAGACATGAGATTCGGCTCCAGGGGCTTTATTTGTCACTCTACTAAAAATAATCAATGTTAAAAATGCAAGTTCATCGGTAAATTCACCAATATGACCAAACCGCACTCTACTGTCGCCTCACCACAATCTACTGTCGCCTCGTTTTATGTGTATAACGCATAGGCATTACAAGAGCAGGTAATACTACAGAATAATGTTGTCATTTTTAACGGTCGAATCGCTTCAAAAGACATGAGTTTCGGCTCCAGGGGCTCTGTTTGTCATTCTACTAAAAATACTTTAAGTTAAAAATTCAAGCTCATCGGTAAATTCACCAATATGACCAAACCGCACTCTACTGTCGCCTCGTTTTATGTGTATAACGCATAGGCATTAGAAGAGCATTTGATACTAAGATGTTGTCACTTTTAACGGTCGATTCGCTTCAAAAGACATGAGATTCGGCTCCAGGGGCTTTATTTGTCACTCTACTAAAAATAATCAATGTTAAAACTGCAAGTTCATCGTTAAATTCACCAATATGACCAAACCGCACTCTACTGTCGCCTCACCACCCGCCTCGTTTTATGTGTATAACGCATAATAGGCATTAGAAGAGCATTTGATACTAAGATGTTGTCACTTTTAACGGTCGACTCGCTTCAAAAGACATGAGTTTCGGCTCCAGGGGCTTTATTTGTCACTCTACTAAAAATAATCAATGTTAAAAATGCAAGTTCATCGGTAAATTCACCAATATGACCAAACCGCACTCTACTGTCGCCTCACCACACTCTACTGTCGCCTCGTTTTATGTGTATAACGCATAGGCATTAGAAGAGCATGTAATACTATAGATGTTGTCATTTTTAACGGTCGAATCGCTTCAAAAGACATGAGTTTCGGCTCCAGGGGCTTTGTATGTCACTCTACTAAAAATAATTTAAGTTAAAAATTCAAGTTCATCGGTAAATTCACCAATATGACCAAACCGCACTCTACTGTCGCCTCACCACACTCTACTGTCGCCTCGTTTTATGTGTATAACGCATAGGCATTAGAAGAGCATGTATTACTATAGACGTTGTCATTTTTAACGGTTGATTGAGATGAACTTCGATTCAATTAGAACTTAAGAGAATGACTGATTTCATTAAGTGTTCTTTTCTGTGTTTTCGGACCCAGCCCATTTTACCCACCCCCCCCCCCCAAACAAAAAAATAAAAAAATAACAACTAGGCCCTACTAAAAGTATTTATTTGAAGAATCTTCTCACCCCCCCCCCCCCCTTCAAACGCACTTACCACAATGACGATCAAACTCATCGTCAAACCATGTTTGTACAGAATCTTCGGGATGTCAGCAAGGGTGAGTCGTCGATGGACATCCCTCGAGTGAGTGACAGACAGACGGACAAATACACACACACACACGCACAAACACACACACACATACACATACTGTTGCAACTGTGCAAGCAAAAAAAACTGTGTTTACATGACGTACACTCGGTGGTGTACGTTTATAACGAAGGGGAACAGGGAATCTCCCACCTCATACATATTCAATAAGGCTTCGGCAGTCAGCGCGCCAGCTCATGAATAATTAATATCTGTGACCTTTGGTGAAACTACTTCCCGCAGAGCATTCTCGCCTCAAAAGTGCCTACCCTCCCGGGCCGGCCTAGCCTTTAAACAAGGCGACTCGCTCTGCCAACAGGTTTGTGGGGTAAACGCGCTATACGGGGGCACGCAGAACGAGTCGCCTTGTTTAAAGGCTATGGCCGGCCTAACGCATGTGAACAACGGCGCGCGGGAGTGGAGTGGAGTGGAGATCGAAGTGGAGAATATTTTCTGAAATTTACCTAAATTATTCGGATATATATTTCGGAATTCGGTTACATAGTAGAGCAGAAACACGGAGCATCGAAAAGGCAGTTTACGTTAAGGTAAGCAAACTCTGGGCTATTTTGTTGTTCTTTGCACAACTTGCACCAGTAACCCGAGGTTGAGGGCTGAATTTCAATTTCCCGCCTTTTGAAAGGGGGAACCGATATGGCCGCCTGTACGGCCTCCTCTGCCCCCCTAGACTCCCATCAGGATTCTGACGCGGGCACCACAGAGGGTATGGAGGAAGAAACCTCTGTGGATTTGGACTTTCGTGTAGTTAAGTCTAAGAAACAAGTTCAAAGAAAAAAGCGCAAGGTGCGCGAAGAAAGTGTAGATATGAACTATCAACTAGGGTAGAATCGTCCTCAGACGGAGAACATGAAAACTCTACATTTGGCACCCCTAGATCCAAACCTCCCGACTTGAAGGTGTACATTTCACCGATTGATTCACGCAAATCCTTGAAGAACATCAACCTAATAACGGTCGCTCGTGATATTCAGAAATGTTGTGGTTCACCCCCAGAGTTTATCAAGCCAACCAAAGATGGCATTATGGTAAAGTGTACAAACCAAAAGCAACGTCAAAAACTTCTGGAAATTCAGTCAATTGGCAATGTACATGTGAAAGCTCGGGAGGAGGGTCTCAACGTAAAGGGTGTCATTTCTGGCGTGCCGATAGAAATGTCGGATATTGAGATACAAACGGAATTAAAGAAACAGAGAGTATCGCATGCAAAGCGAATCATGCGAAATCATAAGAAACAGAATCAAAGCAAAGAAGAAAAGAGTGACAAAGCAGCACCCACCCCGACGCGCAGTGTCATTCTAACATTCGAAAAGACAGAATTACCAGAAGAAGTGACTCTTTGTTTTCAAAAATTCTCTGTGAAGCAGTACATTCCCCCCGTGGTCAGATGCTTTCATTGTCAGAGATTCGGCCACACCATCAAAAACTGCCGAGCTAAACAAAGATGCGTCAGATGTGGGGAGATGCATACATTATTTTTTGACCAGTGCCAACAGAAAGACGACCCGAAATGTGTGAATTGTGGCGGAAAACATTCCGCGGCATACAATGGTTGTAAAATGGCTAAACAGGCTCAGGAAATTCAGAAAATCAAAGTAGTGAATAACTTTTCCTACGCCCAAGCTGCCCGTCAGTGGCAGGAAAAAGAAGAAAAGACGCAAATCCCACACAACCAACCAAATCAATTAGGTAAAGAAAGTCATTGTAATACGACACAGGCAGTCACAAAGAAGAACGGACTAAACAAATCGACAAGAGCACCTGTTACTCCCAACCAGAGTAAGCAGGATGATGTAACTGAACAAAACCATGGCAGTGGCATTCAACAGGCAAAAGACACAACCATGCCTAGACAGCCTGAGACAGAAGCCCACCACTCAGTACGAAAGAACGAGGAACCCACCAAATGGCACTCAAATTTTTTCATGTCAGCATCAAACCAAGATATTATTGGTTTTATGATTCACGTGATTCAGACTTTTATTAAAGATAAGTCGGAATCAGAATTGCGCACTATAATAACAACCATAGCTGAGCAATTCTTACCATGTCTCTAATGTCACATTGTGTGATAACAAGTTTATTCATCCTCCAGTGGAATGCACAGGGAATGCACTCACATGGAGGAGATTTAATAGCATATATAGAGTCTGAATGTCATGAAACAGTCCACATCATATGTGTACAAGAAACATGGTTTAGACATAACCAGTCTTTCCAAATTCCGAATTATACATGTCTTTCGAAAAATCGCACAAACCAGTGTGGAGGAGGCGTGGCTTTTTATAACTCATTGTATTTTGATTATTTGACAGATGATAATGATGTAGAAATGCAGACGATTAAGCTGTATATAGAAAATTCAGAAATCTCGATAGTTAACTACTATAACCCATGCAAAAAGATCAGCATGGAAATCATGAATGCATTAATGACGCATGTAACAAACCCCAAGAAAGTAATCATTGTTGGGGACTTTAACTCCCACAACACTTTATGGGGCAGTGTAAAAACAGATAATAATGGAAGAATAATTGAAGAGTTTTTGTTAAATACAAATTTGGTTGTTTTAAATGACGGATCTGGTACTAGAAAGGACCCGTCCTCGGGAAAAATGTCATGTTTGGATTTGACTATAGTGTCAGCTGAAATGGCTACCAAATGCATCTGGGAAGTCATACCAATGGAACACAGGAGTGACCATGTTATAGTTGGTACAAAGTTATTTTTAGGAAGTACATTGAAATCCCGCACTGAACAGAAAGAAGTGGGAAGGAAATGGTCAACAAAAAATATAAATTGGGCCATATTTCAGGAAAAGTGTGAGGAAAAAATAAACGAAAGGTGTTTCGGAAGTTTTGAAATATCCACATCAGACCTGCATAGTAAATTCATGAGATGTTTGACACAAATCTTAGAAGAAGTAAGTCCGATCAAATCAAAGGGCAAATGCAAACCAGTTCCATGGTGGACAAAAGAGTGCTCCACAATCATAAGGGAGCGTAACCGAATTAGAAATAAATTAAATAAACATTGGACTAAGAAACTGCAAGAAAATTACCATTTGAAAAAGTCTCAAGCTCAAAGAACAATTAGACAAGCAAAAAGAAATTATTCGTTTCACGTCAGTATCTCAAATCTGGAAAACGGTAAAAACCCTCAATGGAACCCCCTCCACCGGTATACCAACCATCCCAACTTTAAAAGTGAATGGGCTTCCCATTGTGGAAGATGGGAAGAAAGCAGATTACTTGGGAGAATACTATAAATCATGTGGACAGGAAGAAACATCTGATGACATAAATACAGCGTTTGAAGAAGTGAAATATTCCGAAAATACATCGATGTTGTCCGTCCTATATGAATTGTTTCATATGACGGAGTTAGACATGTATCTAACATCCAGGAAAATGTCTACCCCAGGAGAAGATAGGGTAGGATACGAAGTATATCAGCATTTACCTGAATCATCAAAATCAGTACTGTTACGAATATATAACAAGATATGGGTAACACGGGACATACCTGAGTCCCTGCTGCATTCCATATTGATACCCATTTTAAAACCAAATAAGATGTCAGACAAACTGACATCATATCGACCGATAGCTCTCATCTCATGTTTTATGAAAATCATGGAAGGAATGGTGAAAGAACGTTTGAGTATGTACATAGAAAAACATAATATCTTGATCCCAGAACAACAAGGTTTTCGGAAAAATCGAACATGTGTGGATAACATTGTTAATTTGGAAAATGAAATTCAGAAACATCTGAAAGTGAACGCCAAAACCTTGGCAATTTTTATTGATTTAGAGAAAGCTTTCGATTCTGTGTTGAATAAAACTCTTCTCATAAAGTTATCGAAACTGGGCGTATGTGGGAATATGTACTTATTTCTAAGAGCATTTTTATTGAAACGTACTTTTCAAGTTCGAGTTGGGCATGAGTTATCCAAAACAATGAAACTACTGAATGGGCTTCCGCAAGGGAGCACATTGAGCCCATTGTTATTCAATGTTATGATGTCTGACATTCCGCTCAGGACCGACATCCACACCTTGTTGTATGCTGATGATTGTGTAATCTGGCAGTAGGGAAAGGACATTAGGATAATGACCACTGCGTTAGAACAACATTTGAACACCTTGGATGGGTGGTTTTCATCGTGGGGACCTAAAATCTCTCACACAAAAACCACACCTATGCTGTTCTCTCACACTCCTAAGGAGGCTATTTTGTCCCTCAAGATAGGGAGAGAAATTTTAACGACAAAGGATGATTATAAATATTTAGGAGTAATCTTTGATAAGAGGTTAAATTGGAGAGCCCATATACAAGAAGTGGCATCCAGATGCAAACGTAAAATCAATATACTAAAGAGTTTAACTCATGTGAATTGGATTAGAGGCTCCAATGATTTACTGTCTGTATATAGAGCAATAATTCGTTCTTTGATAGATTACGCCTGTGAAGCATATGATTCAGCTTCATCGTATGTAAAAAACATTCTCAATTCAGTACAATACCAAGCTCTCAAAATCTGTCTAGGAGCCAGTATAGGCACCTCTCTGACAACCCTGCAAGTAGAATCAGGTGAATTACCACTAGATCTGCGTAGGCAGATGTTGACTGCTCAATTCCGTAGGCACATTGATACTGTTCCAAACCATCCCTTAATACAGGATATCAAAATGTGCTGGCAATTTGATTTTTACGAAGGTGAAAATCCCCACAACCCTTTCGGTGAAAGAATCCTGAAAAGTGAAGACATATTATTTTCCCAATGTATGGAAAAAGTACAACCTTTTCATCAACCGTTTTGGCACTGGCAGATGCCAGCAGTGTCCATGGAGTTAAGTTCAGACATGATGTTATCAAAGTGTGATCATGTTATACATCAGCAGCAAATGGCTCTTGAATTGATAAACAGGAAATGGCAACATTATGTTCATGTATTCACCGACGGCTCAAAGTGCCCAAAAACTTGCGAAGTGTCCGCTGCTTTTTATGTTCCTTATTGGAAGTATGCACAAGCAAAACGCATACAAGACTTTACGTCTGTGTACAGAGCTGAACTGATTGCTATTATTATGTCTTTGATCTGGTTAGAACAAGTCTCGAATTTGTATGCTGGAGTGGTTATTTTTTGTGATTCATTAAGTGTTTTACAGGCTATAAATTCAAATAAGCCGGAGAGTTTTGTAAGTGAAATTATTATAAGATGTACGGAATTGAAATATAAAGGAATAGATATAAATTTTGAATGGATACCCAGCCATTGTGGCATTAATGGAAACGAAGTCGCGGACAAAGAGGCAAAAGCTGCTTTGTGTCGAAATGTTATCGATATTGAAAATGGTTTGAATATGGCAGAATGTAAATATATACTTAGAGAGCACTTTATGGAAAAATGGCAAAAACGATGGGAAAAAGCAGAATCTCCACTGAAGTTGATACAAAAAACAGTTAAGAAAACTTTTCAATGTTCCCTAAGCAACTGGAAGGAACAGTCTATTATGCATAAATTGAGAATGGGAAATATTTCTTTGAATTATGATTTGTTTAGATTGAATATCCATGAAAATGGAATGTGTCCGAACTGTCCAAATATTTTTGAAACAGTCACTCATTTTTTATGTGAATGTCCAAAGTATATAATAGAAAGAAGTATGTTATTAGCAGAAATAGATACCACTGACGTGCGTCATATTTTGCTGTTGGTAGGAACTACTAACTCAAAGCATATGCGTGCTTTTGTTCAGTATGTCCAGAGGACAAAAAGATTTACTCAAACACATAATTTTACTAGATAAGTATATGTCTTGACTTAATTTTGCACATTGCACACAGCCCAGATGTTTGCTTTATATCCTAGCGTTGTTTTGTTTTTCTAATTTCATGTACATTTGTGATAAAATTCGCGTTAAATACTCCCGATTCATCACGAGCACCGATCGAGCCCCTCTCGTGTATTGGAGTGGCCTAGGCAGGTGGACAGCCAATCACGGCCCCTCCTTGCCGAGAAGTCTGCTCAAGGTACCGAGCCGGACTGGCCAGAAAATACGATCGTCGATTGGGCAACTCGAACCGAGGCCAGTGAGGGAGATTTATTTGATTTGATATGATATATTAATTTTGATTTATTTGCAATAAAATGAAAATAATATAGGGTAAAATATGGAAATTTATAGAAATTTTATGAATATAGATTTGGCGTAAATATTCCTCGAGGAATGATAAACGCCAAATAAATTCAAATAACAACAACAACAACAACAAGCCCTTCGCTCTTCGTTTTTCTTCAGTACAAATGTCATTTTGCACACAGCCTCCATCCAAAGCAACTGCTATAGATGATAACAAATCCCGTACCCGTTGGCCCACTGCGCCATTGATTCACTTCTATGTTTCAAAAGATAAACCCTACGGGGGGGGGGGGGGTGTAATGAGTCCTGATGATTCAATGTTGTATAAGTGAGCTTAGAGTACTTCTTGTGAAGACTAATGAATCACTTAGGTCCAATTCACTTTTGAAGTAAGAGTAACAAAGCTTTATTCTGCTCCAGCTATCTCAGCTGTGTTATGCACACTGCATAATGTAGTGAAAGTGTGTACATACATTGTAGGGCCATAGGCATGCATTGGCATGGTGGATACACAATGAACTGACTGTGCATGCATAGAAACACATGCTATAACAAAATGTGCCACATACAAACTGAAGTGAACAATGCCTACAATGGTGAATGTTTTCCAAAGAGATGGGGAAAATCTCTTTGATGTTTTCATTCCTTTTGATAATGTGCTAATTCAACTGAGTGCTACTTGCCTGATAATGATACAGTGCATCATATCATTACATTTCCCTTTTCCAAAAAACAAAAAAAACAAAAAAACTGCAACATATGTTCAGAGATTTTCAGCAATAAAAATTTACCACCCTTGAACATTGATAAAATCTTCTCTCTCATAAATTTTGTATTAATCCGTCACGAAAATAATTAACCTGTGAGTTTATAACATAAAAAAAAAATCAGCTTTTATTCAGACCCTAACGTAACTCATAATTCCAATTTGCTGAATACACTTAAAAATTTGTGATTTTACCACAACCAGTCATTATAAACAACCATAAATTTCTTTGACCATCTTATAGCATACAATATTCACTGGAATTATGTTTCATATCTCTTCTTGGGTTTGCTGTTGTTAGCTGAACTCTTAATACTTCATAATATATCAAAACAAAGAAAACATATTCATACAATGTACATCCTTGGTTAACAATCACATCCTAACTGAACATTCTTGTTCACTTTCTTCAATAACCGTGTTAACAACTAACAATCTACATGGTACCCTTATTTTCACGTTCCTTTAAATGTACTTGCATAATTTTATCATACCATCCTGTCCGGGTTTTTTTTTTCAATTTTTTTTTTTGTTTTGGTGCCATCTTCATTCCTCAGTGCTGATAAAAAATGCCAAAAATTACATATTAATGAATGCTTATTAAAAATGACATGGCAAAAAACCAAAAATAACCATAGCAACATATAATGTTGTCAGCATGACCTAATCCAACAGATGGTCATATACCTGTCCACAGGATGCAACTGTTCTCTGGACACTATACACCCACACTCAACATCCTTAGACAATTATACTCACTTTTCTGAGTACATGTACACAATATAGCGTGAAATACTAAAACCATAACACATTCAATGAATATGAATACAGGTATAACGTAAATAATAAACAGGGATAATCACTTGTCCCTGTAAACTGCAGTCTGCTGTTCGATGATTTAGTTTTTTGTTCATCTGGTAGCTTATGATTAAATTTTTTCTCTATATAATTAAAACTTTTTTCCATGTTACTCCTTCGCGACTATGAGGGGAGAGGTTCCAGAACATACCCCTCTGCCTGGATCTTTACCATCCAGGTTCCCTACAAGTGGTACATCTCCATCTCAAGGTGACTATGATTGGAAATACTGTCGTCTGTTGAATTCCGCCATGTGTAAATAACGCATCATTGGTGAACAAATGAATCCTCCGTGTTATGAAACCTCCAAAAAATCAAATATCGTGCATGGGATCCAAATAATACATTTTTTTTCCTTCGCGAACACATCAATAATTGATTTATTCGCTCAGCTTCTCAATTTCCGCTTTGATATGTGCTCAAATACTTTCTTCCTTTTTCTTTAAACTGATAACTTTCCATTTTAATCAATATAAACACAAAAATGAATGTAATGTTGTCATCCATTCACACAAAATAATCGGCTCCCCGCGATTGACTTAACAAATGCAATTTTCACCTCCGAAAAATCACATCAATTAATATCATTAGCTTTTAATTTTATCTCAATGATGATATCACATCCGTGCAATTTTTTAAACTGCTATATCACAACTGGGCTCCGATATATAATCACATCTCGTAATCGCGGAATCTGCTTGGCAGCCGGAGCTGGCTGGCGCTGGGGACGGCTAGGGGGTGATTTCTGCTGCTGAGCATCAGGTGTGCCAGGTGTCCCAGCTCTGGAGTCGGCGTCAGAAGAACAGGATTCCCCGCGGTCCAAGACACAGGGGGATGTTTCGTTGGACTGGATGGTGCCTTGTTGCTAGGAGACCCGGTACTTGCTTCATCGCAGATATGAGGGCTGGTGGGTGTGATCTGCTTGTCAGCCTGGCCAGTGTGGTCTGCTCTGATGTGCTGCCTGTTGCGCCGGTACAGCTTGCCATTAGGGCTCTGGACAACATAAGAGCGTGGTTCTGCAGCCTTAGAATACACTGTGGCTGGTTGCCAGCATTTTGTAGTTGGGTGCTGTATTCTTACTTGCTGGCCTGTGTACAGTGGAGGAAGCTCGGCTGGCCTGGCGTGCTGGTCGAACTGCTGCTTTTGCGTCTCCTGCCTTTGTTGAAGGCGCTGATGTATGGTATCAGCGTTTGGATTGCTGTTCGTGATCCTGATTGGTAAGTCGCATTTGAGCTTACGACCCATTAGGATCTCCGCTGGGCTGGGCAGGCTATTATCAACTGGTGTCATCCTCCAGTGTAGGAGGGCGAGAGGCAGATTTGTTGCTTTTTTCATGATGTTCTTGATTGTTCTTATTTGCCTCTCGACAAATCCGTTTCCCTGTGGGCGTCGTGGAGATGACGTGCTGTGATTGAAATTCCACGCGGCAGCAAATTCTCTTAACTGCAGGCTGGAGTAGTGAGGTCCGTTGTCACTAATCACTGTACGTGGAATGCCATGTTCTGCAAAAATTTGCTTCATGGTTGCGATCACTGCACTGCTGGTGGCTGGATCAGGAAGTTTCCTCACAAAAGGGTACTTGCTATAGTAGTCTACGATGATCAGCCACTGGTTGCCATTTATCTCGAAAAGGTCTGTTGCCACAACTTCCCATGGTCTGGAAGGTATGTCTGGCTGCATGAGTGGTTCAGACGCTTGTGATGGCTGGTGGTACTGACATTTGTCGCAAGACTGCACCATTTTGTCAATGTCTTTGTTTAAATGTTGGTCCAGTACACGCTATTTCTGGCAAGGAGCTTCATCTTTTCCTGACCGAGGTGGCTAGTGTGTAGTCTCTGGAGAATGTCATGCTGCATGTTTTTTGGGATGATCACCCTGCTCCCTTTCATGATGATTCCGTCGTGTACTGACAACTCGTCCCTGAAACTCCAATAGGGTCTCAGTTCAGTCAGAAGTTCCTTGATTTCTTCGGGCCAACCTGTGCTTATGATTTCGGTGAGGTGGTTTAGGACTGGGTCCTTCCTGGTGGCTTCCTGTAGCTGCTGTGTTTTCTCTGCGGAGAACTGCACCAGGTCCACTCTGATGTCTAGGTCTACTGTGGCCCTGTTGTGACCGCTTGGTAGTCGTGACAGGCCGTCTGCCAGGATATTTTCTTTTCCTGGTTGATGTGACATCTTGAAGTTGTATCCTTGCAGCCTGATCAACATGCGTTGGAGCCTCGGGGCGCTGCGATCAAGGGTTTGTCCACAATCATTACCAGTGGTTTGTGATCAGTAATGATGTTGAACGCTCTACCATACAAATATGAATGGAATCTCTCTACCCCGTATACCACGGCCAAGAGTTTTCTCTCTATGCAAGAGTACCTCTGTTCTGTTGGCGACAAGGTCTTGCTTGCGAATGCAATGGGTTGAAGCTTCTGGTGTTCATCATGTTGAAGGAGAGCTACCCCCAATCCACGGAGGCTGGCATCGCACTGGAGGTACACAGGGGCTTGAGTGTCGTAATATCTCAAGACTGGTGTTGTGGTGACATCCTGCTTTAATCTGTCGAAAACTTCCTGGTGATGTGCCTCCCATCTGAACTCTGAGTCCTTGCAGAGGAGATCCCGCAGTTCTGCGGCCTTCGAACTGAAGTCGTTGATGAAGCAGGACAGGTATGTAATCATTCCGAGGAAGTGTTGGAGATCTGTGATGTTTTGTGGGGGTGGAACTGCCTGCAGATCGGCCACCTTCTGTGGGTCCGGCTTGATCCCCTCGCAAGTGTACACGTTCCCGAAGAAGGTGATACTTCTTTGCTTTATGTGGCATTTCGAGGAGTTGAAGGTCAGACCTCGTTCCTTTGCTGTTTGCATCAGTTTGAGCAGGTTTCTGTCATGCTCTTCTGCTGTCATTCCATAGACAACAATGTTGTCTGCTATGCATACGGTTCCTGTGCAACCCTCCAGGATACGATCTATTTCCAGCTGGAAAATGTCCTGACTGACGTTCAACCCGAATGGAAGGCGGCAGAAGGCATATCTTCCGAAGGGAGTTTGAAACGTGGTAGGCTTCTGGCTCTCCTGATCAAGCTTAATGGACCAATAGCCCGCCTTGGCGTCTAAATTTGAGAAGAACTGAGCATTGTGAAACTTGTAATTCAACTCCTCAAAGTGTTTGTTGTTTGTAGTGCGGGCGAATGAGTGCTTGATTGAGGCGTCTTGGGTCGAGGCAGATGCGAATGCTGCCGTCCTTCTTGGTTGCGTACGTTATGGAGTTCACCCACTCTGTTGGCTCTTCCATCTTTTTGATGACGCCTTGTGCTTCCATTCGGTCTAGTTCCTGCTGTACACGGTCTTTCAGAGCAATTGGCATCTTCCTTGGCGCATCCCTGCGGCTGGGGACATTCGGGTCTGTTGTTTGGTGCTGCTCACCTTGAAAGTTCCCGATGGTATCGAACTGGTCTGGAAATGCATTGAGAAGTGTGTTTACAAGTACATCCTCTATTGGCACGTCATTGATTGGGCAATGTAGGGTTATTAGTTTGAACGCCATTGAAAACTGGAGACCCATGATCACCGGCCCTTCTGAGTTGACTACATAAAAGCTAGTGTCGATCCACGGGCTGTCGTTCCGTTGGCATGGGATTGTTACTTTCCCATGTTGCTGGATTTGCGTGCCATTGTATGCTGTAAGCATGGATGAGTCTTGAGAAAGGTATAGGGCATTGGGAGTTCCATCAGGAAATACTCTTTCTGGAAACATCCTCCTATAGGTGCGTACTGGAAGAGTGTTGGCCTGGGCCCCGGTGTCGACCTTGGCAGTGAGGTTGTGCGTACCTTTGCGGTTGTGTCGAATGTTAGCTCTTCGTACTCTGGCTGGGCTTCAACGTTGTGATCAATGTCGTGCATTTGTTTTGTGCTCCCAGTTTTTGCACTTTGTTTTTGACCCCGATCAGCTTTGGGCTTTCCTTTAGATGGGGCTTTGGCCTTGTGGTGCCCTTGTCCCTTGCTTAGTTTTGTGGTCAGACAAACTCTGGCGTAATGCCCTTGCTTCTTGCATAAGTGGCATTGCACGCCAGTGGCGGGGCAGTGCTGTTTGCCGTATTGGTGGCGGCCACCACAATTTTTGCAAGTTGATTGTGTTTGCGAACTCTGCATTGCGTCGACATGCGCCTCGTTGTATAGCGATTGTAATGCTTGTACGTGTGCATCAGAGGCTTCATGCGTCCTTCCCAACTGGAGTGCTTCATTGAGCGTAAAACCTGCCTTCTTTGTGAGGAGCTCTTTCTGAAAGTCAGGTATTGGTGTGCTGGCTATGATCTGCTCAATCAGGCGCTCATCCAGCTCTTCCTTTGAGAATGCACACTTGATGGCTATGCGGCGGCACCTGTTCACGAAATCATCTAATTTCTCTTTGGGTTGTTGCATGGTTTTCGCTAATTTGAGACGGCACACTCTAATTTTTCCTGGGGCTCTAACTGCTCTGTAAATTTCTCGAAGATTGTCTTCACATCTCTTTGTTGAGCGCTAGTCAGTTCCCAACAGTTGTACCTGCGGAGCCCTTCCGCCACCCTACGGCAAGCAGAACAGTAGGAACCTGGTCATCAGCCACAGTATGTTTGACTTTGAAATAAAGTTCCATCCTCTGTTTGAACATTCTGAAGGACTCGGCGAGATTGGGTGCCCCCCAATCCATCTTGGGCATAATGTTATTATCTCCCATTTTGCTGTGAAATGTGTTCCAAAATTGAGCAGTTTAGTGATAACT
The DNA here is from genome assembly GCF_964275005.1 of Diadema setosum. Lineage (NCBI taxonomy): Eukaryota > Metazoa > Echinodermata > Echinoidea > Diadematoida > Diadematidae > Diadema > Diadema setosum. The sequence continues at coordinate 22,704,345 of NC_092694.1, forward strand.
TACAGCAGGTAAACAGAGCAGATCATGACATAACTAAGGCTATGCATGTGTGTGTGTGTCCCATATGCTGTACTATTGTGGGCATGCAGAGCTGACACAAGTTGCAGTGCTGAAGCTTGAAGTTGAAGGGGGGTAATTTACTGGTATGGGAATGGCTAAATCCGGTTCCCGCTGCCACCATGTAGTGATAAGTCCTGATGATTCAATGTTGTATAAGTGAGCTTAGAGTACTTCTTGTGAAGACTAATGAATCACTTAGGTCCAATTCACTTTTGAAGTAAGAGTAACAAAGCTTTATTCTGCTCCAGCTATCTCAGCTGTGTTATGCACACTGCATAATGTAGTGAAAGTGTGTACATACATTGTAGGGCCATAGGCATAGCATGGTGGATACACAATGAACTGACTGTGCATGCATAGAAACACATGCTATAACAAAATGTGCTACATACAAACTGAAGTGAACAATGCCTACAATGGTGAATGTTTTCATTCCTTTTGATAATGTGCTAATTCAACTGAGTGCTACTTGCCTGATAATGATACAGTGCATCATATCATTACAGGGGGGGGGGGGGGGGTTGGTTGGGTGTTTTTTGTTTGTTTGTTTGTTTTGCTTGTCAGCCCACTTGGCGAGAATTGTCATTCTCTTCCCACCCCCCCCCCCCCCCCCCAACAAAAAGCGAGATCTGCCCCTGAGTGGGGTGGGTTGGCTATACTCTGCCAGAGAACCGTGAATCGAGAAAGAATCAAATCAAAATAATACTTTTTTTTTTCTTTTCTAAATCAACTTCATCATAATGCATGCATGCATTACTCTATACTTCGCACAGATGAACAGACAAAAACACTCAAGACACATTGTCAGTGAGATATCGAGTGAGACATCTTCTCAAGCTGTGATAGACATGATATTTAAAGCATCAATAAAAGCATTCCTGTAAACAGTATTCTAAGCTTTAGGTTGTTGTTTGTTCAGCAGTTTTAACATCCATTTACCATGTACAAGCAAGCAATCTTTAAGTCTATTTGAAGGGGAATAATTATATTGACCCCAAACCTATAATGATGGATTTATTGAATGCAACAGAAATTAAATAAAAGTCATGTATTTATTTCAACCTGCACTGCAAAAAGTCCGGTGTTAAATAGTGAACACCGAGCTGGTGTTAAATTTTCGGTGCTCATTTATGGTGTTAAATTAACACCTCCTGGTGTCATTTCCAAATTTTAAACTGTTTTTTGAAGAGTTTCTTAGTAACTGCACTTCTTGTTGATTTTTAATTTTAAACAAGACGATCAAGAATTTTACATTAAAATACTAGATTTTTGAAAAAATGTGAAAATAAATTTACACCAAAGTAACACCAGCTGGTGTGGTCTCTTATTGAAGGTTCCGCCCCCCGCACAGACAGTTTGAATTTGCTACAACACGCATTTCCCATAGACACCTGCCCGAGTATACTCGGGACTCGTCCTCAACGGGTTAATCATCCAATATGAATGTAACATACCTTAGACTGTTTAAATTCATTTTGCGTCATGTAATATTATTATAGTCTTTATATACTGAATTTATAAAAATTAATATGTGCTACTTTTCATTGTCATCGATGTATGTTACAAAGACAACACTGCATAATTCGTGTGGAAACATAAGGGACAAGTTCACCTTCATTAACATAAGGATTGAGAGAATGCAGTAATATTAGTAGAACACATCAGTGAAAGTTTGAGGAAAATTGGACAATCGATGCAAAAGTTATGAATTCTTAAAACTTTTGTGTTGGAACCGCTGGATGAGGAGACTACTAAGGCTCGTGATGTCATATGAGTATACAACAGTATAAAGAAAATGTAAAGAAAATTCAACATAATTTCGCATAATAAAAGAGCACTTGACTTGCCTCTTTCTAAAGGCAATGGGAATATTATTACCCATGAAATTGGAGTGAATTTTGAGTGAAAATGCTCATTTTCACTCATTTTGGAGTGACGTCAGGGATCACTCGAAGATTTTGGAGTGATCCCTGACGTCACTCCAAAATGAGTGAAAATGAGCATTTTCACTCAAAATTCACTCCAATTTCACTCGAAATTCACTCTTTTTTGTATTCACTCTTTTTAGAGTGAAAATTTTCACTCGATTTTTTTTTAGAGAGTAAATGTGAACCATTTATATTTTGCCTCCTTCTGGTAGGATATTTCCAGCATTTCCGAACTTTCAAATAATCATTTTAGATTTAATAATATTAAAGGTAGTAGATCCGATTCGCAAACATCTCCAATATCAGTCAAATGTCATATTAACCATCATGCTAAGAAGGTTTTCTTTGTGAAATTTGGAGGTCAGTGAAATTCAAAAATTAAACATCCGTTAGCCATTGGAAGAAGTTGAGTGCAAATTCAGACCTCAGGCTTAGTGCTCAGATGTTTTCCTATTTGATTTGATCTGTCTTACTGTGCACACTAAGATACATCTGAAATGGTTATTTCTTATTTATCAAATTATAGTAGCATATTTGGTTACTAGCTGTCTCTAGGCATTTTCGAATTTGGGCTGCAAAGAGATCCACTACCTTTAAGTTAGAAGAGAGATAAGTAAATAATGATAAAATAAACAAACAAAAAAGAATGAGTTTCTTTTGTAATACTATCTGAAAAACTTTTTACTTCACCATTTTACTTCATAGCTCAGCACTTTCCATTCTCTCTCATACCCTCTTACCCATTACATTTAAATGAAATACAACTAAAATGAGTTTGCGTGCCTGCATAATACTCTTTGGAAATTATAAGTGAAAATGTTCTTAGGTTTTGGCTCACTTTAAAATGAGAACCAATAGAACTGTCACAACATGAGAAAATGTATAAGTAATAATCAACACTACATTTCCGAATTTGGCCTGCAAAGAAATCCGCTACCTGTAAGTTAGAAAAGAGATTAGTAAATAATGATAAAATAAACAACAAAAAAGAATGAGTTTCTACCGCCGTATCCAGAACAGAGCCTGAAACGGTGCAGGCTCAAGAAATCGTTTGTACTATAATACGTCTTGAAGTACTGTGTGATACTGTTGACTCAGACTTCTACAAGGTTGTAAGTGAGAATTGTAATCCAATCCGACTCATTACCTGAGATATTTATAAAAATATATCAATAAAGAATGTAAATTAAATAACGATGCGTCACAATGCAGTCTAACGCTCTCACAATGCTATCATACATAGGGTTTTTCACTGACTGTTTTTACTCCGGAGCTCTTGCAATATTCAGGCTTTTCCTACTATATCTTTGTGAGACGTAGATATAAAATGTCTCAGGTTTTCGATTATAGTAATTTCGAGGAAATTTCTTTAATTTTTATCATATATGTAAACTTGAGGCTATTAGATTTTCATCCACTTACCTCTGTTCCTGTGAAAAAATGCAAGTGTCAACTTCAATGTCATCCACGAATCGCACGTACTCGGGCGGCCAGTGGAAAAAAAAAAACAAAAAAAAAAACACCGGTCACACGCGCCAAGGGCCATGGCATGCAGTGCCAATATAATAATAGCTCGCACAAATTGATACATAACATTTGTGTTTGTGTGCATGGGGACGATCCGATGGTTCATACAACAAAAGGGTTTCGTACAATTATTTTTAACATTGTTAAACGTACTCTTCCACATTTACGTAGCATATAATGTGTCTTTATATTTATTTGGATTGTTATCTTGAGAATTGCTACAAACCGTTATTATGAAAAAGTGGACCTTTCAGAATTTGGGGGGGGGGGGGTGCGTACGCACCCGACGCACCCCCCCCCCCCCTGGCTACGGGCCTGATTAGAGAATCCTCTAAGTTTATTAGGCCCTACATTTAAATATAAACTGAAAATATATATATATATATATTTTTTTTAGATAACGATATTGTTCATGTAATATGTTGTGTTATATTTTCACTTGTCCTTGAGGTGGAGTGTTAACAGATCTGTCCTTTCCTCCCTTTCCTCTCTGCCCCTTCTCTTTTCTCCTCGTTCTAAATTGTGCAGTATTGCGTATTACATTTTTTTTTCATACGTGCACTTTGTTTATTTTGCTTACCACCTGTACTGTTTTATCATATTTTCCTGGTACACATGGCCCAATGAATAGTGTCTGTTCTGTATAATTATGTTATCTTGAGTTTGTACTTGTTTGTACTTTAAAGGGTGTGTACAGTTCTGGTTGAGGTGAGGATTTAGCTTTTAACGTTTTGCGAGATATTCAGAAACCACTCTATGAGATGTCAAAAAGCATGCAATGTTATTCTAAGGAGTATCAAAAGTTTATTTGATGAAAATCGGGTTTGAAATGGCCGAGATATCCAAAAACAAGGTGAAACAAAGAGATCCTAATAAAAGGCGTGGCCTGTCGCCTTTTATTATCACTAAATTTGGATATCTCAGCCATTTGAAAACCAATTTTCATCAAATAAGCATTGAATCCTTCTTAAAATTACATGCTTTCATATTTCATAAGAGATTTCTCATTATCTCACCTAGAAATGTTATAAACCTGAATCCCCACCTCAACCAGTACTGTACAGTCCCTTTAAAAATCAAGTACTGCACCGTTAATGATTTTATGCTTTTATACCATTAGCATCAAATAATAATATAAGTTATCATGGTATATTGGTGTTGTTGTTTCTGTTGTTGTTGTTGGATCACACATTTCCATTGTCATCATGTCTTTATTTACTTTTTGGTACAATTGCAAAGTGTGCATTTCTTTTTTTTTTTACATCATCATCCACATACATATATTTGGTACACTTAGTGATGTGTCCAAACCGTTTAACAGTTGAATAATTGACGAGTGTATCACCTTGCATTAGATATTTCATTTCATTGATGGAAATAAAGAACAATGACTGAAATTAAATTAAATGCAGAAATATATCAGAGGAACACAATCTGTTCGAAAGGTATATATATTTTTTTTTAAAGAGTTGGTTTAATCCATGTGCCATCATCCTTGGATAAGGCTGCAATAGTCATATTGTCACAGTAGGAGAACGATGAAGAGAAAACACAATATATACACTGTATGTATAAACAAAATACCACAAAATGACATTTCTCTTATAAAAAGTTCATATTCCCCCGACTTCTTATGACGGATGCTTACATCAAAAGGCAATAGTACTCCCCCACCTCTTGAAGGAGGTATCACATGTCACATGCTCTTTCACTGCCATGGTAAAATTTGAAAATATTTGGATTCTCTTTATATTTCATTTTAACATTGTTCCCCCATGGGGACATCACATACAATGTATTTGTTGTTTTTTGTGTGCGTGTGTCTTTGGTAGTATTTTTACCAAGCCCTGACGTCATGTGGCTAAACCACAACTTCTGAAGAGATCGTTTGATTTTTCTCAAACTTGATTGATGCGTTCTACTTATACATACATGTATTTCTATATTCACAGGCCCCACATTATACATGTATTTGAGGAAAATTCCCCTTCGATATATGCTGCAATCTTTCTGGTATCGGGGAACTAAAAAGGTGCCATATATCTGTAGTTTGTACTCAAGAATGAACTAACAGTGATTCTTTCTCTTATGGTGTTTATTTTTTTTCAGTGTTGAGAATGGTAATGAAGCATAAATAAATAAATGTACATTGCATCAGCAATATGGTGATAACAACAAAATAGTACATCACTCCATCGTCTCACATCTGGAAGTGATTGGAGCAGTGGTACAGACTATTGTATATAATTACAGTTAATATTTTGAAAACGTGTCATTCGGCAACTGCATGACTGCAGCCCTCTCCGTGAATTTGGATGTGGAAGGGACAAATATAGGTCTGCTACAAGCCAATAATTCCTGAAATCAGTTCAACCACATTTGGCATCTTTGATCAAAAGAATTACCTACATTTCAGATTGTTTGGGGAAAAAAGAAAAGAAAAAGACACACATCAATCTCATTACAACAGAAAAAAAAAAGACTTAATGCCACAAATGGTAAAATTCCATCAACATTTCCTGGGTCAGAAGGGTACTACGTAGAAATCTTAAATAAGTAGCCATGAATGATGGGAAGTAGTGAATAAAAGTAGGTGACACATTCTTCCACAATCAAGGGCAGTGACTTAACAGTTGTTACGACCAAAATCACTCTGAGAATGATCGCACAAAAGAAACAATCAACTAATGTTCAGGCGGTTTATTAACAGTGATATTGTGGGTACAGACTCGTAATCGGTTTTTACATCAGTGCAATAATGATCAATAGAAACAGTTATAAATCAGTAGTGGAATCACTTACACGTATTAAGTAATCCCTTGAAAATGTCCAGATACAATGTGCGATGCACAGACGAATGATCCTTGACGCACTGGTGAATGATTCCTCCGACGTAATTATACCGTGGACTATCGTAACCTGCGCCTCTGGAGTTAACTCCAGAGGCGCAGCCGCGCAGGTTACGATAGTCCACGGTATAGATCCGGGGTAAAATCCACGATATATGTCCACGGCGAAACGTGCAGAATCCAAACGTTATGACGACCACGTCCAGTTGATGCGTTGAATGATGATTCACTTTATATTGTCCACTAGGAATCCAGCCTGTCACAGCTTTGCCGTAGCAATGTCCGTTTACATTAAAATATGGAGTCTATCTCCAACGTAGGCAAATTAATTCTCTGCAGGCAAAATGTCTGCCAGGCCTTATCTCCACAAACATAACAGGTCAGCAGGTAACACAGGACTGACTATAACAAGTCGCTTCTGAGCCAGAAGTGACGTAACTCTCAGAGCAGAGGTGTTGGGTACTCTGCCTACCTCAGAATTTCTCCGGCTTATATACTATCCATTCACCCCTTTCTTGAACATTCTGTAATTTTCTCCAACCTGGGGCCACATACTTGTATACTAGCAAGTTCAAGACTTTTCCAGAAATCCTAGCTGACTCACTGCCTAACTATGTGCATAACAGCCTACCAAAAATAACTACCAATCACATTGGGCTACAAGGACAGTGCCTCACTCAGCCAAGTATGTTAGCACTTCCCAGAATATTCTGGAATGGGTGAAATCATTCTAGATTGAGTGAGCTATAATGTATTTCCTGTCACATGCATGTACTGTAGTTACATTGTATACCACCTAGAAAATTCTCCACTGATCTGGTCAGCCTGTATGTACTATAATCTATATCATATAGAATGTTCTCCATTAATCTGGTCACCCCGTGTACATACACATTAAAACAACCATGCATACAGCCTTGATACATGTACATAACTACTTGTGTGTACATTTGTGACACAGTACTCACTTTCCTGAGCTGATTCGAAATGATCGGAACAACAATGAGTCTCGATATCATTACATACATTAAACCTATACATGATTGTATAGCATTCCTCTTGTCTATATGAGAAAAGATGTTCCCCATTTTGAGGACAATTATACAAGAAAATCGAAACATGATATCTAAAACTTAAGCACACATAGTCCTACGCGATACAATTGCTAAATTTCCTTTCGGCAAAAATTCAATAGGAGAAATTCTCTCATACTGAAAAAAAAAAAATGTGATGGGTATTGTATTGTTACGGCTTTACAGCCGGGGTACATAGCTATTATTACAAGTTCTCAATGTCATCTGCCAGATCAATGATGCTTGGCTTTTTACGGAAAATGGATATACATGTGCCGTCACATACCGCCAGAACAGACGGGGAGATGGATACAAGTCTCAGCCAAAAGCTTAAACGCCCGCATGTGCTCACGGTGTTCACTATTAGTTCATCGGTTACGTTTTCCACGATGTCTCCGCTGGTGTTGTACACATTAATGGAGGCCATGCGCCGTCTTCCGTTTACCTTGGCGACATAGATGTTGTCCTTGGTGTCAACCGAAGCATATGCAAACTGTCCCTTTTCCACCGTGATTAATGCAAGGGATTCCTGGGATGCCTCGTCAATGACCCGTATGCCCTCTTTGTCCTTCACAACAATCTTGCCAGAGGCAGTGAGGTCGATCTGATGAGGCTTGAACTCGCCGTCCATCGAGATGGTTTTCAGCACAGCGCCACCGTCATGGTGGAACTGAAATATCATGTTACGCTCTGGGTAGCCCATGAAGACACGTCCATCGGTTGTCCTTGACAACGAAACATGCTCTTCGGATGAGGGGGCATCAAACTTCTGACTCAGCTTCACGCCATCCATGTCGAACTCACCAATATCTCCATAACCAGGATAAATGATGATACTTCCTGAAGGAGTGGACACAAGATCAATGATGTGCATATCTTCCAGAATTCTTTTCTGATGCCGCATTCGAAGCGCTCCGTACGTAAATATGTCCACGCCACCATGTTTGTAACCAACAGCCAAACGAGTGCCCGGAAGTGACGTCATACCCTGCATTTCTTCTCTCTTATCAAAGGGAATGTCGATTTCGGCAAACAGCTTCCACCCTGTTTCCTCCACCAAGCTTCCGACCTCTTGTCTTGTGGGAACAGTCCATTTGACTTTAATGCCAAGGTCCTGGATTCTGTCGATGGCCCCTCCTTCAGCACAAACATTAAGAGCTTTCAGCATTGGGTCTTTCGCCTGCCTGTAAACATCAACAGTACCATTGTTAGTGCCACCCATCGTGGCAGCTTTGACCATAATGTCTCTGCGTGTTTGCATGCTTTTCTGCAATTGCTGTAATTGCGCGATGTCAGTAGCCTTTCGGAGGCGTGCCACTTCACGTAGCATGTCGTTTGTTTCGTCTTTGATTTGTTGGATCATCAAGTCCGCAGTGGCTTTAATCTCCTCTTCGGCTGAATCGAGCTGACTGCTGACAGAGCCTCGATCAGTTTCTGTCTGTCCTGATGCCATTGTCTGGATTGCCCTACCAATTCTCCCTATCGCTCCGTCAGATTGAAGCGACATCAGCAAGAGTTCACGACGCATTTCGCTGTTGGGACAGACGCATCCTCGGAAAACTGACTTCCAACAGGATCTGCAAAAATGTTCCTTGCTGAGATTTTGATTGTGTTGTTGTTTAATCCCTCCATGCACAGGATGAACCAGGTGGTCCGTGTGACCCTCAGTTCTCTCAATCGACCCGGAATGGGTGCGGGATTCTTCTGATGCAGTATTACCCTCGCTGCTGATTGCCAAACTGTCATTGCTCATGCAGTCAGTGGGCACTCGTAGTAGTTCGTTAGAAGCAATCGGCGACTTTATTACAAACCCATCAGTGATCAGAGATTGAAAATGTTCTGAATCCTTGATGAAAGATAGCTCTGTTCTCGATATGACGTCATCTAGACAGAAAGATCCAGAATGGTCGTTTTGTGGGGCAACCGAATTTGAACGCAGCTGTCCCCTGGATAGTTTAGAAATGTTGGAACTTGTTGCGGCCATTATTGTCTTCCTCAGTCAATTCTGCAGAGAGAGAGAGAGAGAGAGGGTATTTATAAGCATTCACTGCAGAATTTACATCACCCAAGGTCATACATTTCTTTTATCTCTGTATGCTTATAATTAAATTTTAGATAATTAACAGAATCCGTCTCCATTTGAGAAAGGACAAAATGGAAACAAGACAAAGGATTTTACAAAGCCTACAACACCAACAGCAAAACAAGCAAACAGACGAATGTCACCTTGCAGACAGTCATTAGATCAACACAAAATTAGCGGAAATGAAATACTAGCAACGTTTTGATTCATGCTGGAGACGGGAGAGGATTCTCTTGATTCCCACCTCCTCTGAATTGTGTACAGCACAAGTCTGCAGCTATCAAAGCTGGACTCCATCAACTTTTTACACCTTCAGATCAGACAGTTGTCAGAGTGAAGCCAGTTTACTATACAGAGAGTAATTTGTGTGTTTGGTCGATATCACATTGAATTGATATGCCTTTATTAGTTGGGTCAATATTTTACAGGCATTGACTATACTATACTTTACTATTGACGAGCTTCGCTCACTTTCGGTCAGCAATGAACTAAATTCAAAATACCCCAATTCTATAACATCTAATTAAAGTGTAATTTTGAGAAGGAAAATTGCAGCTCCTTTTTCGCCAAGCTTATTTCACCAATAGTGAATCTAACGCCTGCCAATCGAAGCAATCATTAAAGTATAAACCGTAGGTAGGCCATTGCATTCTTTCTATCCATATCTAATACTCGGTGAAACACAGCAGACAAACAATGACGAAGAACCGGGAAGGTGGAAAGAACGAGACTCGTGTGTTCCATCCTCCCTGGAAGATAAAGCGTACGCGTGTACTGTATACAACTACTTTGCAACGACATACCCAGCTTTGATCAACGTTCAACACCTCTTTCAATCTACCGCATCACAGTAACTTGAGGCTTTATATGTGTCGTGATTAACTTACCGAGTTGGGTTAGTGATGGACGCATTCGCTCTACTGTATTTCGATTATGTGCTACACAACAATCACTTTGTTGCTACAATGTACCTGACAATCGAACTGGATGCGACTTCCGCTCCGGGGAAAACCCAAATCTCGAGATTACCGTAGAGGGCAGACTTGAAACCTGTGCTGTGGCACTCTGCTGTTGCACTGCATCTATACGGAGCGGAGAAACCGGTGTCCCGCTTTTGGAAACTTTGTCACTGCGATGTACCGTCGCAAAGACTCCACATTCATTTCATGAACTTTTTAGATTCTTGTACAGGGAGTGCACTGTGACAGATAAGAGATCACTGGTACATGTATTACATTTCAAAGGAAAAACCCTTGTTTTGATATTATTGTATATTGTGCGTAAGAATATCCTGCTCAGAATTAAAATTTGCTGTACTAAACTGTTTAAGTTTTCAGAAAAAAAAATACAGAAACTCACAGCAAATTCTGATTAGAACATTTTCATTTACACATAAAAATGGTCATTAGGCCTACATTGTTGGAACACATTGATACCTCACAGATTTGATACCTTACAGAATCAATAATTTCAAATCAGAAGATATGGGATCAGTATGATTGAATTTTAATTCTCTCAAATATTGTTCTAATAATCTTTTTCTGCACGATCGATTCCATGGTTTCACATTATTGATGGTAACAATCTCATACAGTGGTCCAAATAACCACCAAAGATGGAAGAAACTATTCAGAGTTTAAAGAGAAATTTCGTTTTGTTAATTAACTTAATTAATGAATTACTTGATTAATTAGATTACTTACTTAGTTACTAAATTAACACTACTCACTCAGTCAATTAATCTATCTATTAATTTATTCGTTTGCCGCCTGTGACTTCTATGGGTATAAATAGCAGGGAGATGAGACGATGAACTGTTCGAAGGAAATACGTGTACAGTCAAACCTGCCTTAGCGGGCATCTGTCTATAGCGGCCACCTGCCGTAGGACCTATGCGCCCGGAGTCACTAAAAAATCCCTCGAGAGAAAAGCCCTGCTAAAGACCCTGTGTATATAGCGGCCACCTGTCTAACGCGGCCAGCGTCCACAAATTTTGTCTCCCGCGGTAAATGTTAACCTGTCTATAGCGGCCACCAGTAGCGGCAACAGACCCATACGGAGCTGTTGCTGCAGCCGAGCCGATAATTCAGTGGTTTTTTTTGTGTGTGTGTGTTTTTGTTTTTGTTTTTGTTTGTTTGTTTGTTTGCTTGTTTGTTTGTTTTGCTTTATAGCCGCGCCAGTCATTCATGGGTAACGTGCAGTGATCGCCACCGCTGCATTCATCACTCATTCAGTCATGATAATCATAATGGACAAGTGTATTTTTTTTTCCACGATATTGTACACATGCTACTGTGCGACAACCTGCTGATCAATACCGGCATTGTTTAATGTATGAAACACACGTGCGCATACTTTAATACACACATACATGTAAGTGTATAGATGATACATGTGGAACCGGTTTGTCTACATGAAGGCAATACACACAAAAGTCGGATAACCCGTCACCCAAGAACGGTCACTCTTTTCGCCTCCCTTGGATGGCCGCTATAGACAGGTTCGACTGTAAATTGAGAAAATTTTGGAGCAGAGGAGTAAAAACCATGAGATGAACAAACAAGTTCCAAAAGCAAAACATGCATTCCCCCTCCCCCTCCCCCTCCCCTCCCCCCATCCACCGAGCATCATGCACACCAAGCAACCTGTCTTTCTTCGTTTTCTGTTTACATGTCATGGGGGATGACTGCGCTACGTTGACAGAAACCCGCATCAAGAAGGCGATCTCGTGCTGATTTTGCAGAAAGTGAGTGGTATCCATCCTTCCACGCTTCAAGCAGTCACGCTCCCCAAACATAAGTGCATGCTGCTGTACGGCTAAAGCTGTGCCTGCATATAGCATGCGGCCAGCTTGGAACATTGTACCGGTACACGCAATACACTGTATCGAATTGAGAGCACTCCAGATTCAGCTCCAGCTCCAGCTGAATGTAAACACACACGGCCGAAAAGTGCCAAAGAAAACCGGCCAATGCTGAGGACACTGCAATCTTGTTTTTCGACTTACAACTCGGTAAACCTTACTGCGACATCTCTAGCACTTAGGGGGCAAGTAGCACCCATAGTCTGACCAGCTGACCACGCGGGCGGCTCGCGGCCCGGGCCCGGTGTGTGTACCGCCTATACGTCGAGACTAATACATTACGTTTAGAGTCGTACCTGGATGCGTGCACTGAATTGAAAACAAGATGGAATACAGCAGCTGTCTGCAAAGTTCAGAGGAGAGTTTGTTTGACACAGGTAAGACGGAGTCGTCTTCAAACGTACATAGGCATTTCAGCTGCTATAATTTACCAAAAAATCTTCTTGCAGGTTATTTTCGTTTTATGTATGGTCACACCTTCATGCTCCATACTTTGATCCAGCTCCTCCTCGGCTCGGAGGGGACGAAGCTAGTGACGTGGCGCTGCGCCAGCCCGCTGAGAGATGATACTGTACTGGGCCTGGGGTCATCATCTAATAGATCGATGCGCACAGAAATGAAGAGAGCATTTTATTGAAGACCGCGATTATATCCAGAGTTTTCTCCAAAGAAGATTTCTTTGAAAAAAAAACACACAACAAAAGTAATGTAAATACTTAACTTAGTACCTGAATTACAAACAAAGCCATGCCGAAAAACAATTTGAAATAAAAATGTTTGCAGTTTGGTTAGAGATGTGTACTGCAAAAATATCTGAGGAGCAATGCCTCAAATAACAGTGGTGTGTGGATGAGGCAAGTCTCACACGGTCACAGAAACATATTAAGCATTCACAGGATATTAGTTGTTTCCTTCTTGTTGCTGCTGGATTTAAGCAACAAAAATAACAAGTTGCGGTATCAAATTAAAAGTGCTGGTGAGAAACCGGGACCTGCATGACCCAAAAGAACCTTCCTAATCCCTGATAGTGATACATGGTGTCTTCTGCACTTGAGCGGTCAAGACAGGACTTAAAATGCAATTTATTTATTCATTATTATTATTATTTTTTTTTAGGGGGTATTTTTATGATTTTGTCCTTCTGCCAGGTCACACCAATTTGCCAGCTTCTATAACTTTATCAAATCATTTTCATTCCAGGCGCACCCCCTTTATTTTTTGTTTAAAAATAAAGGAAAGGAGGCACGTGCACCCCCCCTTTATTGTTTTTCTTCAAATTTTGCGCCCCCCCCCCTTTCCGGGTCCAATTGAATGCTGAGCAGAGCTTGATCCTCATAGAGAGGTGCCTTGAACATCACAACTTAATCAGTTAAGTCAAGACAAAGTAATTTTAAAGGGATTGTACAGTACTGGTTGAGGTGGGGAGTCATGTTTTGAACATTCCTAAGTGAGATAATGACAAACCTCTTATGAAATAAAAGAGCATGTAATTTTAAGAAGGATTCAATGTTTATTTGATGAAAATTGGTTTTCAAATGGCCGAGATATCCAAAAAAGTGATAATAATGAAAGGCGACAGCCCACGTCTTTTATTAGGATCTATTTGTTTCACCTTGTTTTTGGATATCTCAGCCATTTCAAAATTGATTTTCATCAAATAAACTTTTGATACCCCTTAGAATTGCATGCTCTTTGACATCTCATAGAGTGATTTCTGAATATCTCGCAAAACGTTAAAAGCTAAATCCTCACCTCAACCAGATCTGTACACACCCTTTAAAGCCTCCCTTATTGTAGTTATACAGTCAAACCTGCCTTAGCGGCCACCTGTCTATAGCAACCACCTGTCTATAGCGGCCACTGAAAAATCCCCCCGAGAGAAAAGCCCTGTTAAAGACCCTGTGTATAGCAGCCACCTGTCTAACGCGGCCAGCAGCCACAAATTTTGTTTCCCGCGGTAGATTTTAACCTGTCTATAGCAGCCAAAAACCCAGTGGAGCCGCAGCCGAGCCGATAACTCAGTGTGTTTTTCAGCTTTGCAGCCGTGCGAGCAACGTTCAGTGCTCGCCACCGCTGCATTCATTCCTCATTCAGTCATAATAATGCACTAGTGTTAAGCTTTCTTCACGACAAAACACATACTACTGTGCAACTATTTCATATACACCAGCATGGTTAAATGCATGAAACACACGATGTGTGCATACTCACACACATACATGTACATGTATGTAAGCAATGCACACAAAGTTGGATTACCTGTCTATAGCGGCCACCTGTCTATAAGTATATAACGACCACTTTTTCCGTCTCCCTTGGGTGGCCGCTATAGACAGGTTTGACTGTAGATAAAACTCACTCAGGGTTATCTAACAGATCTGACGGCTAAGCTGTACATGTACTGTAAAAGTGGAAATTTTCGCGGTGTTGAAATTTTCGCGCATTTCGCGCATCAACAAACTAGCGCGAAAATAGAAGCACGCGAATATTTTTGCTTTCTATATGGGTAACCTGTGCGTGATGTCTTCATTCCGCGAAATTAAAAACACGCGAAACTCTTCTTACCCGGCCAAGCGCGAAAAATTAGTTGCGCGAAAATATCCACTTATACAGTATAATACACACAAGTATCTCCCTGACGACTTTGATTTTGATGTGTGGTTGTTTGCAGCACAACCTTGGCTACTCAGACATTGAATGCATTCATTTATTTCTGTCTTTTTACGTTTCATTTTCTTCCTCATAGATGTAGTGAGATTGCTCCATCCAGCAAGCAAGGCAGTGACTGTACCAGGCGAGGTGGTCGCCATGGAAACAGAGAATTTGATGGAATCGGACCTTTTACCCAAAGAGGTGTCCTCGGGCGACACCACAGTTTTCGACCGTAATCTGAACTTCGACACAAACCATCGGTTCGAATCCGGCAGCAGGCTGATGGGGCCGACCGAAAACCCCTCACCCACTGTCTCCGACTGTGAGGAGAGACTCATCGAGATGAGCATCGTAGCCGCAGCCGGTACGGCTCGACCTGGAAGGAAGACCACACCCTACCTGATTGTTGCAGTCATCATGGCAGCGCTAGGTGGGATCCTATTTGGGTATGACATTGGTAAGTATCGTAGTGTAAATGGGCAGAATATAAATGTCACCTTCTACTGTAAATGGTGGATTGATTGTGCTCTTCTCTGGATTGGGAATGCTATTTAATAAGGGAATCTGATCTTGAGTGAACATAATTGAACAAAATCAACAACCAAGCAAAGAGCAAGTGACATGAGACAGGTACAATACTTTTGATTGTTGTTAAAGTGTGTTATTGATTTGGTGTCAGTGGGGCTCAAAATAAAGAGAGCGTGCGTGCTCATGTCTTATTGACGTCACTTGTTAAGTAATTGTTCTGTGCTTACTGTGAAAAATATGGTACTGAAGATTTACTGGCAGACTGTCAGATTAGCGGAGGTGGTCATGGTGAAAATGTTTAAGCTGTGCTGTGTTGTCAGGATTAGTCTGTTTTTGTTTTGTTTTGATACAGGGAAGAAATTTTTGGTTTTCAAAACATCACTCTTTCTTTTGTAACTTTGTTTTGATTTAAGAAAGGCCAGCCCTGTATAAAAGGATCATATTTGTTGATTTGCCAACATCATAGAATTGTAACTTGCCCAAGTACAGGCCTGTTTGTGCATAAATTTTCTCACATACTGCATATTTCATTCCACTGCTTCATGGGATCTTTGCATTTGGTTGACCTCCATTTTGATTTTCAAAGAACGTATTTAACAATATGAAATTTAGTAATGCATAGGTGAATATTAATGAAAGAGCACAACTTTTAGTCACTAAAACCATGGGACCAGTCATGTATATTCGTCTATGTGCTATAGAAAGACTGTACCGGTAGTGTACATTACAGAGCTTTTGCAGTAGAACTTTGCTGGTACATGAAAGTGACTGCTGCAGTCCCATTTGTGAAATTTGATGCCATTTCCAGACTTCTTTATTTTGTAGCTGTTGTCAAGTTTAAAGGACCTTAACTTTACCGTTCACGATGAGGGAGATAATGCTGTCCATGGCTGGGAGTGTACATGTGTCTGTTCTCACAGCCCTAAGGCAAGATTATCAATTTTATGCTAAAAAGGATAAGGATTTTATCAAACTCAAAGGTCACTGAAATTTTAGGATGTTACACAATATCATATGGGTCACTCTGCTCACTTTTAAGTTCCAATGCTTACTGAATTCCATGTGTTGATGCATCATTTTGAGACCTGGGGCATTTCATGAAGGGTTTTGTTAGATTTTTTTTTCCCTGAAATCCTTGCATCTGATTGGCTGAGAGCAAATTTGTCAGAAAAAAATTTCATGCAAATTCTTCGCAAATTTGTAACAGTTATTAAAAAAAAAAAATTCCATCCTGATGCTATGTTGCTTTGTATGAAAATGGAGAAAATTTTGAATTGTAAAAGTTTTGCGAGAAAGACAAAATGGCAACTTTGTGTGATGTGGATGCAGGGAAGCTCGCTATTTGCTTTGAACACAAAATTTCATTAATTTGCATTTTTTTTACACATATTTGGGCACAGACAGAGCTTATCCCCTAAAGAGGAGAAGCAAAAATGCATTACTCTTTAAAGGAGAGGTCTGAAGAAAATTTTTCTCTTGAGAAAAATGAAAATTGGTGAACTATTGTGTGCAAACCCAACAGAGATCTGCTCAACACCCACACCACACCGAGTTACCGACTTGTTTTAGTCTTTACACCTTAACTGTTCATAACTTCTTCTTTTTTTGTGTGTGTGCATATCATTTTCCTCCAATTACTTTTCAGTGATCTTATCTGATTTGTCTGTTTTTTTATAAAGCAACATACTGTACTATGGTGATGGAAATGTTCTTTTAAAAAGGGATCGTATAGTTTTGGTTCAGACCCATCTTCGGGTTTCTAATTTTTTTGGTGGGACAATAAGAAAATTCTTATGATATGTTAATGAGCATGTAATTGCTAGAGGGATTCAACGTTTATTTGATGAAAATTGGTTTTGAAATGGCTGAGATGTCAAAAAAAAAAAGAGCGATCCAAATTATTGTTGGGACCCACCTTTTATTCGGATTGCTTTGTTTTACTTTGTTTTTGGATACTCTCAGTCATAACAAATCAGATTTTTATCAAATAAACTTTGAATTCCTCTTGGAATGGTATGCTCTGTACTACACTATTTCATAAGTTGTTTCTCGGTATCTCACAAAAAGTTCAAAGCCCAATTTTCATCTCCACCAGTACTAAACTATCCATTTAACAGCAACACAATTTTTTTTTCTCACTGCCAAACAGGCATTATATCTGGCGCCCTCTTGCAGCTGAAGGTGGATTTTAGTCTCTCATGCTTTCAGCAAGAAATGGTGGTCAGTTCCATGCTGATAGGAGCAACAGTTGGATCGATGCTTGGAGGTAATGTAAATTGCAGTATTCAATCCCCTGAGCCATAATTTTGCTAAATACATCATCAAACGCAGACTGTTTTCTCAGATGTGTTTACCTATAGTTCAACTTGATTCCCGACTGTAATGTATTTGACCTTTTCTCTTTCATTATTTTTTTCATTGTGTGCCCATAGTTAGTGTCTAGATAAGTGTCAGTACATTTTAATTTGACTGTTGTTTGTTTACTTGTGAAAAAATTTTGTGTTTGTATTCATTCCTCCCCTGCAAAACAAACAAACAAACAAACAAACAAACAGGTTCACTGTAGCAGCTTTATTTATTTGCTACTTTGTTCAACAAGAGCTATATAACTAGTTCAACAATTCAGCAAGCAAATAAAGTTGTAGTAATAGTGATGCAATTTGTTTGAGGAATTTATATTGATAAAGGTGAAATATCCCTGTGGTAAGTTTTCAGGCATTTGATTGTTCATGAAAGACAATCCAAGTTTGACTGTAAAAACTGTTTGTGAGAGGCAAATATATAAAGAACAAGTCATAAACATATTTTGCTTTAGTCATGCTCTGCAAACAAAGAGAAAGATCTCCCCTTTTTTTTTGTGGGGGGGGGGGGGGAGGGAGAGTGAGAGGCACAGAAAGAAGGGAAGATAAAAGAAATTTGCAGAAATATAGACAGTTATGTACCTGTAAATCCTTAATTACAGACTGTATAGTATGCATTCAGACTGATACAGACCAATGAAATGACACTCTGTGAATCATCTACTCACTCTGTTATGAATTAAAGTTCCTGTTTACCTTTGGGAACAGTGATTTAAAAAATTCTAAAGATATGACATTTAATACATATATGTGTAGGTCTGTTGTACCACAAAACATCCTATCATATAAAATTTTCACGGTAAAGCCTAAAATATAAGGAGATATACTGTATAATGATAAGCTGTAACTGTAGACGGTTTAGTCTGGAAACATTTTTATCATGACTACTATTCACATTTTGTATATTAAACAATACTTAACATTGATTTTACTGATTCAAATTGTTACAGTGGTTGTTTCTATCCCTAACTCACATTTTAGAACTATTTTAAAGCACTAATGCTTGGTTTTTGTTTCATCTGCAAATGGTAAATTATGCCTTTAATTATCCTCATTACCAGGGTTTGTAATTGATAGGATCGGTCGTCGCTGGACCATCATCATCAATTCGGCCATCTTCACGGCAGGAGCAGTGATCTTGACGGCGGCAACATCCTATGCCATTCTGGTGCGTAGGCATCAACCTGTTTTTACACATTTATTGAACTTGTGTAGTGCCACATTCGCATGCCCGGCACGGGCGATGGCTTGCCAACTACGCACAATTACGCTGCTGAAACATGCAACCGTGCACAAATCATCAATGAACTGCAATATGCCCCAGTACATTGAAAACGTTTTAGCCACATGAAGCATACAGGGAACATACACCACAGCACACAAAGAGTAAAAGGGAGGGTGGGGTACTGTAATACTTTCACATTTGTTCATTAAGTTGAATGCATACACTGTAGACCTGAATAGACCAGTATACCAACATATTCACATAATATGTGACCCTGCATCACAAAACCAACAAGTCCCAAGATAAAGATTTATAGTTAAAAGCAGATTCTGAAAGAGCAGACTTTAAGCTTTAGAATTGTATACCGGTATAACTCAATTCATTTGGACTCTCCTCATCTATCTAAATATTGGAAAGAAAGCACACACTCTGGAAAAATGTGTACTGAGAAAAGAAGCTCTGAAGCATAGGGTCTATTCAAGAACTTAATTGTTACCAAGCCCGGTGCTGTGCAATGAATGGCACAGAAAACAGGATTTAAAATTCCTTAGCAACAACATTTAAGGAATTATCAGATTAAGCTGAAATTGAGCATTCTCTATCAGCTCATTCTATCCATGATTGAAAACCACTTTCAAAGCAGTACCATTATCTTTTCAAAAGGTTATTTGAGTTGAAAGTGAAGAGAGTGTAAAGACTTTCTAAGAAATGAAAATGGGCTGTAATAAAAGACATATCTAATCACACCTTTCCGCTATTAAAAAGAGTGTTCTAGAAAAACAGAAAAAAACACATTTCCCATGTGTTTTATGATCCCAAAATGTGCAAGGAGAAGAATTGCTCTTTCAGAAAATATGAAAAACCCAAGATTGACTAGGTTGACCCATTTCACCTATTTCGAGTCCTCGTGTAAAATCAGAGGGTGTGACTTTTAGTTGATTTTGTGATGCACGGTCACACATATATATGCATATTACCTTATTTAGTTTACTATGAAATTCTGAAATCCCAACATGTTAAATAGCTCAGAACCCACTAGGTGCCCATATAGACACATGATAAATGGTAACAAAATGAATTCTTAAACCTGCATGCAGGGGTCATTTACACTCGTGTAGTGGTCATTCAGACTGCAATTGCAGTGTGGATTTTAAATCCGTGTCAAAAGGGAAACTCTGATCCATAAAGTGTAGGACATGTATGTCTGTCAGATGAGAAGAGTCCAGTTATTGTTGTTTTGCCCAGAGTTGTTAGCATAGTGTATGACTAAGGTGTCATTGTTGAGCTTGTTTCATACGCCGTGTAGTCAGTTTGACTGCCATGATACGTGCTTGATCAATTGAATGTTTCCAACATTTCCTTTAGAGCTGTACATTATGAAGCTCTTGAGACGAAGAAAATATCAAAGGCGTGAAGTAGGCTGATCCACAGGTGTATATTTTGTTTGTGAGATTATTAAACAGAAAGATATGGTTTCGCCTCCAGTGTGGATACTAGTCATAAATTAAACTGCTTATTCTTGTACAGAGATGCCATCTGATACTTTTTTGTAGTATTTTGTAGGATTTTTTCTTTTTGTTTTGCCAAAAATACTGTGCACAGGTTTCATTGAATATACTATTTTTTCCCAAATTGTTTTATAACACATGTCCATTTGCTGGAAAGGTAAAGATACCAACACTAGTTTCCTTCAAAATTAGGCCTTTGCAGCCCTCAGTACACACCCAATGCTGTGTAGTACACACCCAATGCTGTGTAGTACACACCCAA
The DNA here is from genome assembly GCF_964275005.1 of Diadema setosum. Lineage (NCBI taxonomy): Eukaryota > Metazoa > Echinodermata > Echinoidea > Diadematoida > Diadematidae > Diadema > Diadema setosum. The sequence continues at coordinate 22,725,263 of NC_092694.1, forward strand.
TGCTGTGTAGTACACACCCAATGCTGTGTAGTACACACCCAATGCTGTGTAGTACACACCCAATGCTGTGTAGTACACACCCAATGCTGTGTACAATGTTGACATATCTGCCTGTAGGCTTGTGTTATCAGCAGTGACATTCCATTTAACCCATTGCCTATGGAAACCTAGGTCATGCTGTGTAAAGTCTGTTAGGATGCAATAATTTTGGCAGGGAACAGGTTAATGACCACACAACAGGTGATTAGTCTGACATTTCTACGGTGCAATGTTGACATAGCTCCCTTGATTAGTAGAAGATTATCTGTGGCAGTTGTTTGTGGAAGTTATGAATTTTGATACCACGCATTATCTTTCCAGGTCATCGGCCGACTCATCGTTGGATTTGCAGTGTCTGTCTCAGCCATTGGGGAATGCATTTACATATCAGAAATAGCTCCAAAGGTAAATTTACTTTTAATGGATAAGGCAAATTTGAAGTACTGTATGTATTTGCTCTTGTAGTTTAGTTGTTGTTTTTTGTCCAGCAATTAAAGAGTGTTGTCACACCACTATTAATATCATATTGTTTGTATAATCATAGATAGTCCTTAATCATATTTATTGAATGAAAGCCACATAGACAAAACATATTTACAAACATTGTCTGCTAATCATATTATACCTCACCCTTTTATCTCACTTTATGATATTCAAACAAACGTCATTTTTCACATCATTTCCACCAAAATCACCTTATTTAGGGTAACTTTATTTTTCTTTTGCATATTGTGTATGGCTTTGTCAGTGTACAATGATTGTGCAATTACAACTTTTCATTATAGTTTCGCATATTTAGGCATTAAAAAAAAAATTAAAGTCTTGATATTGACTTCAACAGAGTGAGAGCAGCTTTAAAAAGACATTCTCTCTTTTAAATTAAGTCAGTCTGGTGCTAAGATGTAATTTTTTATGCCTCAACCACATAGGCCCGAATTCACGAAGGTGGTACAAATGAAACCATGGTTTAAACCATGGACAAAAACCATGGAGCGCCAAGTGTCACAAAATATTTCGTTACAAAATTGGTCATTTCGTCGACAAAATGACCGTTTCGTTAACGAAATTATCATTTCGTGGACGAAATGTTCATTAAGTTACAAACTGTTGTCATTTCGTTGCAAAATAATCATTGCATCGACGAAATGACTGATTTCGTAACGAAATATTCCATGCGGCACTTGACGCTCCATGGTTTAAACCATGGTTTCATTTGTACTACCTTCGTGAATTCGGGCCTTAGTGTCACTGAAGGCATTATGTTTTTGGGTTGTCCATTTGTACATCTGTCCTTCCGTCTGCCCTTCCATCCACAATTAATTTTGTTGATAGGGTGACTAAAACCGTTTGAGGAGGTATCCTAGTGAAACTTGGCATATGTATGTACTGTAGGAGTGGACAAAGTTATACTTATCAATTTTTGGGTGCTCAAGGTCGAAGGTCAAGGTCAAGGTTGAATTCTTTAATTTTCACTGTTTCCCCTGTATCTCTGCAATGCCAGAAGTTATTTTCATTAAATTTTTATATTACCAGATATAGATTCTTTAGGAAAAGTTTTGGGTCGTAGGGTCATAGGTCAACAGTTGAGTAAAAATGCTTTCATTTCACTTTTTTTTTCCCTCTATATTTCGGACTTTGCTCAAGGTATCTTTATGAAACTTAGTAGGCTTACATGCACATCTATATGCATGCTACCTGACAATGAGTATTATGGGAGTTTGAGGGTCTTGGGTCATGGGGTCAAAGATCAAGCATCAGAGCTACAACGTAGGTCTGGTCAAAATGCTGCCTACTATTTAATGCTGAAACTACACTCTTTCTCTCTACATTTGAGATTACTCACTGCATAAACTTGAAAAGTATGTTTACATATACATGCATTACCTGCATGATGATACTTTAGGGAAAGATTTTGACCATGGGGTGATAGGTCAAGGGAAAATGCTAAAATGTCACAATTTTCCCCCATATTTTGGAAAAAGTTTGAAGGACAAGTTCACCTTCATATACATATAAAGGATTGAGAGAATGCAGCAATATTAGTAGAACACATGAGTGAAAGTTTGAGGAAAATTGGACAATTGATGCAAAAGTTATGAATTTTTAAAATTTTTGTGTTGGAACCGCTGGATGAGAAGACTACTAAGGATCGTGATGTCATATGAGTACAGCAGTATAAAGAAAATGTAAAGAAAATTCAACATATTTTCACTTTTTTCGCATAATAAAAGAGCACTTGACTTGCCTCTTTCTAAAGGCAATGGGAATAATATTACCCATAACATATGTCAGTAACGAGTCAAGGGAATGTGTACTTTTTTCAAAAGATGAAATTTTGTGAAATTCTCTTTATATTTTCCTTATATTGTTGTACGCATGTGACGTAATACACTGCAGTAGTCTTCTCATCCAGCGGTGACTGCACAAAAACTTCAAAAATTAATAACTTTTGAACGGATCGTCCGATTTTCCTCAAACTTTCAATGATGTGTTCTACTAATATTGCTACATTATCTCAATCCTCATGTTAATGAAGGTGAACTTGTCCTTTAAAGTGTTGTTATGGAAATGGATGTTACCAGTTACACGTGTAGTGGTTATTTGAAGAATTGTGGGCCATGGGATCAAAGGCCAAGGGTCATTGGTCAAGTGAAAATGCTCACATTCCCGAATACGTGCTCTCTTGAGCAATTTAGATGTCCATCCGAATGAAACCTAGTTTAAGGAAAGTAAACACTGAACACATTTGTGACAAACATGTCATTTTAATTTTATTTGTCAGTTACATGAAAATTTCATGTCACGTTGTTGAGATGTACTCGCGACCTACCGGGAGTACCATGTGAGGCAGAGGCATACCAGTAGCCATAGTGACATTTCGAATTTTTGTTGTTGTTGTTGAAAGCAATGAAAAGTTGAGATGAGAAAATTCCTTGAGATAAAAAAGGGGATTGTCTTAAAAGGGCATCACATGGACCATGGTAATTAGTGGTGCCTGTAGAAACTGGTATTTGATTTGACATTGCAGGGCTCGACATCAGCAATAGCCTGGTGTCCTGGGGCCACTAAAAATTAATGTCGGGCAATCAAATTTTCAAAAAGGTTATCTTTTGATAAGCCTCATAAGGCAGGTAGGATTCAAAATGAAATTTTATATTTCCTTTTTATTTCAGGCTTCTATATTTCTTGTTTGGGTCACCATCATTTCAAATTTGAAGATTTTAAGAGGCTTGAATGGGCCACCGTAGAAAATTGTCGGTGTCGAGGCCTGGTTACTGGTTCAAATCTCAAAGGATACGTGTATTTGAGGTGCCATCCAAGACTCTTGTGTGATGTGATGAATTCTGTGCTGTGTTTCAAAGGAAAGGCGTGGTCAGATGGTGTCCGTCAATGAACTGGGAATAGCTTCAGGTCTCCTGCTGGCATACCTAATTAACTTCTGCTTCATCAATGTATCGTCAGGCTGGTATGTTGATATTGTCTGATCATCTAAGATGTCAATGTGCCCATGCAGTGGGCCCTAAATTGTTATTGCATTTCGTAAGTCTTGATGCAAGGCTACTCATAAGTATGCACAAAAATATGTGAGATACTATTTGTGTGCACGTATGTGCAATTCATTTACAGTCGCAGATGTAGAGCAGGTTAGTTTTCATTTACTTTTTCTATTTTATTGCCATTCATATTTAATCCTCCCCCAACACTTGCCACTAATGACAGATGTACCCTGTACAATGAGAAGAATGCACAGCGATGCCATTTCATGCACCCTTTAAGTAGCTTGTAGTTCGCTGGTTTGTGTTTTATTGCTCCCTTGTCATGACGTTCATTTAGTCCGTCATTTGATGCCACAAATTATTTATTCTCATTCAAGTATTGTGTCATTTCATTCAGTGTGTTCATGCCTACTCATCTGTTTGTATTTTCTTTATGGCTTGTTTTACCACACGGCACAGCAAACATGACAAAAATGATTAACTGATAATGATGAAGGACCAGAGAAGTTGCTGACCACTGTCAAGAATGAAGTAAAGAAATATAGATGAAAATAATCTTTTCCTCGACAAAGTCTTTTCCTTGACAAATATACTGTACATATATGAAGAAGGACCAATTGATGACTAGAGATTAAGAGCTCAAGATCGAAGTGAGATCAACATACATGTGTGACAGCGAGCTTTAGATTCATGTATGTGACGCGAATGCTAAGACGACGCAGCATCTACAGATAAACAACGGAAATGGTTGCCTTGCACTTGTGCAGAACACCATTTTAAGCTTAATCGTGTCGCCTTTTGCGTTTGAGTTGCAGATCTAAAGCTCGCTAGTACAACGTTTTGTAACTTTTCATGACAACATTACATCTCTATGTCTGTCTGTCTCTCTTGCTCTTTCACTCACATCATCTTGTCTTGTTCACTTTTAGGAGGTTCATGTTCGCCTTTTCGGCCGTCCCGGCCGTGGTGCAAGGGGTCGGCATGTTCTTCCTGCCCCCCAGCCCAAGATTTTTAGTGCGCAGGCTGCAAAATTCTCGAGCCGAGAATGTCCTGATGAAGCTGCGGGGGTCGAAGGTCGTCAGAGACGAGCTCGCAGAGATACAGGCGTCGGTCTCTCAAGAGAGAGTAAGTCTATGATCTGTGCATTTCTATTCATTATTTATGATTTGTTATTCATTGCTTATTGCTTATTATTTACTTTCTATTCATGCTTTCTTTGAAATAACAGGGTGGGCACAATCAGTTTGATACTTGGTTTGCAACAGCACCCTGTATACCTATAGATAAACTGATGGGCAGCGATAAGATACAAACAAATACAAAGCAAGTATAGAACTAACAAAACAAACTTAACTACATATGCACATCAAAGGTAGAGGACAATTGAGACGGTAGAGGGACTCAGGAGCGAGACAAAGAAAAACTGAATAGACTGAAAGTATTAGATTCATTAATATTCATCACTATTAGCTAAGTTAATGCAGCAGAAGAAACATTTTGATGCAGTGGGTGATATATTGTTTGTAGTTGTTGTTGATTTCATGCCACATAATAAAATCCAATATCAAGATTTGTGCGTAGATCAATAGGATTGATATTACTGCCTCATGAAAACATGAAACTGTAGAATTACTTAATTTTCTTATCACAGGTCAGATGTTGCTGAAACATTTACCCTCTTGTTTGTTTGATTGCACTCCATGCATATGCAAGTAAACTTAAACATGATGTGTGAAACATACACTCTAAAGAAAATTATTGTGATTTTTTTCCCAGATTGCATACTTTTGAAATAAAGTTTGTCTATTTCTGAGAATGCCATCAAATCTTCATATTCTGTTATGTCTCCTCAGAGTTACTCCTTCATACATCTGTTCCAGTCAGTGGATAACATTAGATGGAGAATGGTGGTAGGGGCGGGACTCGTCTTTCTCCAGCAGGTATGACATTATTGAAAATATGGAAAATTTATATAGCACGTAAGACAAGTTATGTTTCAGAGTGCTTTACAATTAACAAAGGAGATAAGCATATAAGTCAATTATGAATACAAATAATCGACAATAACATAATAATCGGTTCTGTTTATGGCATTATTCCATTATTTCTGCCGTCTTCAGTCCCTTTGCATGCTTCATTTAGTGAATGAACGATTTGGAGGCATATCCTGAGAAGTCTGATGTGTGGATGATGTGCAAAGATGCAAAGCTGCTAACTCTTCCTGACTTTGCGGGAGGTTCCTGAATAACTTAAATCTCTCTTTTTTGTTGTGTCAAAGTATGGGTTTTACCCACAGTTGACAAAAGGGAATTGGTTGCATTTCATAGAAGTTACAGGGAAGTCTCTGACCACTTTTCATGTGGCAATCATTCTGCTGATTCTGAAATTCAGATGAGAGACCCAGTAAGTAGTATGGGGATTCACGGGTGGCCCAATTCATTCTGTGCCCAAGGTGGTATATTTGAAAACCACAATAGCACTCGTCAGCGAATATGTACGGTGAAGCATACGGTCGTCGGTAATGGTAGACTCTAGTCATGATTCTTGAACTGTTCTAACATAGAGAGATTGACCCGTTGAAGATGAGTCCCGAAACTCTGGCAGGTGTCTTTGGGAAATGTGTGTTACAGCAAAATCAGTCCATCCTCACTGGGTCAAGTGATAAAACTGTCCTTATGAGGGGGTCCTCGAATATATGTCAGAGCCGGGCCAGCCTTCACATTTCATGGTATCCCCACGCTTCTGGATCTTTGAATGCCAAGGAAAAGCAGTGTATGCATCCACCTGTGTGCTAGCTCAGTTATGTCAGGACACAAGAGGCATCCTCTTGTTGTATGAAGCTTTCAATCAGTGATTATTCAGGCGCGGTGGAGCACCCCAATTATCTCGCAGAAATCCATCGGCAGCCGAGCCTCATTTGCGTAAAGTAAACAACATGTACTCGCGTAGTTGAGAAAAAGTAAACAACTTCTCAAGCTAATAACAATTTAAGGAAACCTATTTTTGGATTAAAATTGAGTTAGTTTGAATTTTAAAACATGTCCGAATATGCACATATAACATATTAAAGGATTTGACAATGATAACATGTGAAATTTTAGCGAAAACCTGGCGAGCAAAATTACCAAAAAATATGCCTCGAAAATCATCCTAAAATTCACGAAGTGTGATTGCGGAACCAAAGCGCCATTCGAACAAAGTGCACCGAAATTTATTTATCTGCTTGCATTTTAAATGTCATACCGTAATATTCCCGGCCATGGTTGTGTCGGAAAAAAAAAAACAGAAGGTGATGTCAAAAATGACACGAACGCAAAGCGTACAGGTCGGTCCCATGTATATATAATCGCGTGACTGTAGCGTTGCATGTCACAGCACACACAACGCTTTGCTGCATGCAGCGTGCGCGGCAGCAGCTCAGCAGTCACCGCCGTGCGACACTCGGCAAAATTGACTGCGTCACATGCAAACCAACAATGAGCACGAAATCCTGAATATCACGTACCACGCATGCCCAATATTACGGGAAAAGATATGACGTCATTTTCAATTGTTTCGCTGACTACAATTTTCTATTCCAAACCCTATAGAAACAAGTTGATTTCTCAAAAAGTACAGGTGGAACCAAGAGAAAACTTTCACCATATATGGATTGAGGCCTGATAAACTTATGTTGCTAATTTCGGACACATTGGAGCCCGGCCATATTCCAGTCGGAAAAAAACAGAGATCATGTTTTGCGAGAGGTGATTTTCAAAACGCTTTAATATCTCAAGTTCTAGTGCAGCAAATTTCATAATTTTTTCATCAAAAGGAAGGTTTTTAAAAACTTAGATAGTGTGGGAAGTTTGAGTTTACTAGCGGCACGTGTAGCGGCACAAAGAGAAGGTAAAGATTTGACTTTTTCATGCACACAGTTTCGGGCAGCCGTGGATGCCCGTTGGAAATTCAAATAGAACAGGGCGATAATGAGATGCAAATTGGGGTGCTCCACCGCGCCTGTATTAGGTTGAATGAGAAAGGACATTAAAACTTTTTTTCTTCACCTCTCTAATTTTGTAGATCAGCGGACAAACAAATGTAGTGTACTATGCACCAACAATTCTGAAGGACCTGGGGTACGGAGACAACTTCTCCGCAACTCTGGCCACAGTTGGTCTGGGCATGGTCAAGGTAGGCACTGAAGGGCGTGGTCTGATGTAAGGTCGATGGGAACCATGGTTGTGGTCTGATGGGAGGTTAGTGGGAACCATGGGTGTGGTCTGATGGGAGGTTAGTTGGAACCATGGGCGTGGTCTGATGTGAGGTTGAAAGGAACCATGGGCGTGGTCTGATGTGATTTTGAAAGGAACCATGGGCGTGGTCTGATGTGATTTTGAAAGGAACCATGGGTGTGGTCTGATGTGAGGATGAAAGGAACCATGGGCGTGGTCTGATGTGATTTTGAAAGGAACCATGGGTGTGGTCTGATGTGAGGTTGAAAGGAACCATGGGCGTGGTCTGATGTGAGGTTGAAAGGAACCATGGGCGTGGTCTGATGTGAGGTTGAAAGGAACCATGGGCATGGTCTGATGTAAGGTTGATAGGTACATTGTACTGTACCATGGAATGTGAGTTTGGATAGATCAGAAGAGGATATGGTATGGCTTTGGTTGCATTTATGACCAATGGGAACCCTATGTGTCCAGTGCAATGTATGATAAGCAAGAGTTGACAAGTGTAGTGTGGTGTAGGATCACTCGGGACCAATATACTAGATTAGATAGATGATCAATGGTAGCCAGTGGGTGTGATCAAGCACACAGTGATAAAAGGCAATATGACAGCATGTGTTTTCCATCAGTTTCCAAAGTGTTAGATAGTATTTGGAAAAAAAAGGGCTAAACCTAGCTGCAAAGATAGTTGTTGCACAACATCAGCTACCTACAAAGCCAGCTGTTCATGTAATTTCATACAACATCAGGTACTTACAAACCCAACTCTGAAGTTACTTTTCCTACAGCAACTAGCACAGCTACCTTAATGATTCTGAAAGCTGCAAGAGTGTTTCTGTGCTGTTAAATATTCGTCATTACTTACGTAAGTAGAGAATGAAAAAAAAAAAATGATCATTCTTAACCTGTTGAACACTACAGGAGTAATTCCGAGTACACTCAGGCAGGTGTCTATACGAGATGTGTGTAATAGCAAAATCAGTTCATCCTCAACAGGTTAAGTGTATTGCAATTTATCTCTTTTTCTGACACCGTCCAGAACATCACTGAATTGATATACATTTGTGTAATCAGTTGATCTAGAACAATCTTTGTCCAACACCATCCATAACGGACACACAACACAATGCATTTGTGATCTGTTGAGTGTTGTCATTACTTTGACCATCCCATGTCAAGGTTGCTGCGACTTGTATTTGCGTGATGCTGGTGGACAAGTATGGGCGTCGCCGCTTCCTCCTCATCGGGGCGTCGGCCATGGCAGCTTTCATCATCATCCTCGGTATTCTTACACAGGTGGGGAGAAAGAGTGTCTCTCTCATAAAGAGCTTGTTTCAACAATCAATGTTTAAGATGCTTGCTCTTCCTACTAGTGTACATGATTCTTCCTACTAACATTATTATTATGATAATGATGGTAAAGACAGGAATAAGTTGTTATCGTGATCATTCTCATCATCATTGTTATCATAGAATATAGCAGTAGAATAGTAGAAGAGGTAAATAAATATTCTGCAGTAGTGTCATCAACTTCATCATCATTGCCATGTTTGCCATAAATCATACTTGCCAACTAGTAAGATTTTATCAGATTCTGTAAGATTTTTTACGTTAAAATTAGCAAAATCAGATTTTCTGTCAGAGAAATCAGATTTTAAAAAAATATTTAGATATACCTTTCATGTGTATTTTTGGAAGATTTGACCGAAAGTAAGATTTTTAACTTCAGTTTGCATATAAAATAAGATTTTTGCAATCCACGAGTAAGATATTTCATCTTGAAATGTTGGCAGGTATGCATAAATGTGATTAATAGGGAATTCTATAAAGACATACTCGTCTTCTGTACTTGTGTGGAGATTTTCATGATGATTGTTGGCTTGACTAATGGGAATTATAATAACCAGCTTGAGCAGACTCAGTTTTGAGTAGCTGCAATTCTGATTGACAACAAAAAATCTTATGTCACCCATCTTTCAGACTCTTCCTGCATCCAGTATCAAAGACCCTTGTGAGGCAACCTCACATCCAGCGGAATTTTCCTCGAACATCAGTGCAAATGACATGCACAGCAGGGACATTCATCAGTACTATGGGGATGAGGTTGACTCTCTTCACCAATCAAACATTGTTGGCAATTGGCATAGAGAAAGGAGAAGAGAACTCTTTGACATTCCGCCAGAAGCTCAAGCTTTGGTGCACAAAGGACACGCCACAGACATTTCAGAGGATGATAATGGTGAAAGCAGAAGATACATGTACATCGAGCAGAGAAATTTGAATTTGAGAGGACACAAGAGGTTAAGAAGAGAGGAAAGTTTGACAAATGGGAGTGTGAGTCTTCTCAACTCCACCACAACCTCATCCCCAGTGCTTTTGACAACCTCATCCCTGGTTTCCGAAATGCCTTCATCCCTGGTGTCTGGGACACTTTTATCCTCAGTGCAAGGGACAACCTTATCCCCAGTGCAAGGGACAAGCTCATCCCCAGAGATGCAGACACAGTCTCGGATGCACCATCATTCCAGCGCAACTGTGAAACCCAGCACAACTGTTGAGCAAGGTACTACAGCTCCTGTGAGTGTGATCCCCGCCCATCCGACGGAGGCAGATGCTGTTGTATCCTCCACCTTCCAGAGTATTTCTCCCAGTCTTACGAGAGAGCCCGCAGAAGATGCAGTCACGGTGTCCAAATCAGCCAAGGGAATGGCCCTGCTCTCTCTGATCCTCTATGTGGGATTTTACTCCTTTGGATTTGGTCCCAGTAAGCAGATGTTTCTCTCTGTCATAAATTATGCTTTAATCATATACTATAAGTATTTACATCCTTCTTACTTGTCTGAGCGATTTTTTTTTTTTTTTTTTTGTTTCCTCATCTTTACAGGAAGTATTGCTTTCTAAGAAAGAAAAACTCAATGCTTTTGAGGACTACTTTCTTGATGTACTATATCACTGCTACCACAAGTAATATTCAAAATATACAAAGAATGTTGCAGTGATTAAACATTTGTTCGAATTTAGCTGTCATCACGTGCAAATCGTGTGAAGATGACAGTGTAATTGTAATTTTCTCGGTTTTTTTTTCTTTACATTAGTTAATTTCATCTCATTGGTGTAGAAAGAGATCATGTAACGAGATGCTTTGCATTGTTGTAAAAAAAACCCCAAAACATCAGCAGCAAATGTGCTGATGTTGAAGTGGATACTTGAAAACCATCTAAAGGAAACAGCTCAAGGCAAAAGTCCTATTTTTTCATCCAGTGTCATGAGTACCGTATGAAATGAAAACCATATTGTCAGATAGACTGTTACAATGCATACATTTTGTGAGCTGTTCTTAATCGATTGGGTAAAAGTTTTGCTTTGTTGCAGTCATATTCAATTGTGATTCACTTCTGTCACATTTTACCATTGTTATTTCTGATTTTGTAGTAAGTTGGTTGGTGATCAGTGAAATATTCCCAGCAGACATCCGAGGCAGAGCTTCCTCCTTTACAACCGTCTTCAACTGGGGCACCAATGTCATCATTTCTCTCACATTCCTTGACGTTTTAAGTAAGTTTTACACCGCCTCATTTGTTAAAGGTCCAGTTTACCTTTGGGAGCAGTGATTTCAAAAATGTTCAAGATATCACATTTGATTCATATGTGTAGGTCTGTTGTATCATAAAACATCCTACCATATAAAATTTTTGCAATAAAGCCTAAAATATAAGGAGATATCAGTGTTTTTCTCAATAAACCGTAACTGTATACGCTTTAGTCTGGAAACATTTTTATTATAACTATTGTTTATATTTTGTGTATTTAACAACACTTGACATCGATTACACGGATTCAAATTTTTACAGTGGTTGTTTCTATCCCTAAATCACATTTTAGAACTATTTTAAAGCACTCATGCTGGGTTTTTGTTTCATATGCAAAAGGTAAATTGTGCCTTTAAGGTAGTCAATTGCACATCGCACCATTTCCAATATCCACAGAATCTGTGTATTTGTCTTGAAGGCACTGCATGTTTGTCTTTTTAATCTTTGTGAATTCGAAAGGGCTAAAAGTTGTCTTGAGAGGTTACAAAAAGGTTGGTCTTGGTTGCATGAGCAAATATCACATGACCATTACTTAGCAAGTGTCAAAATCCATGCCTAATCTTGTATTTTATAGTTTACAACACATTGGCACTGGAACCCATTGACTGGTTACATCATCCTAGCCAGTTACTGCTAAATTTTTCCTCGCTGACCTGTTATGAACATATATCATACTGATGCTATTTTGTTTAAAATGGACATAGTGCTTCGAACTCTAGAATGGTAACAATGGATTTATTTCCCTCACGTTGTGTGTATATCCTGTGCAGGAAAGTTTGGAATCTCCTGGACATTTCTGATGTACGGCATAGTATGCTGCGTGTCTGTTGTCTTCATTTATTTGGTTGTGCCTGAAACGAAGAATCGGAGTCTAGAACAGATATCTGATGATCTCCGCAAAAGGTGAGACGATCGTGCTAAATTAGTAGAGTTTTAGTGAAAAGAGCTTGGAGATGAGAAATGTGATAGTAAAAAAGATCTACTCTGGTTTGCAGTGCATCAAAATATTGAAGTAACAGCCGTGATTTTCTTGATCAAGCAGAGTTTGATTGGTCATTGTATAGATCCTTAAAGTTTGAAAAATAATTTTTCCTCAGGACGGGGTTGTAAAAACTTCAGTAAATTGCAATACATCTAACGCATTGACCTAGAAAAAGTGTCTGAAGTACTGGTAATGATAATTATGACGATAATAAAACCAATTGTTTTCCGTGTATTCTTTGAAGGTTTCCATAGCGGATGAATATTTAGTGAAAGTGGTTTCACAGTACACCATGTATTGTTTTTTCAATGCAAGAGTGGTCCTGAAAAAGACCTACCGGTACTCAATCTCCAAGTTCCGATTAGTTTGCTCTTATTGTCTCCTGAGGATGAGAATATACTATGTCACAGACTTGAACAAGGCTACCCTTCTAAGATATCTGCTATATCTTCATCTATCTAACTAAAAATTTAAGTTGTCATAACTTATTTACATTCCCCCGAGTAGACTTGAAAAAAAAAATGATTATGATTCTGTGTTTTCATAAAAAACAGCTTTCTCTCTCTTCATGGTAAAATCCTCATAGCTGAGAGATAGCGGATATAATTTGTGACCGTGCACCTCGAAACGAACATAAAGTCGCACACACTGATTTTGCGTGAGGACTGAAAATAAGTGAAATGGGTCAACCTAGCTGAACTTGACTTTTTCATATTTTCTGAAAGAGCGGGTCTTCTTTTACATTATGCTAAAATTTGGTATCATAAACCGGGCAGGAAAGTGTGTTTTTTTAGCAGTTTATCTCGAACATTTTTGGTAGAATAGTGTGTTTAGGTGTGTCTTTAGAATCCCTTTTTCATTTTTGAAAAACCTTGTCCACACTCTTCACTTTCAACTCCAATAACTTCCAAAAGGATAGTGCTACTGCTTTGAAAGTTGGCATTGATTATGAACAGAATGTGTTAATGAGGCATGCTTAATTTCAGTTTAATCTGATAATCTCTTCATTGTTGTTACTCTGGTGGTTTACTTCCTGTTTTTTGTCCCATTCATTGCACAGCCAGCTCGGTTTAGTAAAGATTAAGCGCTTGAATAGACACTGTACTTCAGAGCCTCTTTTCTCAGTTCACACTTTTCCTGAGTTTGTGCTTTCTTTCCAATATTTAGATAGGTTAGGAGAGTCCATTTGATTTGAGTTATACATCATTTTATTAAAGTCTGCTCTTTCAGAATGTGGTCTTAACTAAAAATTCATGTCTGGCGACTTTTTGTTTGTTTTGAGGTGCAGGGTCACATTTTGTTACCTTGTATTACTCCATCGTTTTTGTGCAGGTCCGGAATGAGACAGCTGTTGGCACTTCGCTCTGTGTGCAGTCAATGCGAGTGCTGCCGGAAAGGGTCCACACCGTACCGACCCTCTCTCCTCGTCACGGACGACAGCATCATGTGAGCTGGTGAGGAGCATCTTGCGTGTCGGAGATGTATATGTCGCAAGTTTTTCGTCCTGTTCAGTCTGAAGACTGATTTACTGGGCACAGAAGAAGCTGTGTTCTACCCATGAGGTGGGAAGAGACTACCACCTGTGAGACGGGGACCCATAATGGTGTGGATCCTTGTCACCCTCCTGTATCTCCATGAGAAATGAGAGGTCAAGGTGATGAGCTTTCACATTCTTGGATCACTGCGTAGCTGTAAGATTGAGACAGACCAACAGACTGATGGACAAGCACATACACTGTAACTCTCACACACTAAGTATATTTATGTATGTGTGCACGGGAGCAATTGGTCAGATTTCTGTTTCAGAAGTGCTATGAGACAGATAAACCTTGAATAACATTGTATTGTTGGGAATAGATGGGGCATTACAAGAGATACTTTTTCACAGACAAGTGCTCATTTTGTTTACCCAGCCATGAATATTACCTGCCCTCAACTGGGTAAGTGTGTTTACTGTATTGTGTGTGTGTGTGTGTGTGTGTGTGTGTGTGTGTGTGTGTGTGTGTGTGTGTGTGTTGTGCCCTTTATAATCACTTCAGTTTATGAGGAACTGTTTCCCTTTACCGGTAATTGCATGATGACATATGTTGTGTATGAAGATATTTTGGATCCCGAAGCTCAATCTTCTGAGGACAAAATTTGAGCACTTGAATGACCAAGTTGTTTCTCTCAGGAATTTAAAGCGATTGATCACACTTTTCACAGTACAGAGTCCTTCGTACTCACTTCCATGTAAGGAGCTTCATGAATGCCAAACCTGTGGCAGCTTTCTGCTGTATTGTGTTTGGACAATGGTTTACATGATGTCCGTGCTTATTGTAGGTTTACTACTGAATATGCACAATTATATAACACTTAGATAGATCATTGTCATTTGTTTGTCTGTTTGCTATTGATCACTTGTCCCATTTTACCATTACGTCATCATTCATGCAATTGTGGCTCCATTTACCGTGTAATCTTGGATCCATGCGATTTGCTCCATTGCACACATGCCGAGAGCTCGGCACACTACGCATGTAAAACGCTTGCATGTGCAGTGTGTGTGTGCGACTGCGGGCTAGTGTAAAGCGCTCAGTGAGCACTCTCTTGATCTCAGATGCCGCACGTTTTCTCTTGTTTCTAAATTCATAAAACATCAAATGACAAGGATCTAATTTAGGTGTATATAAAACAAATAATAAATGTTTTTCGTTCGTGCAATGGACGGAACATTTCATTCAGTGAAAGATGAAAATATTGATCCATTCAACTCGGCTGCACCTTCTCGAATGGATCATTTCATCTTTCACCTCCTGAAATATTCTGTCCATTGCACTAATAAACATTCATTATTTTCATAATATCTGACACTCTTCCCCCCCCCCCCCCAGTACAGTCAAACCTGCCTTAGCGGCCACCTGTCTATAGCGACCACCCGTCTATAGCGGCCACTGAAAAATCCCCCTGAGAGAAAGTCCTGTTAAAGACCCTGTGTAAAGCGACCACCTGTCTAATGAGGCCAGCGGCCACAAAGTTTGTTTCCCGATGGAGCCGTAGCCGAGCCAATAATTCAGTGTGTTTTTCTTCTTTGTAGCCGTGCCACTTATTCCTTGGCAACGTTCAGTGGTCACCACCGCTGCCTTCATCACTCATTCAGTTATAATACTTCACGACTGTACACTGCTACTGTACGACAATATCATAAATACCGGCATTGCTCAATGCATGAAGCACACATGTGCATACGTACACAGATACATGTATGTGTAAGTACTTATAGATGTATACAACGATGATACATGTACATGTAGGCAATGCACACAAAGTTGGATAACCCATTTATAGTGGCCACCTTTTTCGTTTCCCTTGGGTGGCCGCTATAGACAGGTTTGACTGTAATAAAGGTACATTGTCAAAAGTGTACTTTGGCTTTAAATCTGTACTTAATGACTGCCATGATGACACTCAGACAAAATGCTTTTGAATCAATATCTCCTTTACTTGGAACCAGAACCAAAAGTAGAGACAGCCTCAATCCTCATGTGGGATGAATAAAAGTATTCAAGTGGGTACTGAGAAGTACATCTTGTTGAAATTTTTCCCCCATTGTGCCGTGATGTGTTAATGGCCAGTTCATTTCTGTGGTACTTTGGCTGAATACATGTGCTCACCGGCAAAGTGCACATACCACACAGTATTACCTAATGTATATTTTAGAGTAAGTTACTTGTCTGTCTTGTTTTGCCAGGATACTAATGCACAATTGAACACGCAGTTTCGGTCTTGGCACATGCGGTTAGCATGTACGTGACCGTACATCACAAGACCATCAAAAAAATCACTTTACCCAATTTTATGTGAGGACTCAAAATAGGTGAAACGGGTCAACATAGCCAATTTTAAGTTGTTTGTAGTTTCCGACAGAGCAATTCTTCTATATAACTGTAAAGTTTGGGATCACAAGGCAAATGTGAAATTGTGTTTTTTGCATTTTTCCAAAAACACTTATTTTCCCTATTAGTGTGATTAGGTATTTCTTAATGGTCCCTATTCATTTCTTAAGTACCCTCTACGTACTCATTATACTTAAAATATAATAACCTTTAAAAAGGATAATGCTAGTGCATTGAAAGTTGGTATTAGTAATGAAGTGAGTGTACTATATGACTGCACAAAATCTTCAGCTAATATGATAATCCCTTCATAGTGGTTTCTATGGAGTTTTGTTTCCTGTCTTTTGTCCTGTTCACACAGCACCACTGGGTGAAATTAAGCACTTGAATAGACTAAACCTTGAAGCCTTTGTTCTCAGTACACACTTTTTCAAAGGGTGCTCTTTCTAATTCTTTCTATTATTTAGATGGGTTATGGATGTCAAATTGTACTGAGATACATGTCCCTTTAAAGCTTTGCGTCTGTTCTTTCACAATCTGCCTGTAACTGAAAATTCATGTCTGGCGGCTCTGTGGTGGTTATGTGATGTAGGGTCACATAAAATGTCAGCTGAAACTGTGAGTTCTCTACAGAAAATACTTGAAAGTATGCTGAGTTGCTGAAAACTCAAGACATGTTTCTGATTATATACGAATGAATGTACATTTCAAGTTTTTACAGTTTTCCGTGTTTGCTTTCATGTTACCTCATAGCAATGGTACCACATCACAATTTATTTGAGTGTGACAGATATTTCCTAAAGTACTCCACAGAAATATTCAAGTGTGTGTGGAGCAAAGTGTTCAATGTACTGGAGGATTGGATGATAATAGACCACATTCAAATTGCTGATGCTATTGACATTCTACTGTATACGCCATATATTTAGTAAGTCTAAATTTTTAGGAATCGGGAGTTCCTGACGATTTTGCAAGTGGATAAATTCGCGATCTTGGAGTATAGTACTGAACAGAGATATGTATGTGTGCCTGCCACATTCTTGTTGGCAGCAGAGTTGATATTTTCGTGTGTTTTTGAATTCGTCAATAGCACCCGACTCACGAAATTTGCGAAAATAAAAACCTCGTGAAAAATCCGGCATACACAATATATGGCCTTATTTTCCCAGGGTAATATTTATAGCATAGGTTGTATTCACCCAGAAGGTCCTCCCATTATTACAGTGTGCACTCGATAATGGTATTCTTGGGACCAGTGGTATCGCTTTACTGTACCATTTTTTTTTTTTTTTTGATATACACTGTATTGTGGTTTGAAAAACAACAAGACACACTGAATATTTAGGCCAAAGAGATACTTTTTTACAGTACCAGAAAACGATCAGTATTCTTTACAGTGAGAATCCACTGTACCACTCCAACATTGCCAGATAGCTATTTAACCCTTAATGTGTTAATAAACTTGGCTTTATGTGCGAAGCTTTTTTATCAACCTTCAGTTATCCATCCAAATTGGATGAAGTCGCAAAGTTAGCAACAAAGGCCACTCAGATGTAGCAATATTAATGTGCCTCATATCCTATGTACAGGTAGGCCATGGCGATACAGTTGAGAATGCAGGGAGTAGGTATAACTTATCTTTTTCCATTGACAAGTAGTTTCCAGACTTCTGCGCCAATAAGCGTAGAAAACACTGCGGCATGCGTGCCAATTTGCGAACAACGGGCAGTAAGGGTTAAGCGGACATGGTTCAAGAGGGACAAAGAGGCTAAAACATCTTGTCCACTCACTGAGGGTGAGAGTGGTTTGCGAGTCCAGAGTTTTGGGCACTTTGCCACGTTACTCCTAATGGCTGATGCTTGAAAAAAGGCTCAATTTCAAGGAAAAAGTGCAATTGCATTGTATTGATACAAAATGCCATACTATAAGGGCATATTATTGGTACTAAATACAGGATAACACTACAGTATATTTTTTGAGCTTGTTTTTTGCTTGTCTTTTAAGAGTACAAAGGTTCATTATGATGTCCTTTTTTCTGTCATTTTTTAATAGATTAAACTCTGCCCTAATGGATTTGGGAGGCATCGTTTCTTCTTGGCCAGGTAGAATGTTTGTCCATGTAGCTACTGAGTGAAATCTAGCATCATTGTCTTTTGTACTCATTTTAATTATGCAGATGACAAAGTAATAAATGGTTGTAAGCTCATTTAGAAAACACAACACAAATTTGAAAAGGATAACAAAGTTGAAAGAAAATGAATGATGCAAATCTAGATGGGGTTTGTTTAGTCTGCTTCTGAATATGTAGACCTTTTACATTTTTTTTTTTTTGAAATGTTCCTGTATTGCATGCTGTTCAAGCCTATAGTCCATTCATATACTGGACTAATCATGTGTGTTGGAACTAATCTAATCAGCATGTCAGTTAAGTATATTTTATATTTTGACATCAATTTCCTAAAATCAGAGACTATCATCTAGATCAAGCTCTTGCTGTGGATTGAATAAAAAAAAACTTGATGTCTCGTGCAATTTCAGCAATTATATCAGCTCCTGGCTTACACAGTAATTTTGACAGAATTATATTAGTGTGTCACAAATTTCATGATTTTACATGTATGTTGTTATATGCAAGTCTGCATGAATGTACTCCGTATTTTTCTTCCATTAAGATGTCATCATGTGGAGATTTTGATTGTGTTTGACAATTCAAAGAATAGGTACGAAAGTCAGATTGACTCTAACTTGCATTTCCCGTCACAGCAGCACATGCCAGTTCCTAGTTGCAATTTGATAGAATGCTCCAAGGCATTGTACAGTACATTTGTAGAGCCATAATTCTATGAGTGTGCTAAATTTGACATATGTCAACATATGGCTAATGTAAATATTGCAACTATCAATACAGATCATGCTAAGAAGGTCAGATGTCAAAGTTTATTCATCATCTTACAACTCACAAAAAACAGAAAAAGAAAGAAATGAATTACAACTTACTGTACGAGCTGAAATTTTCGCGTACAGATATTTTCGCGAATTGCTACTTGGAGAACATTTGCGCGTGTTGTTAATTTCGCGGTTGCAACGGTCTAACTGAACGTAACTATTTGCGCGTTGTTATTTTCGCGTGTTGTTATTTTCGCGGTTCAAAGGCGATTCGCGAAATTCGCGAAAATAAAACCACCGCGAAAATTTCAGCTCGTACAGTAGTAGGAGTGTCGTCACATGACATTAATCTGCAATATACATTGTGTATTTTGATATGCATGGACACTGTCGAAGACTATTTTTGTACTAAATTTTTCACAACGCACCTTGTTTCTACTTGAATATACTGTCAATCCTGCTATGTAATAGCAAGTACCTGCTTATAAAGATCACCTATTCATAAAGGCCATTAAAGTTGATATTGATATTTGATATTCCTATCAGAGTACTTTCGTGCATGGTAGTTAACCTGTCTGTAAAGACCACATGCTCATGAAAACCACTTTCTCTATCTCCCTTTGGTGGTCTTTATGACCAGGTTTCACTGTACGCATGTTTCTGTGTATGTGTGTTTACTCCTGGACCAACTCTGCTTCAGCAAGTGCTTATCAAAAATGATGTGTAACTGTGAAATTTTCCGTCATGTCTCTCTGTGTGTGTCAATGAGTGAGATGATAGAAACAGAACAAATTAATTTGATGCTTAGCAGGGGCTGTGGAACCAGGGATGCTAGGGGTTGGGGCTGCAGCCCCCCCCCCCCCCAACACACACACACACACACAGGGGGGGGGGGGGCTGCAGCACACACACTTTTTTGGCTTTAAAAAAAAAAATCCCCCAAATAAGGGGGAAATGGGGGAAAAATTGCAACACCCATTAATTTCAAAGGGTTCTATTCTTTATCTTTTTTTTTCCTTGGGGGAGGGGTGGGGTTACCATTGACCCCTGACGCCCTCCCAGGTTCCACAGTCCCCCATCCCCCCCAAAAAATGTTCCGCAGCTCCTGCTAAAAAAAAACAAACAAAACAAACAATATTCTCTTCTTCAAAATGTCTACATGTCATCCTAATTATGAAAATGAATATTTAGATCTCAGTAACTAGTGTTACAATAAGCCAGTTCCAAGTTCCACCGTGGGCATGAGCAGAAAAGCTTATATTTTTGTATCAACAGGCATGTTGGCCTTTACATTCACTGAAACAAGTATCTGTAATGTAATGATTATGATTTATGTACGTGTGTAATCTCTATAAATGATACTTACCAGCACATTCATCTGACAACACCAAAGTTTTCATTGTATAAGAACCTAGTATTTGGCAATACAAGTAGAAAAAAAAAAGAAGTTTGTAAATGCATTCAATACATCAATGCAAAGCAATGAATGTGAAGAGGTAGTTTCAAAATCCAGCAATCCATCTTGTATGTTTAAAGTGTAGTGCTTAGAGCCATACATCTTCATAACAAACCCATGTACACATTGCAGTGGTTGTTGTACATGCACGTACTCCATGAGCAGTCATGACTGTTAGTTAAAGTTTATTGTTACATCTCACACGTGCAATAGAACAACTCACAGTCTGTCGTAGAGAAACTTGTCGGATGCACACACACCGGTGTGAAAACAAAAGGGCCGAGACCAGTTATGTTGTAGTGGCTATGACGTTGAACGTCAAGTGTAAACAGAGGACAAAAAGAAACGAAAACATGTGACATGTGATGAAGACGTGAGGTATTACAGGTATTACAGGTACTTGTACATGTGACTCTGAGGTAGTACAGGTACTCGTACACATACAAAGAGACTGATTTTGTAGTTGCTGCTTAACATATACTTTTGCTGCAACAGGGCCTGACAGCTAGTGTAGCAGAGATACTCATTAAAAGGAGAATGATACCCAAATATACTTGTGGATTTGAGTGAATGCAGCAATATTAGTGGAACACATCACTAAAATTTAAAGAAAATCAGACAATCTATTCAAGAGTTTTGAATTTTTAAAATTTTTGGTGCTGCCCTCACTGGATGAGAAGACTCTGACATCACTGCAGGACAATGATATAAAGAAAATATGAAGAGAATTTAAAGGGATGGTACAGTATCGGTGGAGATAAGGATTGGGCTTTTTACTTTTTGCGAGATACCAAGAAAACACTTATGATATAGTGCAGAGCATACCATTTTAAGAGGAATTCAAAGTTTATTTGATGTAAATCGGATTTGGAATGACTGAAACATCCAAAAACAAAGTAAAACAAAGCGATCGTAATAAAGTGTGGGTCCCACACTTTATATTAGAGAATCGCTCTTTTTTGGATATCTCGTCCATTTCAAAACCAATTTTCATGAAATAAATGGTGAATTCCTCCTAGAATTACATGCTCTTTCGTATTTCATGAGAGGTTTCTCATTATCTCACCAAAAAATGTTAGAAACCTGAAATTAGGTCCCAACCAAAACTATGCAATCCCTTTAACATATTTTTATCATTCTAGGATAATGACAGAGCCCCCTGTAGAAAGCTGGGCGAATGATATTACACGTAACATATTTATGTTAGTAACAAATCGAGTGAATGTCTTCTTTTCATGAAAAACTACATTTTGTGGAATTCCCTCATATTTTCTCTTTATTATTGTTTTCTTTGCTTTATTTCTTCTCACTACTTTGCCATTTTGTCTATTGTGTACAGAGCCAATGACAGCTACAAGTTGTTGTTTTTTTTTTAAATATTTATATTCACGTCGGAGCGACAAATTTGCAAAGTTTGAGTGAAATAGACAAGTACAAATATTACAAAAGTTACAACAGTTTACATCCTAGCAAGTCACATGGCAACCATACGGTCTTATTTACCACAGTGCTGCATGCTACTGCTGTTGTACAGAACTCTTCACTTATTTTATTGTGAAAATTACCCATATCTGATTCATTTGCTTGAATTAGTGTCTGGAAAAAAAATATTAACTTCTGTTTTTTTGTGGACAGTGTGTAACGGCAAAATGGAAAACATAGCCCTTATATATCTTGTGGAAAATATAGCCTTGATTGTATCTAAAACAGGGTCATGAAGAAATTAATTTTGAATTATATATAGATTAACTTTTTACAGAGAATGCTTATGAACTCAAGTCATTGATGAAGAATATTCCTATGTGCTAGCTACCATGTTGTGTGTACACATACATACATGTAGCTCACATTGGCTGTATACAGTATGTAGATTTTATTGATTGGCCAGATTGAAAACAAAAATAAAACAACAGCAAGGCATAAAGGCCAATTCATAACTGCTGCAGTGCTGCTAGCTTTTAGTAAAATTTGTCAGTTCAAAGTCACCTTTAAATGCCCAATTCAAAAGTTCATATTCAAACTGTTCAAACTTAGCTAGTTCCAGCTCTGGCAACGACGTGGACCTACTGGTGTTGTCGATACTTATTCACAACCAGATTGTGAATAGATCATTATGTACTGGTATTTAAATACTATGCATAATGTGTTCACAAAAGTTGCCCACAAAACTTGCAGGAGGCTTGCCCTACCTAGCAACAATTCATGAATGCTGAGTGAATTCCATCCAAGGAAACTTACTTGGAGGAGTAGGTGAATGAAATAGTTTGTTACTAGTAGGAAAAGAAACATATGAATATTGTAATATATTACAGAAATGGTCTTTTGTACTCCCACTGAATAGGGAGCTTTAGATTTTGACGCGCGGACGTTTGAGACGACGAGTGCGCTGGACGTTCTCCTCTCCCTGCGTCGTGTAGAAAAGTAGCTTTAGATTACGCTGGGACGCAACGTATAAAAAATAAAATCGCGCCCCCAAATGATTGGTGCATGAAGTAGCTCTCTACGTTGCAAACTGTGCGGACGTAAAAATAGCCCAGTACGCGTAGTGAAAAACTCAGGCGACGCAAGCTAAAAATAGATCGACTTGACGCGCGCTTCTGTGCACGCTCAGAACATGTCTTTTCCCTCTGAACGTCCGCGCGTCTGAAATCTAAAGCTCCCTAATGAAGGCACAAAGCAAAACATGAAATACAACAGAGCAATGACCTCATTCACAAAATATGGAAAATATTCCATGGTTGATTGACCAATCAGATTACAGAATTCACGATCACTAAAAGATAAAAGGTGGTACTATATTTGAGGTACTTTTGTGTTCTTGTATTTCCTTGTATAAATTGTATTTTTAGAACAAAATAGTTTAAATGCAACATGCAATAAATCTGGCACCTCTCAAGTTGAATTGTAATATATTGTGTCCTTGCATATTTGTTGTATGTGTGTTCGTGATATCGGGTGGTCAATAACTCCGTGTTTTCCTTGCCACGACAAACTGCATCAGATTTAATGAGCGGAAATAGCTAATTTATGAGTTTATATATATATATATATATATATATATATATATATATATATATATATATGTATATATGTATATATATATATATATCATAATAGTGTTGCAGATGATACCACTGTGATTGAACGTGACAAGGCATGATTTTAGTGATAGATGAGCAACGAGCTTCACCATTTGACGTACTGTAATTCCATTTTCTGACCATTTGATGCAATAACGACTTATCAAGTTGTCAACTTGACAAAACTCTGTACCTACCAAGGTGCGTTACGTGATGCAAACTCAATATGAGGGCATGCACCTTTTGTTGCATAGAGTCCTTACACTACTTTTAGCAAAATGTCGGTGAAAAAGGTGATGATGAGATGGAAATCATGATCAGAGGTAGAGCAGTGAAGAAGATATTTTGAGTTGGGGGAAGATGATGAGGATACAGAAGATGATGGTGATGATGAAGATGACGATGGTGATGATGGTGGGATGATGGAGATGGTGATGATGGTGATGATGATGGTAATGGTGATGATGATGATGGTGGTGATGGTGATGATGGTGATGATGATGGTAATGGTGATGATGGTGATGTTGATGATGGTGATTATGATGATGATGATGGTGATGGTGATGGTGATGATGATGGTGATGATGATGGTAATGGTGATGATGGTGATGTTGATGATCATATGGTGATTATGATGATGATGATGGTGATGATGATGGTAATGGTGATGATGGTGATGTTGATGATGGTGATTATGATGATGATGATGGTGATGGTGATGGTGATGATGATAAAGAATACTGACAGTGATTTACGCCTTCACTTCAATCTGTAACATCTTACATCATCTTATCAAGAAAGTCAATGGGATTCTAGGCTTGTGGTCCTAGGACGGTTGATATGATTATAACTACGAAATATATGATGGCAATTTTGAAGATGACACCTTAAGATGATTCTAATTTCACTTATGTAAAAAAAAACCAAACCTCTAATGGTGATAACAATATTCAAATAGGTCATGGAATGAGGCTGAATATCAGGATGACAATTGATCTACATGGTTTGTAACCATTTGCTGTGTACTACAGTGTAGTTGCACAGACATTGATTTGCAAGTAAAATAGAATCTTGAAGTTTCATTTACATTGTACATATTGTAGTCTAAATAATCTTTCTAGGTATTGATCTAGTTCAGTGTACAGGTGATTCCCGTTAATACGAAGTCCTGGGGACCGATATTTTTCTTTTATTTTATTGTAATTTCATTATTGGTTAGAGCCAAACACATAAAGTATGTAAAGATGTACAGACATTAATTTGGGGATCTGAATTTTTACTTCGTTGTACATGTAGGCCTATCTGAAATTTCGTGTGTTCGTTATAACCGTGTTCGTTCTAACGGGAGTGCACTGTGAATTATTGATGGTTCCATGACATTTGCTCCTGCAACAATAGCTTTCATGAAATATTTGCACGCTAAACCAAATATACTTTCTACCTATAAATATAATCTTAACCCTAATCCTAAACTTCACATTAAACTAAACTAAAACCCTATCACAAATGCCTAACCCTAAGTCAGTGGAGAAAATAAGTCAGGAAGCAATTGTCGCAGGAGCAATGCCGTGTCACCATAATCAATATAACATATCCACTAGACCCCTTCAGAAGGAAAAGGAAATGTAAAACAAAAAGATAACAAAAATTCATAAATTCTGAGCAGTTCTCATAGAGTCTGGAGAGAGATAAGGTCATGTGATCACTTTGTGCTCCATCTCCTGTGACGTCATGATTCAAGACATAATTACACTCAGCAAAGAAAAAAAGAAAGAAAGTACGGTAAACACTTTTTCAAGTTTATATCTCTCATGGAATATTCAGCTAAAACTTAGTGTATTATATATTGAAGGTAATTTAATTAGCTATAAGCCTGGTAGGTCAATAAAAAGGGAAACTTTACACATGAGTGAACAGCTTTGTTTTTCTCTTCAAAGGCTCAAAAGTAAAAATTGCAAAAATGAACAAGTTGTGATTCATGCGTAAGTGCTCTTACATAGAACAGTATGAACAAACGACAAATGTAACGCAATTAGATACGTGAAATAAGTTGCAAAAGTAAACCTTTGATCTCTATAATATCTTTGAAGCCCAAAATATCAGTAGAGGCCAAAAATAAGGGAGAAAAATGAAGAATCTTGGGTCAAACCCGAATTCAAATTAAATAATAGAACAATATTAACAAAAATGGTAGAAATTTCAATTTGTTTTCAAATTAGGAAACTTGTCAATAATACATTGTTCTTAAATTTATCTCATGTATCCTTAAATTACTAAGTGAAATGAGTGAAATAAAGAAATTCTGTTTATTTAATCATCTTTATGCCATTACTCTGTATGTCGTTTGAAGTTTAAGGTGACAGAAAATATTTATTTTCCCCCTTTAGTTTCCCACTTTGTTTTTGTTTGAAGTTATAAAGAGATAAAGAGAACAAAAACTTGTTTTTGCTATTTCATTCATAACTCTCATTGTGTTAAAACTGGCTTTTTGTTGTCATTGTTATCTTGAAGGGCATTGCCAACTGAAAGACAAATTATGTCAAATTTTGCAATTTTTACTTTTGTGCCTTGGACGGCAAAAATTAATGTGTTCAGTCATGCATAAAATTTCCCTTTGTATTAACCTACTAGCTTGATAGCCAATTAAATTACCTTTAATATGATATATAACACATTGATTTTCATCGAAATCTTCTATGAAAAATATGAACTCGAAAAAGTGTTCACTTTCTTTTTTTTTTGCTGAGTGTACGTATAATGTAGGATTACAGCGACGAGTGTAAAAAGCTATGGTCGCCATCCGCTGATAAATTGAGTCACTTTGAAGAGTTCGAAGTGGGAGAGCTGAAACTCTTCCTTGAGCAGGTCCTTGTCCATTTTCTGCAGGAGCTTGCCGTTGACAAGGTGTGCGGAAAACAGGTCCACCGTCTCGTCACGCATGTGGAGCAGTCGCAGGGACTGGGCGAGCTCGCCGCACGTCAGTTCCCGGATGTTGGTGGGGATTTCGGAGGGGGAGGTGAACGTGCGGTCGGGTATCCCCACCCTCGCAGATGTAGCCGAAATGAGCGACTAGATAAAGTGGTTTTGTTAAAAAAAAAGACAACGAACAAACAAACAAACAAACATGAGTTAAATGCCATGTGCCTCCCATGCTTGTCACCAACATACGTAAATCTTAATTTCCAGACCTCGGCTACAAAAATACTCATTACCCACATGAAGGTGTATAATATGCCCATACGCCACCTTAAAGTCCCCATGAAAAGTTCAAAATCACATCCAAAATGGAAATTAGCCTGTAATAGTATTTGTACATGTATTGATGTCTTGGATGTGATATGAAGACCCAATATTCTCTCTTTCATTCACAAGCATATCCTTCATCTGCATATACGGGCCATTCCTCGTGCTTTCAAAACTCTCCTTCACGCTATACCGTACAATGTCATCGTTGTGATTTTAGTAACCAGATCTGTTCTTTCTTTCATTTAATCCATTTGAGTTTGAAGCCAATTCAAAAGTAAATCAGTGAACTGATGTGACTGCATGCACTTGCACTTACTCCTAAACGCTAAAATTGAAAAATAAAGCGTTAATTATACGAAAGATAGAAAGAGAGAAAGTTGGGACGGTAAGTTTGGATAATTGGGGGTATATCACATTCACCATAACTTTAGTCAACAATCTTTTTTTAATAATCTACTAGCCACGCAGAAATTAATGCTTTCACTTTTCCTATGATCTTCATAATATATTATACGACCCCTTGACCCCTTCTATCGATCTGTAACCCCTTTCGGATCTAATAGGGAGCTTTAGATTTTTGCGACGGAGACGTTCAGAGGAAAAAAAAAAATTCTGAGCATGCGCAAAAACGCGCATCAAGTCGATTTGTTATAGCTTGCGTCGTCTGAGTTTTTCACTACGCGTTCTGGGCTATTTTTACGTCCGCTCAATTTACGACGCAGAGAGCTACTTCATGCACCGATCATTGGGAGCGCCATTTTTTTTTTTTATAAGTTGCGTCCCAGCGTAATCTAAAGCTACTTTTCAGCACGACGCAGGAAAAGAGGAAAACGTCCAACGCACTTGTCGCCTCAAACGTCTGAGCCGCAAATCTAAAGCTCCCTAATATCTCAACCAAGGAACGGCTTCATGGTTACTGACTCATCAACAAGAATGATTTTGGACACTATTTTTACACACAGAACATCGGAATGTTATGAAGCGATGATGACGTTATCACCGTGTCTCGTAGGTCGAATTGTGATTCACATCGATTTTTCTGCCTTGCGAGAGCATGCAGCTTTTAAAATCTATACGAACCTTTACATCCGTAGCCTTGATGGATGTCATGAAACTTTGACTGTGCGTTAGGTTTTTTTTTTTTTTTTTTTTTCACGCCTTGTCTCATATAAGACTTTGCTCTTCTGTTCATACTCAATTTGGGTATGGAGTGGAGATTTTCTTCAAGAAATGGGAATGACCATCAAAGCAGAGTGAAATATAAGCTGGTTTGTTTTTCTCTATGGCTTTACCTCGTTCGAGCCAGAAGTGCTCCCTTGTTTTTCCTTCTTCGAACTC
Organism: Diadema setosum; assembly: GCF_964275005.1. Taxonomy (NCBI): domain Eukaryota; kingdom Metazoa; phylum Echinodermata; class Echinoidea; order Diadematoida; family Diadematidae; genus Diadema; species Diadema setosum. The sequence goes on from NC_092694.1 coordinate 22,753,466, forward strand.
TTTCCTTTTTCTTTTGGAACAAGGTACGCAGTGTCGGATACTGGATGGAATGTATGGTTGGGTAGATTTGTCTCAAACTGCATGAAAATTTGAAATAAAAAGAGAAAAACTGAAATATTAACGTTATTTGTTATTTTGATATTCATATATCATTCTTTATATCTATCATGAACATCGTCTATCGTTCACATGCCCTATATACCTACAGGAGATTCCGGCGTCATACATGCACATCCAATAATACTCATTTTAAAGAACAACTATAGGTGTTTATATTCTGTTCTCACCAGCACAATCCCAATTAGACTTTATCTGAGCAACATGGTAAGAATAGATGAAAGCCATTTAAGCAGAGGAGTGAAAGTTGAGGTGAAGGTTGAGGTAAGATTTTTCTTTACTTTGTTTCCCTCTGTAGAGATGAAATTTGTAAGAAATTGGTAAGAATTATTCGCTATTGACAGTGATAACTAGCATTTTCTGACATCGATGATTCTTATTAGTATTTTGACTTTCTGTTCCATTACTTACGGTGAATTTCTTCCTGGCAAAACGTGGCAGTACCCAATGATAATAATAATACTAATGATGATGATGATAAAAAAAAAAAAAAAAAAAAAAATAATAATAATAATAATAATAATAACAATAATAATAGTAATAATAATCTTAATAATGATAAAAATGAAAATAATAATAATAATAATACATGAATGATAAATCAATGAATAGATAATAAAATGAATATATAAGTAACTAAATAACGAAATGAAAAATGTCTAACTTACGATTTCGTCAGCACTGCACGTTCCGTTGATGGAATCAGGCAAAGGGCTTGACAACTTTCGTGCGGACGATGCGTATCTCTTGCGTTGTTTCTCTCCCTGCGTGTAACCCAACGTTGTGTGGTGACGACTGACGCGCTGGGCGCTTCGATTTAAATCTTTCTGCCTCCCCTTGCCCTCAAATACGGCGATTCGTCGTTGAAATGACGATGGTGACGAGAGCGGCAGGGCATCCATGTTGTGCCTATCTATGAATTCTATAGGGGAAGGGAGGGATCGGGGTTTGATGGGAGGGGAGGGAAGAATGGGGGGGGGGGGGCAGATATTAAGTTCAGAAATAACATAACTCTTAATGGTGATGGCAAATTATAAATCAAACATTCTTCAGAAGACGAATTGGGATTAAAGGGATTGCATGGTATTGGCTGAGATGAGGATTTAGCTTTTAACTTTTTGTGACATACTTAGAAACCACTTTATGAAAGGCTAAAGAGCATGCCATTCAAACAGGAATTCATAGTTTATTTAAGGAATATCCAAAAACAAAGTAAAACAAAGCGATCCCAATAAAAAGTGGGTCCCACCTTTTATAAGTATCAATTTGTTTGGATATCTCGGCCATTTTAAAAATAATTTTCATCAAATAAATTTTGAATTCCTCTTGGAATCATATGCTATTTCATATTCCATAAGAGGCTTCTTACTATCTCACAAAGAAAAGTTGGAAACCTGACGCCCTATCTCAACCAAAACTATATCCTTTTAACAGCGTTACTCTTCGTTTGGAATCTGAATACATTTTTCTTATTTTGTTGCATGAGCCAAGGCGAGTTTGACTAGACGTAAGAATGCAAGAATCTCTGTTGTAATTGTGAAAATAACTTGGTCATTACCCAGTGTAGGTTTTGAGCGATAAAACTGCGATGCTATGATCCTAACGTAAGGAACAATGATGTTAATTATCGGCTGCATTTTCTCTTTCCATTTTTCGCTCCTTATAATGAAATGTAATCTTCAGCCCTACACTGAATTCTAATGATAAGGGACTGTCTTGGGATGTTCTTGTATCTTTCATTTTCAATATAATAGGCCTAAGTCATACGGAGGGTTCTGTATCTGGCGCATTTGGGTTTTCTTAATCACTTATCCTCCCTAAACCAGGACAGAAGTACGTCGTACTCAGAAACAACTTCGACATCTAGTCCCATTGACTCTTTAATCCTGCGTGCATGTGTGTTTATTCGGGTCAAATGTATTATTTTTGGCATGACGCCACTAAAAGCCTACCCTGTATTTTGGGAACTGCCTGCGCGATTATTGCGTCATAATCTTACCACGACGTCTCAATCGATGTGACGCTAGTATGTCTTTGGAATGCACGCGCGGGGGTAACGGCGGACCCGTCTCCAACTCAGCGTTGGCCGGCGTAGAGATCTTCACAGCCTTGTGAGCATCCGTACCAGGCCTTGAGCGGCGGTGCCTCGACCTCGATGGCGACGACGATGACGATGACGACATTTTCCCTGGATGAATGCGATGCGAGCTGGAGGGACTGGTGATCTTGACATCTGTCGTGCAAGAAGTCAATGAAGGCGGTGCGGGTAGCGGTCGCCTTTCCGCCGCCGGGTTGCGAAAGAGCGAGAAGCGACGTGATGAATGCTTGAACCACGACGATCTGCGACTGGGCGTGCGGACAGGGACCGGGGGTGGGTTATACCTTGGCATCGAGTCATCTTTTTTGCCCCCTGTAAGCATAGGACAAAAATATCACGTTATATAATGGGAAAGAACTAACGTGGCTCAGTGGTTAACACCAGTGAATATCAGTCACGAGGTTCCTGATTCAAATCCCCTGACACCAGCGGTTGTGCCTCAACAAAAGGGAAACATTGCCCTCATTGCCTATCAGTTCTTCAGAGGGGACTTGTAGCCCCCGTGGTTGCTTGCTTTAATAGCGGTCACGTGAAACAAATCAGTTCAAATTCAAACCGTAATGCAGCGTAATTTCTGGTCGTCTTATGGCACACACATACACACACACACACACACACACACACACTTCATAACTTTTGTCTTGATCATGCTTCATCTTTATGATAGAACATGCTCATAATATCGGACTGTATTTCGTGACGTCGGGAACGCGCTCCGTTAGTAGGTTCTACGTATCAACGCTGGCTGGGCTCTTACAGTGAAATATAATGTCATAATAATGTTATCTCCGTATACTCTTCGTTTCTTCCTTTTGTTTTTGTTTTTTGTTTTTAGTGCAATGGACGAAACAGCCTCGGTGTCAGTTTCGAGAAGGATAGTTGTGAAGAGGAAGAGGTAGGTTATGGCTTATCATTACCAAACAGTAATAATGACAAAACAATCCCTAGAAGGAACTTTTTCTTTCCGAGCTGAATATCGATACAGAACGACAGATTTGGACAATTTTGCCCCGAAAAGGGGGACTCCGAATACGATGCTCTTGGGTAAATTGCTGGTCTTCTTCCCTAATAAAAAAACATGTCCCACCCGAGCAGTGAAGACGAGTCTTTTAATCACCAACTCACAAGACACATTACAAGCACCATGACTATCATGACTATTTTCGTTTTTTTTTTTTTTTTTTTTTTTGGGGGGGGGGGGTATAAAGTGGGAGAGAGGAATATACATGTACCAGTACAGGGTCGAGATCTATGCAATATTTGAAAATAAAAACAATATTCGAATACAAAAACGTCACCATGATAAAAAATACAAACGCTATCGTTATCATCTTAGCTTTCCGTAGAATTAAAGTACTGCAGTCCTTCATGATTAGCAATGAATGCCATTTTTTTTTTTTTTTTTGCGTTAAGAATTTTCGGCTACATTTTATTATTGTTTTTTTTTTTTTGTAATCTCAAGTACAGACTAATCAACTATGAACTTTAGATTGTAGTCATTCAGTGGAAAATATGAGAAGATATAGAATTCCATCATTTTTTTTTTCTGCCTGATTTTTATGACGTTCTTAATGATCTGTTGCATTAAACTTTCTCTATAAAATCAACTTGTGTAAAGAGTGCCATTTCACTTGAATGCTTGTCACACCTCGAGGCACATCGTCCTGCTGAACTGCTTCCTCTTCAACCGAGATGTAGAAACCCGTTTCCCCTGAAGCCGGATTTTTCGTGCAAGTCGAATCTCCAGCGCCGGATTCTTCGGTGGCCGAAGTCGCTCCGGGAGAAGACTCCGGAACCGAAACCTTCAGTGGACTGAGACAGGGCTATTCAAGAGAGGGAGGTTTCAAAACAGATTCTTTTTTATTACATGAAGATTTTTTCCTAGTAAAGAGAAGGAAAAAGATGAGATATCTGTTTTATAGTGACATGTCATCAATTTGTAGAAACGTACTTATAAACAAAAGTGAGACTGAACAACCTTGAAGGACAATGTATTGAAGTTTTGAAAAGGAAATCGTAGTTCAATGAATGGCTGGCCTCTTAGTGATATGGAGCTATTAAATCTTTGTAAACTCACACTTGAAGGAGGTTCATTATACATGTATAACCTTTTAATGTCACAGCTAGGGTGGAGTCGAAATACTCCAGCAAGATTTGATTAATAATTCATCATGATAGACTGATTCCGGTGCAACGATAACGAACTTTTGAAAATCTCGATTTGACGGACAGCTTGTTAATGTTAGTTAAAAATTATATCCCTTTTCAATCTTGAACAGGATTTCTTAGGGGCATCCAGGACTCGGTATTACCCACTCTCAAACTGAGAATATAAAAGAAAACGATTTCGGCAAAATACAGGGTCCTGACCTGTCGAAGTGATAATTTGGACACTCGAAAGGACTGAATGAAAAAAGGTGTCTCACAGAGATAGTGAAATACAGTTTTCTGTGAAATGACTAAAATACTCGGGATTATATACAGTTTGCAACTAGACTAAACTCGTAAAGGTTTATTAATGAAGGTTTAACAAGATCAAGACAAATATAGTATGCATACTTTATCCTGAACGACTGGAGACAGTTTTTCCTTTTTCGGCGTGGCAGCATTGTGATTGGTAGGCTCAGCTGCAGAAAGTAAGAGTAAGAGATAGACAAACATTTAATTCACTAAGAGAACAGCTGAACAAACTATCACGGTATGAAACAAGTGGACTTCGTACTTTTTTGTTTTTGTTTTTTTTTTGCGATGGGGGATGGGGGGCTTTCGAGTGTATCCGGTATACAAAGAATCGCGGATAATGCATGCCCGACGTGTTCAATATTAGAATTTTGGTCAAACATCTCAACATCAGCAAGAGAAAGAGCCAATAGGAAGGTTTGAATTACATGTTTCTTTGATCATGGCAACGAATAAAGTAAAAAAAAAGAAAAAAGAAAAAGAAAGATGGATATCCAAGGATAAAAGATAAGACACGAAAGATGGAATCATTCGATGCCGAATATAATACGTTTCAAGGTTTTACCTTATTTCTTCATCTCGAGGGACGAGGGACCCCTTTCTGAACGATGCTGCTGATAACAATGATACAGGGGCCACGGAAGGGGGGAGGGGGGGGGGGGCCGTCGGCCTCTTATTTGGCGAAAGAAAGATATTACCCCAGTCACACATAAACACGGATGCTCAAGGATCTACAAGGTGATCCGGGGAGATCCGGGGAGATCCGGTGAGATCCGGGGAGGTCCGGGGAGATCCGGGATAGTTTCGACCTCTATGGAGTGTCGACGAGCGTTGGTATGACTGTACACACGGTATCAACACGACAGCTACACGGATATGACCGGAAGAGCGCGTCGTCGTCTATACACGGACAAACACGTCATCTACACGGATCAACACGACAGCTTCACGGCAGCCACACAGACCACCCCGGATTGCTCTGCCAACACGGCAGTCCCCGGATGACGCCGGATGTTTTTGACCTCCAAAAGTTGCCGTGTTGGCCTCCCGGATGTCCCCGGATCTACACGGACATACCGGATGTCCAAGGATGTCCAAAATTAGGCGTCAACACGGATCTCTCCCCGGATCACCCGGATCAGATCCGGGGTGGTCCGGGGTGATCTTGGATGTCTATGTGACTGGGGCACCACGTCATCAAAAAATTTGTGTGAACCCAAAATGGCCTGGACGATCGTTGTGTGACCCTATCAGTCTACGGAACAAAACTCATCTGAAACGGATTAAATCGTCGAAGTGTATTGTAATATATCGTTGCCTATATTCGTCATATCATTGTACTAGAGTAGAGAGCACTTAGCCCATAATTGTGTTACAATAACATTACATATTACTCTTTCACTTGCACTGAGTGTTCCTCTATAGTTTTATTTGTTTATATATTGCATCACAGACTATCATACAGGGTACCGCGCGCAGGTGGTGGATATACATTGTACACTGTGGTCAATGAGGGCGGATACCGAGAACACTTTACACACGCAATTGATGGATACCATTAATATGACGTCATATTCATGGTTTTGTGCACTATGCCATGAATATGACGTCACGGTGTGGTATATGTTTGTCTATCGGCATTTCTAGTCCATGGGCCAGGCCAGATATTGGTACCATCTGAGGTGGCAAAACCTTTTTGGTGTCATTTTGTTTGTCGGGCATAGATATGCTTATCAAGCTATGATAGCATTTCCAAATGAGTAGCTTAGTCCTAATAAATGAATTTTTAACCCGTTTGGTTTCGCTGTTATATACCTTTACTTCTGAATCGAAACTAACCGCTATAGAAAGAAGAGCACTGTCTTCTGTATGTCCACAGGTGTTCTGTTGTAAACGTGGTGCGCTTGGTCTTTATTCAAGGCAGCGAAGGGAATATCCAAGGGTTACGATGTCCACAGCGCTTAGTCTTTATTCAAGACGGCGAAGGGAATATCCAAATCTAATGATACAGTGTATATCCCTTTATCTAAAAAGCAAAAAAAAAAAGCAAAAAAAAAAAAAATTCCTAGTGGAAATTTTCAAAGGTCACACTCTGACTGTCTTTGGTCAAAGAGCGTCAAAAATATTTGGCATTGGTCGGGTTGATGGCTGAAATCTATGACTAAGCTACTACTCTGGAAATGCTATTATACTTTTATAGCAAAATAATATTCCTTAGATATATGTCATTTCAAAATGCACAACTAGAACTTGCCACCTCAGGTGGTATACCAGTAACTAATTTTTCGGGTCTTGGCCCATGGACTAATTGTGTGACAATTGTTTCCGTATCTCTGTGTGTGTGTGTGTGTGTGTGTGTGTGTGTGTTTGTCTGATTAACAACAGTATCAGTTCAGGTAAACACTGCAAAAAAACACAACAAAACAAAACAATGTACCGTTATCATATCTAAAGTTACTAATAAAAGAAATTATCTATTCTGTTTTTATACTACCCTCTCAACAAATACATAAGTTTTAAACAAAAATCACTCTGCTCATTTACAATAGTATTTATTATTACGTATTGTAGTGTACCGGTTCATTGTTTGATGGAAATAAAGCTACATTGGCGTGGCATTAGTGTTTTCACCTCAGCATTTTCACCGGAAAATGTTGAATAATAAAAAATACGGGAAAATCCACGAGGAATTGCTTTTTTGTTTGTTTTTTAGATAAAGGGATACACACTGTATCATAGGCTTTGGATATTCCCTTCGCCGTCTTGAATAAAGACTAAACGCACCGCGTTTAGCTTTGGACAGCATCACCCTTTGGATATTCCCTTCGCCGCCTTGAATAAATACTAAGCGCACCGCGTTTACGACAGAACACCTGTGGACATACCATGAGCTCCATGGACATACAGAAGATCTAGCTCTTGTTTCTATAGCGGTTAGCCTCGATTGAGAAGTATAGGGATATAAAAACGAGACCAAATTGGTTAAAAATTCATTTATTGGGACTAAGCTACTCATTTGGAAATGCTATCATAGCTTGATAAGCATATATATGCCCAACAAACAAAATGACACCAAAAAGGTATTGCCACCTGAGATGGTACCAATAACCAATTTTTCGCCTCTTGGCCCATGGACTATTCGTCTTCAGGTATAGACCAAGAACACAAGCACGCACACGCACAATAAAACGAACTTACGTGTCGATGGTGGAATGAGTGATTCTCGGTCGAAATCGAGATGAGAATGTGAGAGAATCCGCACAGCAGTCCTGCCCGCCATAGACGCCGTGTTTGCGTGGTTGTGACTCGCTGTGAGTTGAAACGAACCAGTTCAAATTAGGGATTTATAGTAGCATAAGCAGTAAAGGAAAAAGATGATGATGGTGAAAGGGAAGAAGGCGTATGTTTATGCAAAGTGATGTCTTCGAATTGTGTCCAAATCCACGTAGATTCATAATGATAACAATAACAATATATATCTTTTCTTTATCCAAGGTAGCCTCTTAGTGTTGCCACTGCTCTACCAGAGGGGACTGCCATTATTATTACCCTAGCGTTGCCAGGTAACCTGGGTCATGAGGGACATACTAGTAGCGGGTAAAGACATCAAGGACGGCAGCACTTGACGGGATTCGAACTCTAGACCTGCTATTGAAATTCAAGAGACTTATCCACTATGTCACGACCCCTCCCCCCTCCATTACAACGAGATTAATCTTATGATGTGTTTTCTTCTAATGTTTCAAAGTTTGTACAGACAGAGGTTGAACCATTTTCCCGCAATTATAACTGACAAAATATTATTGGAGCATGTTCTAAAGGAAAACACAAGAAAAAATACCGTGCTTACGTTGATTGTAACATGCTTTTTAGGGTATTTTATGTACTTCACATGATTATGTGCTGATACACCGGCAGATTAATTATGTCAAATTCCGCCTTTCTTTCACGACGTCTTGTGAGAAAGATACTGATCAAAAACATAGTAATATTACATGCTCACAAAATGTAGATATTTTGAAACGAGATCGAATACTTGACTGACACATATTAATATAATTAAACGCGCCATTAATCCTCCCACCTTCCATGCCCACCACCTTGTTGTTACCTTCTGATATGCGCTCCCTTGTACTTCTAAATTCTGGTCTACATGATTAATCAGAAATATATTAATCACAAATAGACTGTGCAAACATCCATGGAAAAACACGGGCTATAAAAGCTTCCTCGGAACATCAAAAATTATTGCTACCTTTTTTCTTTCTGAGAACGGCTGTTCCAGTGCTAAGCTTCCACTTAGGTATTTTGGCTGTGATGGGTGTTCCGCATTCGCTTAGGAAAGTCTCCTGTTTGAAACAAGGGAATACGAGGATGAAAAAATGATTGTCCCATCACATTTGTTTACTTGTTTGAATTCATTTTTGAATGATATCACAGCAAAGGTCAAGGATGGTTGATTCATGACAGAACCTGGTTTCATGGCGTATTATTATAGTCTATATATGATTATTATTTACATTATCATGAAATAATTAAACATCTATTAGATTGTTCTTGAGAAACTGCATACGCATAGTATTTGGGCATCAGATATCATCTCAGCTATTGTGACGCAGTGGGTAAGACCATGGATTCTCCACCGTGAGGTCTCGGTTCAAGTCTTCAGGCAGCACCGGTTGGGATGCGCGTCACGAAACCGACACCCACGAATCATACAGCCCGCGAGTCATATACTAGTAGCCCATGAGTCATACTGCCCATGAGTTATATGCTGCAGCCCACGAGTTACGCAACCCATTAGTTCGACACAAAGCAAACAAGGCCCACGAGACCAACACATTAAGCCCCGTGTTGCAATGTCGAACTTGTGAGCTGCTTTTACCTAGTGTCGAACTCACTGGCTGTAGAACTCGTGGGCTGTATGACTCATGGATTTTTTTTTTTTAAATTTCAAACTCATGGGCAGTATGACTCGTGGGATGTATGATTCATGGACCTTTTTTTCAATGCCAAACTCATGGGCTGTATGACTCGTGGGTGTCGGTCTCGTGGCATGATCCCCCAGCGATCGGTCCCGCTGGCAAGATGCATAGTCCTTCGGAGATGACTTGAAGCCATCGGTCCCGCTGTTGTTTGCTCACAGGTATTCATAACATCCTTAAAGCCCTCTTAAAGCAAATCATACTTTAGTTGAATTTCATCTATTGCTTAAAGGGATGGTACAGTTTCGGTTAAGAAGGGGTCTCAGGTTTCCAATTATTTATGATTTTTTTTTTCAAAGATAATGAGAAACCACTTATGAGATATGAAAGAGCATAAGAGGAATTCAAAGTTTATATGATGAAAATTGGTTTTGGAATGACTGAGATATCCAAAACAAAGCGATCCCAATAAAAGGTGGGACTCACCTTTTATTAAGGATCACTTTGTTTTACTTTGTTTTTGGATATATCAGCCGTTTCAAAACCGATTTTCATCAAATAAACTTTGAATTCCTCTGAGAATTGTATGCTCTTTAACATTTCATAAAGTAGTTTCTAAGTATTTCGCAAAAAGTTAAAAGCTAAATCCTAATCTTAACCAACACTATGCCATCCTGTAAAGGAAATTGAGTGTTCTGTAGACTGTTCCGATAATATACATTCAAATTCTACAAGCATGCTTTCAATTTCAATGTTCAATTTCAATTCAACGCTTATTCAACGACATTTATTTCCAGCAATTACTGATATACATAAGTACAGATAACAATGCAATCAATCTGAACATGCTGGGGGGCGCATCTCTAGAGGTAAAGAACTTATGCCGAGTGTGCCATTAAGATAATAACACACAAAATATAATAAATGGGATAAAAAGAGAGGTATAGGGGAAAAGACCGAGACAGAGACAAAGACAGACAAAAAGACGAAGACAGTCACATACATACAAACAGTGAAAATGTTCACAAAAGTTACCACAAAGCTTGCCGGAGGCTTGCCCTACCTATAGCAACAATTAACATGATTAAGTAAATTCCTGCCTAAGGAACTTAATGGGAGGAAACAGGTGGGTGAAATGCTTCGTTACAATAGGCTGAAGGGGAAAAAATATATGATTGTACATATGGATTGATATGCAGAAACTGTCTACATGGCCTATAGGAGACGGCGGGTCAATGAACGTCTGAACTCTAGCTCAAACCAAGGGGGTTGAAGACCTCCTTGCTCAACTACCATGCTGAAAGAAAGTCTGTTGATCTTACTGGCGGAATGAGCTCTCTTTCCACTCTGCCATGAGAAGACATCTTTCTCTGGTACAGCTCCGACTTCCTCTCCGAGCTCTTCGCCACCAGGAAGTATATTTCGACGTTCTCGGCCATGACGATGATTGACTCGGAGCCGTCCTGGCCCTTCACGACGCCGACCACGAAGAAGGTGGTGACCTCGCGCTCGAGGCGGATGTGCAGGTCCAGGGTTCGAATCTGCTTAATTTTCGACATGATGCTCGTGTTGAGCCACTTGCTGGACGGGTTTGTGTCCCGGATGCGGACTATGACCGGGAGATAGTACATTCCGAGGAGGTCCTATATCGACAAGATGTAGTTTTTACAATATTGAGAGAGATCTATAGCCAACCATTCCATGCATTTGTTTGTTTTTTGTTTGTTTTTAATTGTTCCATATTCCACATTTCAACAACAACAAAAAATAAACCATAAAGATAACAATACAAAAGCATGGATGATTAACATGTGAAATATGAGGAATCTACATAGAAGCATTGCTTGTATGGTGTAGATTCCCAGATGCTGATGTGAGATTAATTCTTACTCGATATCTACAATTGAAAGCAATGAAAATTTATGAATTGGGGAAATATAAACGTCGAAGAATAAAAAAAAAATGGAAAAAGAAAAGACAAAGAAAACAATGTCCGCGGCACAAAACGTCTGGAGAGTTGGGTGATCACCCGAGCGAGGTAGGCCTATTAGTCAGATACAGTGTACAACAGCAAAATGCAAAATATGCACAAAGAAGGTAACATTAAAAAACCTGGTCCTATATCGACAAGACGCAGTTTATAGAATATTGAGAGAGATATATAGCCAACCATTCATTCATTTAACCAAAAATGTTTAAAGGTAACGTTAAAAAACCTGGTATTTTCTGAATAAATTACTTGGTAGATATACAGTGAAACATGGTATTGTTCACAGTGGTAAAGACACGATTCTTTCGATATTGCAAACACAATGAATGATGACAACGACGACGACGACGACGATGATGATGATGATGATGATGATTATTATTATCATCATTATCATCATCATCATTATTATTATTGGTAGCTCACTGTTACGATCACCACTTGTGTCGGATGTGAACTGTCTAGTTTCGAGCGGGAAATGCTCGATCAATCAATGTTCTTTAATCCTATCTCTGAATGTGAAGTTGTCGATGTCATCAGGAGCATCAATCAGAGTAAAAGTCCTGAATATGATAATGACCGTGTCTATAGATATTGTTCAACCGAGTCACATGTATGCGTTTTATCAGCAAACCTTTGACTTACATCTAATGTAACCTATCTTTACAACAGGCATTATCCGTCCAAAATGAAATTAGCAAGTGATTCATTTCATTTCATTTCATTTATTTCCACTTTCATATTGGTTTACAAACATTGCATTAAAAACAAACCGACAGACAAACAAACAAACAAAAATACATGGTGTCAAATAATGATAGTGGCGGAATCATGAGAAGCACAAAGTAGTCTTATTGAAAATGATCCCTTAAGAAATATCATGATGTAAATATGTGTAATCATTTATAATCATTTGTAATTGAGTTGAAACAAACATAAATACATTAAAAAATGCGATAAGATTCACAACTTGAAATCAATAAAAAAAAAACCAAAAAACCACCGGATACATGTACGTGTAGATATGAAAGAAAAGAAGAAAAGAAGAAAACTCCATATTTAACTATTCATCAACTTGTAGCTTGATTGCAAAAGGATGTTGTTTAATCTTTTAAATTGTCTTACGGTCTTACTGATCCTGAAAAGTATATTCAAATTATTCCATAAAATAGTACCTTTATAAAATATTGATGACTGCGTACACGATGTGCGATTTAATGGGAGATGGATATTCCTGCCACAAGAAGAATTCTATGCCTAACTGTAGGAACTATAGACCCATTTCTGTACTGGTATTATTTTCCAAGATACTCGAGAGATTTGTTCATAATAGACTGCAAAATTATTTGACGAGGAATAGTTTGCTTACTACTGAGAAGTATAGATTTACATGTAGGAAAAAAATGTCCACTGAAGTTGCAACACTGTTAATTTGTATGATCAAATGGTGAATAATATCTATGCTTATAGATATACAATAACGTCATTTTTATGGATTTATTAAGGCTTTATGAACTACATGTATCGTTGAAACTAAAATATCATGCAATGAGAGATATACCCCATTTTTGGCATATTTGGTTTACGAGTTATTTGCGTAGCGGTTTTCTGTGTATCAAGGGCATTCATCCGATCCCAAAATCATTTCGTCAGGTTGATGGAAAGGTTTAAGCTTTGAAATGTTGTTATTTTTGATATACAAAAATGATGTGGTAAATTGTTCACAATTTGTAAACTTTGTCCTATTCGCTGATGAAACGGCATTAATTGCCTTTCATGAAAAATTTGAGACTTTGGTTAGTGAGATCGATATTGATCTGGATAAAGTGTACTGGCTTGCTCGTACTAAGTTATGTTTGAATATTTTGAAAAGTAAGTTTGCTGTTTGTAAAAATAAGCAAAATAGAAAATCTTGTCATGATAATGTCAAACTTAATATCAACAACATTTTGATAGAGCAATGCTCTGTTGTCACGACCTCACGTTCTCTTATTGATTATGTAGTGCATTCATTATTCACCCCATCTAATGCATTCTAATGTGTTATGGATCTTGTCACACCCCATAAAACTGCTAAGAGTGCTGCGACTCCAGAGGAAAACACTTCGTGTTTGTATCAACACGTTTTATTTTGCTCTGCAACGCCATTGTTCGGGTGCACACCCACGAGTCATACATGTCATAAAGCCCACGAGTCACAAAGCCCACGAGGCATACAGCCCACGAGTCAAAAAGCCCATGACTTCGACTCTAAACAAACAAGGCCCACGAGACCGATACCACATCCGTATTGTAAATGTCGAACTCGTGGGCTGTGTGACTCATGACCTTTTGTCAATGTCGAACTCATGAGCTACTAGTATATGACTAGTGGGTTTCAGTCTCGTGGCATGACCCCACTTGTTCTACCGCTTTCCCACACCGAATGTCCATGACTTCAATGCCTTGCAAATTACTTCTCTGGTGCACATGTATTTTACCGAAAGTATTTCCCATACCTCACTTATTGTTTGGAAGGAAACATGCGTATAGTAACAAGATCCGAAAGTCAACCAAATTCCATCACTGGAAAACGGAAACAAGCATCCATCTTAAAATCAACCACCTAGGTTCCGTCATTTGGAATTCACTACCGCTCAGTATTCGAAATTCACAATTTAAAAAGACGTTAAAAACAATTGAAAATGATAAATTATTTAGTTTCAGTTTGCTTCTCACTTGAGCATCTGTGATTTACCATCCAAGCGTTGTAATCAAACTCTTTATACAATGAGGTGATTTCATCATTGCAGGTCCCTTAGACCTTTTTTTTTTTCTTTCAGTTTACTACACTGCTCTTTTCTTGTTATTTTTTTTCATCTGAAGTCATCCCTATATATTATGTATTACGAGTGAATCATGCTTAAAGGACAAGTTCACCTACATAGACATGTGGTTTGAGTGAATGCAGCAATATTAGTAGAACACATCAGTGAGAGTTTGAGGAAAATCGGACAATCCGTTCAAAAGTTATGAATTTTTGAAGTTTCTGCTCAGTTACGGCTGGATGAAAATACTACTTTAGCTTGTGATGTCAAATGAGTACAACAATATAAAGAAAGAATAAAGAAAATTCAACATATTTCCATTTTTCTCGCATAACAAAAGAACACTTGACTTCTTCAGTTCAGTTCAGTTCAGTTCAGTTCAGTTCAGTTCAGTTTTTATTTCTGCATTTCAAAATCAATATAAGTCAACACATCAACAAAATACTTACATAGTCATTTACACAGCTAATATTCGTAACGTTTGGATCTTACATACATTTTCTTTTTTTTTTTAAGAACGAATATCATATATGAAAGGAAGCAATAGGAAATGATAAAAATGAAATGCAGGGGACCATCATCATAAGCTAAACTTGACGAGGAAGATGGCTTCTCTCTTTCAGAAGGCAGGGGGAATAATATTACACTTAACATACGTCAGTAGCAAGTCGAAGAAATGTGCACTTTATTCAAAAAGTAAAGTTTTGTGAAATTCTCTTTTTATTTTCCTTATATAGTTGTACGCATGTGACATCATACACTGTAGTAGTCTTCTCTTCCAGCAGTAACTGCGCAGATATTATTAATAACTTTTGAACGGATTGTCGAATTTTCCTCAAATTTTCACTGATGTGTTCTACTAATATTGCTGCATTCCCTCAATCCTTATGTATATGAAGGTGGATTTGTCCTTTAATTCATTTTTTTTTTTCAATTGTAATGTTATATACGGTACATACTCTCAGGCATACAATACACTTGACTCACCGCTTTCAGAAAGTAGGGGAAATGATATTGCCCAACACAATTAAGTCAGAAACAATGTGTACTTCTCCAAGAAAAAAAAAATAATTTGTGGAATTCTCTTTACATTTTCTTTGTATCATTTTCCATACGTGACGTCATAAACTGTAGTAGTTTTCTCATCCAGATGGCTGCACTGAAAATTGGAAGATGTGCATAACTTTCGAACGGATTGTCTGCGTGATATTCTTTCACTGATGTGCTCTACATTGCTGCATTCATTAAATCCATATCTATTTTGGGGTTTCATTCCCCTTTACTTCTTATACCTAAAGACATATTATGTGAGATCGATCTATAATACTTACGTGTAGGAAACATGATTGAATGTCGGGGACCAAATCAAAGACACCTTTCCACTTCAGATTGAGTTTTATGGCCTCGTGCGTTTCTCCGTCGTCTCGAATTCGACACCTGGATGTGGAAATGTGAAGCGCAGTTTAGGAGTTACGACTACAAGAGTAATCAATGTAGGTCTGTCAAGCTATCCAGAGAGGGATGTACCTTTTTAGTAAAATACGCCGTTGTGAAAAAAAAAATGATTATAAATTAACACAGTTTTAGCAAAATCAAAGAACTAATATCATATAGAATCATCTAGCTTTGTTATTCCGAAGATTCGTTAATCCGACAAACAAAAACAAAAGCAAAAACAAACAAGCAAACAAACAAGCAAAACCTATCGCTATTCCGAAGCGTCGTACAATGTAAATCCGAAAGCAAGATAAGGTTCGTTGGCGCACACATTCTTTTCGTTTTCGGTATAACGAACCTCATTCCCATTTCTTATTAACTAACCTTCGGAATCACGAACATCACCAGCTTTGCCAATACACCATATCACATGTCACACAATGACAGCAAATTGAGAAAACCTGGCTACGCTCATTCTGCTGGGAATGTGTCGCAAGTGTGTATACTAATATTGGCTGATAAGAATGTAGACTTTTTCGAAAACCATCTCATATCTGTTTAACTACAAAATCATACATCATGTTAGGATCACTTTAAAACGGATGCTGTATAATTCGTGATGCCATTACTTTAATCGTCATGGTCGCATAGTGACAGCATGGTAGATTTTGAGTGGAATGCCTTAGAGAATGAAACGACCTAACGCCCACACATAAGCACTGGCGTAGCCAGGGGGGGGGGGCGATGGGGGCGGTCGCCCCCCCTAAGATTTGGACCGAGGAGTTGGGAGGCGGAAAAAAAAATGCGTGTATACTGTATGCATGCACATGAAGCGGGTCTCCTTTGCAACCTTTCATCAAATAAGATATATTTTTTTGAATATTTCACTCGAAGTGTGCACCAGATCGTTGAATTTCAATTCAAAATATGCAAAATCTCTCGTGCTTGGGAGGGGGATACCCCCTCCCAAACCCTCCCCCTCTTTGCCGCTTTCCCTAGCTAAGTACACTTTTTAGATTAAAAAAAATTCTGAATAATTCTGAGTGCACAAGACTTTTCACTAATATTCCGAAAACTGAAGGTTCCCTCATGTATAAGGGGAATTTCCCCTTTTAATCGACCCTTTCCTCCCTCAGCCCCCCCCCCATCATTTTTTTTTTTATTACCCAAATGTTGATTCCATCAAATATGCTTATTATGCGTATACGAGATATCTCAATTTCAGCCTTAAAAAGATACAAGCTCCATCGGAAGGGAATAGTGGAGATAACACTCGCCAACGCCTTCTTCCTGTCCCCCCCCCCCCCGCCATGCAAAGAAGTAGACTGTGGCTATACCAAGATCGCTTTATTTCAATTCTAAAAACGCAAAAGCTCCGCGAGCGGGAGGGGGAATCCCCCTTCCCCTAAGTTCTACCTCACTAGACTTTATACATACGCACAGATGGTGCACATTCGGAATAAGAGCTAAATTCCGTGATTTTAACACTTCGATGAAAAAGTGTTGCACCAAAAATTTGCACCAGATCGCTGAATTTCAGGTCTGAAAACGCAAAATCACCTTCGTGTGGGAGGGGATATGCCCCTATCTACACCCTCGTGTGCATGCTTTTTCTGTTTGATTGCTGAACAGACAGCGTTCATGATATTCAGTGTAAGAATTAATACAAGAAGACTAGTGTGTTTGAATTATACTGTTTTATAGGCAAATTGTTCAATAATAATCTACAATAAAATATACGGCAACCTTAAACAAGTGGGACTGTTTCAACTCGTTAAAACACGCAAAAACATGCATCAAATTGCACCATTTGCAACATCAAAATGCAAAAAGTTCTCACCGTAGGAGGGGGGACACCCCCTCCCACACCCTCCCCTACCCCCTCGCTCGCTCCGCTCGCTCGGGTTCAGTCGAGTTCGTGATATACAGTGAAAAGAATTAATACAAGAAGTGTATCTAAATTATACCATTTTATAGGCAAATTGTTCAATAATAATCTACACTAAAATATACTGCTACCTTAAACAAGTGGGACTGTTTCACGTCGATAAAACGCGCAAAAACATGCATCAAATTGCACCATTTGCAAAATCAAAATGCAAAAAGTTCTTACCGTGGGAGGGGGGACACCCCCCTCCCACACCCTCCCCTCCCCCCTCGTTGGCTCCGCTCGCTCGGGTTCAGTCGCGTTCATGATATTCAGTGAAAAGAATTAATACAAGAAGTGTATTGGAATTAGACCATTTTATAGGCAAATTGTTCAATAATAATCTACACTAAAATATACTGCAATCTAAAACAAGTGGGACTGTTTCACATCGTTAAAACACGCAAAAACATGCATCAAATTGCACCATTTGCAAAACCAAAATGTAAAAACTTCTCACCGTGGGAGGGGGGAAACCCCCCTCCCACACCCTCCCCTACCCCCTCGCTCGCTCCGCTCGCTCAGGTTCAGTCGCGTTCATGATATTCAGTGAAAAGAATTAATACAAGAAGTGTATTGGAATTATACCATTTTATAGGCAAATTGTTCAATAATAATCTACACTAAAATATACTGCAATCTTAAACAAGTGGGACTATTTCACGTCGTTAAAACACGCAAATACATGCATCAAATTGCACCATTTGCAAAATCAAAATGTAAAAAGTTCTCACCGTGGGAGGGGGGTTCCCCTCTCACCCTCCCCTACCCCCTCGCTCGCTCCGCTCGCTCCGCTCGCTCGGGTTCAGTCGCGTTCATGATATTCAGTGAAAAGAATTAATACAAGAAGTGTATTTGAATTATACCATTTTATAGGCAAATTGTTCAATAATAATCTACACTAAAATATACTGCTACCTTAAACGAGAGGGACTGTTTCACGTCAATAAAACGCGCAAAAACATGCATCAAATTGCACCATTTGCAAAATCAAAATGTAAAAAGTTCTTATCGTGGGAGGGGGGACACCCCCCTCCCACACCCTCCCCTCCCCCTCGCTCGCTCCGCTCGCTCGGGTTCAGTCGCGTTCATGATATAAAATATACTGCAATCTTAAACAAGTGGGACTGTTTCACGTCGTTAAAACATGCATCAAATTGCACCATTTGCAAAATCAAAATGTAAAAAGTTCTCACCGTGGGAGGGGGAAACCCCCCCTCCCACACCCTCCCCTACCCCCTCGCTCGCTCCGCTCGCTCGGGTTCAGTCGCGTTCATGATATTCAGTGAAAAGAATTAATACAAGAAGTGTATTGGAATTATACCATTTTATAGGCAAATTGTTCAATGATAATCTACTCTAAAATATACTGCAATCTTAAACAAGTGGGACTGTTTCACGTCGTTAAAACACGCAAATACATGCATCAAATTGCACCATTTGCAAAATCAAAATGTAAAAAGTTCTCACCGTGGGAGGGGGGAAACCCCCCTCCCACACCCTCCCCTACCCCCTCGCTCCCTCCGCTCGCTCGGGTTCAGTCGCGTTCATGATATTCAGTGAAAAGAATATTTGAATTATACCATTTTATAGGCAAATTGTTCAATAATAATCTACACTAAAATATACTGCTATCTTAAACAAGTGGGACTGTTTCACGTCGATAAAACGCGCAAAAACATGCATCAAATTGCACCATTTGCAACATCAAAATGCAAAAAGTTCTTATCGTGGGAGGGGGGACACCCCCCTCCCACACCCTCCCCTCCCCCCTCGCTCGCTCCGCTCGCTCGGGTTCAGTCGCGTTCATGATATTCAGTGAAAAGAATTAATACAAGAAGTGTATCTAAATTATACCCTTTTATAGGCAAATTGTTCAATAATAATCTACATCAAAATAAACTGCTACCATATAAACAAGTGGGACTGTTTCACGTCGATAAAACGCGCAAAAACATGCATCAAATTGCACCATTTACAACATCCAAATGCAAAAAAGTTCTTACCGTGGGAGGGGGGACACCCCCCTCCCACACCCTCCCCCCCCCCCCCCTCGCTCGCTCCGCTCGCTCGGGCTCGGTCGCTTCGCTCCCTCGCAGACTAACCGCCCCCCCTAAGATGAAATCCTGGCTACGCCGTTGCACATAAGGACGATAAATTCCGACGTACTCTGCCATGTGCTGTTGTATCTACCAAAGGCTAATCATAGTACTTGTACTTGAGACTATGATATAAATGAAAGAGTCCAAAACATTATACCACTTCCAGCAACTATAAGCATCAACACATTATGATTCATTTATGATTAGTGCACAGACTATAGCAACTTCATTCAGTCTCTCCGAGTCGTTAAGGCAATATCCGGGTACTAATAGTGCTAGTATGTTATGCGAGGCTTTTGTTCGTTCACCGCGTCACAATTTCCCTTTCCATTGTAAGATAATTAGCAACTGGCTTCATCTCAGTGGTATAGCTGTTCGGTGAGCAGTAGGTAATGCGGGTTCAAATCCCAGGCTGGTTCTTTCTTTTTCACTTGGTGTTTATAATAAAACATATCAAGAATACGATCTTATTCAAGCAGAGTAATAGAATTAAAAAACAAAAGCAAAAACAAAAACAAAACCAAAAAAGCTTTGTAACATCCTCGTTATGAAGTTGTGCTTATGAGCGCATTCTCATGCATTTTGGTTACGTTTTTGTGGGATACTTGTCCCGATGAAAAGATGTAAAGTATCCTAGAATTCATCCGATGTTGTTAAGAACCATGTTTACATAATCATTGCTTTTTGTATAACTATGTTCATGCACACAATAGAAAGTCGGCTTTTTATTTCATCGTTGATTTTGTTTCTAAATATCTTTTCGAGAAAAAACTGCAGAAAGAAATAAAACAGGCAAATATTAATTTGCATTTTTCCCTGTGAATAGAAAGTCGGCTTTTTATATCATCGTTGATTTTGTTTTTGAATATCTTTTTGAGAAAAAAAAAACTGCAGAAAGAATGAAGCAAACGAAATGTTAATATGCATTTTCCTCTGTGAATGATACTACGAGTAATCAAATGATCATCAAGTTTTCCCCAAACATATGGGTTTACTTGTGCCATGTGCAAAGAGAGTTTCTTTATGCAATTACAGATCATCCCCTTTCTACACTTTTCTTTTTTGATCAAGTATACAGACAGACATTTCATCGTCATGGCCTTCTCTGCTGTACGCGGTCTTAATGGTGGCGTTCAAATGCATATTAATGTTATTGTTAATCACTTATTGATTCCCATGCGAAATACACGCGAGCTGCATATAGCGAGAAGTCTGTTATAGAGGGCTGAAAGCGAAAGTGAGTCTTACCAGTGCTTTGAGAGAGACCTTATAACCACGCCTTCATATGAGGTTGTGAGATGACATGTCTCGTGTGCATAGTTCACTGATGGAAGAGTTGTGTTATGTATCCGGACCAGAGATGAGAAACTGACTTTACATGCAAAATGACAGTATTGTTAAGATATCATAATTACTTATTAATTACCGACTGAGTCGGCTGACATAATGCTCTGCTTTCTGAAAATCAAGTTGTGTTTTTTTCTGTCATGCAATATATACTATCTATCTATCTATCTATCTATCTATCTATTTATCTATTTATCTATCTATCTATCTATCTATCTATCTATCTATCTATCTATTCATCTATCTATATCTATTCATCTATATCTATATATCTATCTATACATACCGTACCTATATACATATACATCATTATAATCATTTGCATTTTTCCTTTAGAGATAGTTGGGCATATTTCATATTCTGATATGATAGGGTATTGGAAATTGCTACCCCTCGACGATTATTTTGATTTTCGTTTCGCAGAAGATGGGCAAAATGCATGTGTTGAGTATTTTAACGCAATACATTAGATGTACACTGTAAAAACATCGGTGTTAGATTTAACACCACGGGTGTTAAATCTAACACCGATCAAACTTCAATAAAGGACCACACCCACAGGTGTTAAAAATGCACCGTGATGGTGTTGAAAAGTGTTCACCTGACACTTCGTGGTGTTAATTTGACACTGTACCTGGTGTTATTTTAACACTCTACTGGTGTTGATAAAAAAATGACACCACATGGTGTTGATTTGATATTTGTTGGTGTTAATATCAATGGTTTAACACCCGTCCAGCTTCAATAAGAGACCACACCAGCTGGTGTTACTTTGGTGTAAATTTATTTTCACATTTTTTCAAAAATCTAGTATTTTAATGTAAAATTCTTGATCGTCTTGTTTAAATTAAAAATCAACAAGAAGTGCAGTTACTAAGAAACTCTTCAAAAAACAGTTTCAAATTTGGAAATGACACCCGGAGGTGTTAATTTAACACCATAAATGAGCACCGAAAATTTAACACCAGCTCGGTGTTCACTATTTAACACCGGACTTTTTGCAGTGTATAAGTAGGCATTACTGTAACTATCATTCTGAAGAGACAGCGAGCAATTCTGAGTAAAGAGAGATACAAATCAGCCTGTGCTACACACATATTATGCTGCAAGCAAATCATTTAATGTGTTACCCATATTTATTCAAACAGCCTCCTCATTTAAGAATCGTTTACTTCAACATCAATCTCTCATTAACTTTTTGAGATGAACCCTTTGCACTAGGGCCCCATTTTCTCTCTCTCTCCTTTCGTTCTTTAAAACAACAACAACAACTTTGCACTAGCTATGAATTATTCAGATATCTAATTTCTCCGCTCGTTTTGTTTTTCGTTAGGTGTTTTATGTTCTTTCTTATGTGTTTTATGCTCTTACGAACCGATTGTTCTTCAGATGTACCATATTTATGTTCGTTTTGTTCTATTTTTTTATTGCCTGCACATGTAATGTAATGTATATCAACCCAGGGGTCCCTTGTTAAGTAGGCCTTTGTGGCACTGAATGGGACTACCCTGCTTTTAAGAAGACTTAATAAATAAATAATAAATAAATAATAAATAAATAAACACACATATACACAACCGAACCCTAGGAGAAAAAAAAAAACCACAACAAGTACATATCTCCATGTATCCATATCTCCATGTAGGGCCTATTCTATTACACATGATGCACCACGCGGTACCCCGGGTTACCGCGTTGTATGGTGCTATCTCGTGTTCGTAAGATGTATACCTACACACTGTCGTAATGGAGGTCAAAGATTAGCAGTCTTCAATAAAGGTCACAATGCCAGTTCAGCCGTAGCCGTTAAAGGACAAGTCCACCTTCATATACATAAGGATTGAAAGAATGCAGCAATATTAGTAGAACACATCACTGAAAGTTTGAGGAAAATTGGACAATCCGTTCAAAAGTTACGAATATTTTAAGTATCCGCGCAGTCACTGCTAGAAGAGAAGACTACTACAGTGTATGGTGTCACATGCGTACAACTATATCAGGAAAATAAAAAGAAAATTTCACAAAACTTTACTTTTTGAATAAAGTGCACATTTCTTCGACTTGCAACTGACGTATGTTAAGGGTAATATTATTCCCCCTGCCTTCTGAAAGAGAGAAGTCGAGGGTTCTTTTGTTATGCGAGAAAATTGGAAATATGTTGAATTTTCTTTATTCTTTCTTTATATCGTTGTGCTCATGTGACATCACAAGCTATAGTAGTCTTTTCATCCAGCCGTGACTGAGCAGAAACTTCAAAAATTCATAACTTTTTAACGGATTGTCCGATTTTGCTCAAACTCTCACTGATGTGTTTTACTAATATTGCTGCATTCACTCAACCCACATGTCTATGAAGGTGAACTTGTCCTTTAATATGACGTTTTTGATCGTAATGACAATAATTCATAGTAATGATACTTTTAAATAACTTTTCAGAACAATCATGTTATAACCATTTTGAGCAGTTATTCAGAATGACATGACTTCAGTCCGGGAACTCGTGGTATAGCATTGGTTGAGGTACCGGGATTCAGCCTTTAACGTGTGCAAGATACTCAAAATGACTCTACAAAATGTTGGAAAGAGCAAACGATTCTAAGATGAATTCAAAGTTTATTTGATGTAAATCATTGTTTGAAATGACTGGCATATTTAAAAAAAAAAACCACGATCCTAATAAAACGTTAGGATGGTTTTGCTTTTAGATATCTCGGTCACTTCAAAAACAATTTTCATCAAATAAAACTTGAATTCCTCTTAGAATTACATGTTCCTTGCATATTTCATATGAGGTTTCTCATAATCTGAAAAAAAAAATCATGATCAAAAAACGTTTGAAACCTCTAGCCCCATCCCGATCGAGACTGTACTATCCCTTTAACTTCTTCTGTGGACTGGTATAGTTCATAGTGCTGTGCAGCTCTCTGGTACGTGGTACGTGGTACTGAGATCAATGGTGTAGTGTGTGTGAAGAGCGCTGGTGTTCTGATGCTGCTTCACGACTGAGCTGATAACTGCAACGAAGTCTTCTTCCATAGAGAACCAGAAATAACTTCATCCTTTTTTCTTTTTTTTTTGGTTATCCACGGTACAGCGCTTAAAAAATAAACAAATAAATTTATAATTCAACAAAATGGCGGATTTCTATTTACCCCGGGGTACCAAAAACTGCAGCATCACATGACGAATCAATACGAAAGACGTCACAGTCTTCCACACATTTGACAGACACAATGACAGACCGACAATTGGGAAAGCTGTATGACAGACTGCATTGTTAAGCAAATGATAATTTGCACAGAAACTGAAATTTCGTCGCCAGTTTCACCCGATGCTTTCGATATAACGGCTTTGGTACCCCTGTCAATACCATCGATACCTACTTTGCATACAGTGTGATGGGCACAAGGAATAAGGTGGTCTCGCAGAGGGTTAATAATATGCCTCATAGCTTCTCTAACCGGCAGATCCATACAAAGACGAGCCGTGTGAGCGATTGCTCAGTTCATGGATAATAATTAAGTAGGCCTACTTGGGGTACACTAGCACAACTCGATGAATGGAATGCACCACGATACAGTAGTACAGTGTTGCACACAATGTCATGTACATAAATGACATACCTGTTTTTTGTTTGTTTGTTTGCTTTTCCTTCCGGGGCAGGTCAGGCAGGCGTATACAATTAAAGCATTTGAGAACTACTTGGTGATTAATTGACATTACTTTCGTCAAGGAATTTACATACCGTTTTCTGTACTAACCCTAGAAAAGGGCATTCAGTAAGCCTACTTGTATCTGTATATGCATTTACTGTGTGAGTAGAGGACAGATGCACATGCATTGTATGGAAGGAATTGAGACCAAAGTTAATCTTAGTGCCAGGGGCTGAACCTCCTTTTACCATCTGCTGATCAATGTTTTGGGTGGTTTTACCCTATTTACATTATCCCCATCCTTGAGGGTTTTGAGATATTCAAGATGGCCGCCAAAAAAAAAGGTGAAATTCCAATATGAGTAAATCAGGATTTTTAAATGGTGTAGTAAACAGAAAATAAATTGATGGTTTTACCATATTTCTAGGGTGCTGAATCAAAAATCTTGTTGCTGGAACTTTTGCATCATTGAGGGTTTTGAGATATTTTAGATTCTTGGTGGCCATGTTGGCGGCCATCTTGAATATCTCACAATTCTCAAAGTTGCAAGAGTTGCATCATACCGTCCGGATTCTGATTCAGTATACCTTCAAAATTGGATACAACATTTAAAAATCCAAAGCTTTTGAAGTGATTGTCCGATTTTCTTGTGCTTTACTAATGTTGCTGCGTTCACTCAAATCACTTATTTACCTGGGTTTCACTCTACCTTGCCCTAAGTATAATGAAGGAGCTACATTGTTACTGTACATTGTCGAGACCTATACTCACTCTTTAGGTGTACATTTATGTAGGGCCTATTATGTATTATTATTATTTATATCATAATATCCATAAACCTGTACCAGTTTCACGTTGGTGTGGGGTAGTGGAAGCTATAGATTACCACAAAAAATTATATCAAATCTCGAATTGTTTCCCCTTCTACGTCTTCAAAATAAACAAAGTAACCTGTTAACGAGATGTGAAGACATGATTTACACACTTCGTCATCAGTAGGCCATATCCCTTGCCTGAATTCATGGGACCTGGGCCCTGTTTCACAAAGCTGTTCATAAAGTTACGAGCGACTGGTGATCAGCTCTTGTAAGTGCTGAATTATTGAAATTCTGATAAGTATAGCACATCAGAACTGATCACCAGTCGCTTCAAAAAAGTTGTTCGTAACTTTACGAACAGCTTTGTGAAACAGGGCCCAGGTCGATTGTACATCACGGCCCTATCAAACATAAGTTAGAATATCAAACATAAGTATCTGAATACTGAATTCTGACTGGCTGATACCCGACTTTGTATTTTTGATGATGATGATGATGATGACGACGACGATGATGATGATGATGATTTTTTTCATCATTGTTATTATCATTATTATTATTATTATTATTATCTTTTTTTTATGCAACAGAGCCCAGATCCAACATTACACTTGCCAGTGACTGTCTACTATAATTCCACATAGTGTTAATCAAGACAAGAGCGTACAGACACCGTTTCTGCATGAAATATAAACCTACCTTAGATGCCTATCCTGAAAAAAGTGCGTGTCAGACACTCCAAGGACGTGAATCTTTTGCCCCACTTTCAGCTGTGACTGCTTTGTGATTGGACCTGAGAGTTTTACAATCTTTACCAGCTTCGGGTGATGTTTGGCGAGAGACTTGACGCTGTTGAATCGTGTTTTCCGTCTCCCAGACGTTCCTGGCAGAATTGGCGACGGCAAGAATGAAAACCGCCCCATCACCTCTTGCCGACGTCCTGGGGGTTTTGCTTGTGTTCTGTAGTCCTTACTGTTTCGACTCACCCCGTCGACGACTTCGAAAGACATCGTTGTCAGCGACTTGGGAATCGCCAACGTGGACGAAAATGATGTCGACACCAGCGCCCGGTCTGAGTGTTCGTTTTGCTTGACGGCATTTCTGTGCTTGCCTTCGATGACTGCGGCCTCAACGAGGTCGATGGGGATAAGGCTGTCGAGCATTATGATTTCGCCTCTCGAGAAGGTCGAGTAGGACATGCTGTAAGTGCCGTCAACGACTTTCACCAGTATCGGAAGTTCGAATCTCTTGAGAAGATCCGACATCGATATCACTTCGTGGTTCCATTGCAAGCCCTTCGACGACGAAGTCTCCTCGTTGTCCAGTAGTCCGATGCGCCCCTCATCCGCCATCGGCATCCACTTCCTGGCCGTCGACCAGCCCGTCAGCGATAATAACCAACTATCAGCAACGAACTACACAGGGATAGACTCTTGATTGATATTTCAGGTACTCTAGGCTTACGCGCAAGAGAGAAGTCACATATGTATAAGCTGTCTTATTGACTAGTACACTGCAGGTTTTTCTAATTCCGGTTGTAATCTAGCTGAGCGTTCATGGATTCTCCTCTGACACATTGCAAATAGCGTGAGAATCCGACTTCAAGGAAAGGCTGATGAAAATACAAAATAATTTTACTTGAAAATCTGTCCGAAGTGGAATATTTCGTGCAACAATCCGGAAGTTCCAGTTCCTTGCGTTGTCAGTTAAGGTTTCGTTCAATCCTCCATATTGGCAAGACACACATACACATCAAGATCGAGTACTTTATAAGCGGAACTGGTACATCAGGAGATTTCTTATCACAGGACTGGGTAATTGAACATAGAGAAGTTGCAAACTCGTAGAGTTTGTGAAAGTGAAAGCAAAAAAGCTCTATGAGTGCTTAGATGTTGAGAAGGATAGTCTCCGTCGAGTCGCTTGGAATCATCAGTTACTGTTCTCGCGTAATATGATAAAGTGAATTTGCGGCAAGAGTCTGTTACTGAGTTCCCCATATCGGCGAATTCGATTGCTGATTTTGAAAACTCGCGAAACGACAAGCCAAAAAGTGCGTGTGGTATTCAGTCAATCATAATCGTAGATAGGCTGGTATCACAATGTACTGTTTGAGTATACTCTCTTGTATACAGAACAGAATGCTGGTGGGACTGGATGTAAAAGACGTTATGGGAACCACCAACAACAGTAACATGGCCTCCTAGTTGCCTTTGCAGTTGCAAACGAATGAACTTCGATAACTCTCTTTCTTTCTTTCCTTTCTTCCTTTAATTTTTTTTTGCCCTATTCCTTTCAATCGCATCCCCCTCAGTTTAGTCATGTCATGTTGTGTCTCTGTTGTTTGTTTCATTTTGTCTTAATTATTTTTGTGTTATGTACTTGTAATTACAGTAAGTATTTTTGAAGAAATTCTTGAGTGGTCCAAAATTTACAAGCATTGCTTTTTAGTGGACCTCTCAGTTCTCTTTTCCCCCCTCTAAACATAACTTTGTATTTCTAGTATGTATGCATATCTTTATTAGTTTGCTTACTATCGTTTATTTGTCGTACTTTGTAATGTATATAAGCTTATGGTAGAATTTTTGATTTACTTTGTGTTATGTTTTGTTGGAAGAAAATTGAGAATGAAAAAGAGGATTCTGGTGTTGGCGCTCTTCTCCGTTACGGTAATACATGTAATCTGAATCGCTGTCGCAGAACTCAACAGTAAGGTTTTATTTCATTTTTACCCATGTGCAATATCATATGGTATGATATGAGAGGGTATGGGTGTGTGAGCAAGTATTATGTATGAGTATGAGAATACATGCGTATAACTTAGTATAGGCTTGGTTGTGCATTTGTGTGCATGCATGTGTGTGTGGGTGTGTGTGTGTGTGTATTCGTGAATGCAAGTTGGTTAGCTCTTTATAGTTCGAACCGATGTATTCATTTATAATTATGTATTAATGTATGAATTTTTAATGTTGTGAAGCTCATATTGTGCACTAATATAAACTCATGTACAATTTAACCTAATTCAACTCTGGTTGCCATGCATAATCTGAATAAAGACCATTATATATCTATCCAACTATCTATCTATTTACATTAATGTATCTTAATAATATTGGTCATGAAAAGCCAGGGAGCAATGGTTTGTGTCCCTGTCGTGATAAACAAATACGACTCTCAATGTTTTTTCGTTTTATTTGCTTAATTTTTTTACCCTTTTCCAATTTTCCAAGTCAATATATGCAGACAAAAGAAGTTGTCTTTTACTCAGCTAAATGTTAATTCAAGGTTAAGTTTGCTACATCTATGTAAATATTGGTGTGTAAGTTTGCTATCAATATCCAATTAATTGATAACATTTGAATAGTTCTGATTATGTTTTTGGTTTCTGGTATTATCATTATAACATCAACCACGTTAGCTATTTGTATTTTCGTTACAGCATGTTATACTCATCGCTTCGGAATATCATATTCACTTCGGACATCCTATTCGTTGCTACGAAAAATAAACGTTCCTCCAATCAGCCACAGGTATCTTTATGTATCTATGAGACCTACTACAGTTAGGATTCATATCTTTTCTCGTCACTTTCATTAATTAAAATGTGTGAAATAGTCAAGGACAGTAACTCCCGCATCATTCTATTAGAAAAGGATTTTTGTTTGTATGTGTGTTCGTGTATAAAATATGATAATACTAGTGAAAAAATATCAAAATAGGATACAAATTAAGGAATTTATGAAACCGTGAAGCTTCGCTAAATTTTATAAAACAGTTCTTGGAAAATAAAATCAGTATGATTGCATAAAAGAATGACTACATGTCATCACTGCACAATTTGTCATGTCGTTTGTATATACAATCTTGAAACGTCCCTTTTGTTTCTCAAACGCAATTCTAGCCCAATCCAAAATACAAATATATCTGATTAATTTACTCATCTTTATCTATCGTTATGGTTATTCTTAAAGGAGGAATATCGTTATTCTTAGAGGAGTAAAATCGTACGAGTTCAACGGTAAGAATTTGACTGAAATTGGATGAAAAAGAAGGAAGTTATGACATTTTGAAGTTTTGCTAATTTCTGCAAAACAGTTCTTGTACAGTGGATATGAATATGCAAATGAGTGAGCTAACCATGTCATACCCTCACAATTTTCCATTGATCGTGTACAAAAAATGACGAAAATTCAATGTTTCTGTCATTGAAGTGCGAAACATGATGTTGTTCCTGGTTGAATAACTTCAGAATAGTGATCAGTTAGATATGCCAGGATTTGAGCCTCGGGCATATAATTGCGTTGGAATGAAAAACTGAAAATTTCAGATTTTATGTACAAACTATATGGCAAGTTGTGAGGGAATGACATGCTCACTTTGCATTTGCATATTCATATTTATTGTTCAAGAACTGTTTCTCCCCAAAATAGCGAAACTTCAAAATGTCATTACTTCCTTATTTTTCATCCGATTTTGATCAAAATTATACTCTTTCTTATCAGACTAACTCATATTTGGACTGGATTTCTCATCTAAGTCTCATCTAAGTCACTGCAATATATTATGTTTGCTGATGACACTAATGTATTTTGTTCCAATTCTGATTTTCAGTCGCTCCTAAGAACTCTCAATACTGAATTACCGAAATTATCTATGTGGTTTAAGAGTAATAGATTATCACTTAATCTGAAAAAGACAAATTGTATGTATTTCTATAGCAAGAAGCATAACAATGAAATGCAACATTTAAATATCATGGTGGATGGAGTATTATTGGAACAAAAAGAGAGTATTAAATTCCTCGGAATTTATATAAATGAAAATATGAAATGGAACGTTCATGTACAATATATCTGTGATAAAGTATCTCGTAATGTTGGTATACTTCAGAAGTTAAAGTATTATGTCCCTCAGAATATTTTATTTATGTTATATAATTCGTTGATATTATCGCACATTTCTTATTGCAACATTGTATGGGCAACTTCAAAAAGCCACATTGATAGTATATTACTTTTGCAAAAGAAAGCTATACGTATATGCACCAACTCACTTTATCGAGACCATTCAGATCCTTTATTCGCAGAATTAAGAACACTTAAGGTAAATGACATTAATTTTTTTTTTTGCAAAACTCACTCTTTATGTTTCGCTTACATAATGGTCAGTTGCCATTTTCTTTTTACTCACTATTTCAATTAAACAAGGAAATACATTCTTATCCAACAAGACAATCTGATAAGTTTCACTTGCATAATCCAAAAACAGTGATGGCTCTGAAATCTGTCAGACACACCGGACCCAATGTTTAGAATTCTCTTCCTTCTGAAATTCGAAGTTTAAAGTCCATGTATTCTTTTAGGAAGGCTGTAAAAACAACGTCGTTATCTGAATATCAGTAATTCCATTGTCATTGTTAATGTATTATACCCGAAATTCTTTCGTAGAAATATCGACGCAATTAATCTATTATGTAATAATAATTATGTAACCGACCATGACCTGTATCAACTGTCCACCTGTACCTCAGTGAGGAAATATTTTGTCATGTCTTGCTAATCAGTGATACAGGTGACTTTACTTTGTATAAACCTTTATAGTCTGGGTGCCAAAGCGACTTTTTGGGTCTAACCTTGTTTTACCGTCCACCCAATGTTTTTTGATGGTTTTACCCTATTTCGGGGGTGCTGAATCCGAATCTGGATGATGCAACTCTTGCATCCTTGAGGGTTTTGAGATATTCAAGATGGCCGCCAAAATGGCCGCCCGAACTGGAAATTCCCACGTATTTCCTTCTAAATGGTGAGATATTGAAAACAATTGACGGTCTTACCCTATTTCGAGGGTGCTGAATCCGAATCTGGATGATGCAACTCTTGCATCCTTGAGGGTTTTGAGATATTCAAGATGGCCGCCAAAATGGCCGCCAAAACCGAAAATTCCCACGTATTTCCTTCTAAATGGTGTGAAATTGAAAATAATTGACATTTCTATCCTATTTGGAAGGTGCTGAATCCGAATATGGATGATGCAACTCATGCATCCATGAAGTTTTTGAGATATTCAAGATGGCCGCCAAAATGGCCGCACCAATTAAAAACAAATTCCCATGTATTTCCTTCTAAATGGTGAGAAATTAAAAATAATTGATGGTTTTACCCTATTTCGAGGGTGCTGAATCCGAAACTGGATGATGCAACTCTTGCATCCATGAAGTTTTTGAGATATTCAAGATGGCCGCCAAAATGGCCGCCAATTAAAAACTGGAATTCCCACGTATTTCTTTCTAAATGGTGAGATATGGAAAACAATTGATGGTTTTGCCCTATTTCGAGGGTGCTGAATCCGAATCTGGATGATGCAACTCTTGCATCCATGAAGTTTTCGAGATATTCAATATGGCCGCCAAAATGGCCGCCAATTAAAACCGGAATTTCCCACGTATTTCCTTCTAAATGGTGAGATATGGAAAACAAATGATGGTATTACCCTATTTCGAGGGTACTGAATCCGAATATGGATGATGCAACTCTTGCATCCTTGAGGGTTTTGACATATTCAAGATGGCCGCCAAAATGGCCGCCAAAACCGAAAATTCCCACGTATTTCCTTCTAAATGGTGTGAAAAATGAAAATAATTGATATTTCTATCCTATTTGGAAGGTGCTGAATCCGAATATGGATGATGCAACTCATGCATCCATGAAGTTTTTGAGATATTCAAGCTGGCCGCCAAAATGGCCGCACCAATTAAAACCAGAAATTCCCATGTATTTCCTTCTAAATGGTGAGAAATTGAAAATAATTGATGGTTTTACCCTATTTCGAGGGTGCTGAATCCGAAACTGGATGATGCAACTCTTGCATCCATGAAGTTTTTGAGATATTCAAGATGGCCGCCAAAATGGCCGCCAATTAAAAACGGGAATTCCCACGTATTTCCTTCTAAATGGTGAGATATGGAAAACAATTGATGGTTTTGCCCTATTTCGAGGGTGCTGAGTCCGAATCTGGATGATACAACTCTTGCATCCATGAAGTTTTTGAGATATTCAAGATGGCCGCCAAAATGGCCGCCAAATAAAACCGGAATTTCCCACGTATTTCCTTCTTAATGGTGAGATATGGAAAACATTTCATATTGTGATAGTGATGTAGAGAAGTGTACTGAAATTACCCAATATTACCTGTCTTAATCCATGAGCAGTTTTAATCTCTTCATCCATGAACACTCAAATTGGTTAATTGGTTTATATTGATGGTCTTGATGACATTGCTGAAGACACGAGTGGGACATTTTTATAATTATGCTTCAATTTTTTTCAATTATGATGTAACATTACATATTATGTGTATATGTATAATATGTATACGTATATATAATATATTACAAACACACACGTGGGGACGGTCACATCACAGGTAACGCGAAAAAAAAATTGAGTAAAAAAACAAACGACAACATGGAAGGTAATAATTTAAGTATAAGAAAATGTTAAGGAGTTTCCGTTCATACAGGACATTTTAGATGTCCTAAAACCTTCAAAGACCTTCAGCACCCTCATAATAGGGTAAGACCATCAATTTATTTTAAAACTTTTACCATTAAGAAAAAATATATTAACATTGGGATTCTGCCACTTACTTTGGCTGTCATCTTGATCGTCTAAAAACCCTAAAGAATGGATGAATTTCAACAACCAAGTTTCGAGGGTGCTGAATAGGGTCTAAAATTTTCCAATTTTTGACAGTTATATTGGCGGTCATCTTGGACATCTCAAAAACCCTTAAAAAGAATACGAAAGTTGCATCAACCAGGTTCGGACTCAGCACCCTCGAAATAGAGTAAAACCGCCAATTGTTTTCAATTTTACACCATTTAGAAGGTAACAGAGGGCTTACATGGAAAATTTCGTTTTTAACGGCCATTTAGGGGCCATTCTGGCGGCCATCTTTATTATCTCAAAACCCTCAAGGAAGCAAGAGCTGTATCCTGGTGCTTCAAATTCAGCAAACTCAAAATAGTGTAAAACCACCAACTGTTTTATATTTTACACCATTTAGAAGGAAATAGGGGGTCTACATATGAATTTCCGTTTTTGGCGGTCATTTTTGGCGACCATCTGTATCATCTCAAAACCCTTAAGGATGCAAGAGTTGTATTTTGAGCTTCGGATTCAGCACACTCAAAATAAGATAAAAACCACCAATGGCTTTCAATATATGGGAACTTCCGTTTTGGGTGGCCATTCTGGCGGCCATATTGAATATCTCAAAATCCTCAAGGAAGCAAGAGTTGCATCATCCAGATTCGGATTCAGTACCCTCGAAATAGGGTAAAACCATCAATTGTTTTCCATATCTCACCATTTAGAAGGAAATACGAGGGAATTTTCGGTTTTGCCGGCCATTTTGGCGGCCATATTGAATATCTCAAAATCCTCAAGGAAGCAAGAGTTGCATCATCCAGATTCGGATTCAGTACCCTCGAAATAGGGTAAAACCATCAATTGTTTTCCATATCTCACCATTTAGAAGGAAATACGTGGGAAATTCCGGTTTTAATTGGAGGCCATTTTGGCGGCCATCTTGAATATCTCGAAAACTTCATGGATGCAAGAGTTGCATCATCCAGATTCGGATTCAGCACCCTCGAAATAGGGCAAAACCATCAATTGTTTTCCATATCTCACCATTTAGAAGGAAATACGTGGGAATTTCCGGTTTTAATTGGCGGCCATTTTGGCGGCCATCTTGAATATCTCAAAAACTTCATGGATGCAAGAGTTGCATCATCCAGTTTCGGATTTAGCACCCTCGAAATAGGGTAAAACCATCAATTGTTTTCAATTTCTCACCATTTAGAAGGAAATACATGGGAATTTCCGGTTTTAGTTGGCGCGGCCATTTTGGCGGCCATCTTGAATATCTCAAAAACTTCATGGATGCATGAGTTGCATCATCCATATTCGGATTCAGCACCTTCCAAATAGGATAGAATTATCAATTGTTTTCAATTTCACACCATTTAGAAGGAAATACGTGGGAATTTTCGGTTTTGGCGGCCATTTTGGCGGCCATCTTGAATATCTCAAAACCCTCAAGGATGCAAGAGTTGCATCATCCAGATTCGGATTCAGCACCCTCGAAATAGAGTAAAACCATGAATTGTTTTCAATATCTCACCATTTAGAAGGAAATACGTGGGAATTTCCAGTTCGGGCGACCATTTTGGCGACCATCTTGAATATCTCAAAATCCTCAAGGATGCAAGAGTTGCATCATCCAGATTCGGATTCAGCACCCCCGAAATAGGGTAAAACCATGAAAAAACATTGGGTGGACGGTGAAACAAGGTTCAGCCTCTGGCACCCAGACTATTAGTGAAAGCAGACAAACCTCTTCTTTCCCTTTCTCCTTTCAACTATCCTATCTCTATGCAAGTCATCCCTCCCTCCTATTCTCCTTCTGATGTATATTATAACATTATGTTATGCTACGGGGGCTGCACGCAAATCAAGCTACGCTTATGCTGTAGCCCCTCTGTATTATTCAATGTAGTATGTTTTGTTGTACTTTTACTGTACACTGTACACAGGCAATGAACAAGAAAATACTAATATATTTAATATATTTATGTTTGTACATGAATGTGTATATGTACAATGATGACACAGAAACCAATAAATCAACCCAAATCAAATTTCCCCTTTAAATTATCTATGTATTAATAACATTGTGTTTTACACGTTTATAGCAGAAGAATTAATTTTCGTCATCTCTTTTCTTTTTACCCGATCAATTGACAATCGTGAGGTCATGACCTCATCCGATCACTCAATGTGACAATAGTTTCAAATGTTCAAGAATATTTTGCAAAAAAAAAAAAATAGAGAATATTTATGATTTCTTAAGTTCTATATTTCTATCATGTTTTGATTATAAAAAAAAAATCGTTCCTTGTTGTTTCTAAATTATTTGTCCTTTTATTGAAGTTATTTTTGGTCAGGTTTGCTTGTCACGATAAATTACAGTGTATCATGTTATGGTACATGTAAAAAGACCTTGTATTGAATCTTGTGTTCCACAAAAAAGCTTGTCCACTGCTTTTCATAATTTACAGTTTAAAAAAAATCATAGGTCCCCGGAAAAGATAACTCACTTACTACTACTCTCAAATGACTGTAACCTTTTCTTCTCTAAATCTCGGCCCAATATATTGATAACAACGGTAAATGATGAATTAATAAAGTCACCAAATGAATTTGCGATGGACTAACAAGACAAATTCATGCTCTGTGTCAACTCCTCATATATCAATAATAAACTATTTTACTAAACTTTGGTATATAGTAATGTTTACCTTTACATATCTCCTCTACATTTATATCCTTACCGTTCACAATGTTTTACATTGTCATCATTACACAACACCTGCACTGTTGCTGAACATTAACATATTATTTTGGATGGTATCACACGGTATTATGAGTGGTCCATGTTTTCCAATATCTGCTTTTCAGTGGGTTACGCTTTACAACAATGTCAAAGATGCTCTTCTGTAAACCTTGGAAAGTATACAAACACAACACTTAATTACATCTGTTTGACTAGACCTAATAACTTGTGAAAATCACAACGAATTTCGTGACTCGTCCAAGTTATATACTTCATCTCTAACTGACTGGCGAGCATTCACCTGTGACTTAGGTAATGTACTGGTATAAATCCATTTGAATGATAGAATGAATTACTTCGTGCTATTATCTTGCTTCCTTGATGAATCAAAATCTACATCGACGTCTTACGAAGTACCTAGGATTTTTCTAATTTGATTCGTTTGTAGATATATATTTCTAATATTCTGTATTATGTAACGTTGTGCTGAAAGTATTTCTTTCAAACTGCTGGAACAATATGATTTGTAAAATCATCTTTTTGTTATGCTTTTACCTTCTGTTTTTTTTTATGGACACAAATTGTAATAGAATTGAACTGAATTGGACTTTCATAATGGAGTGTGATTGACGGCCAATGTACAAATCTTGCAGTTCATAGGTCGAACTGAACGATTCTATTCTACAAGAATGACGCTCGCGGTAGGCTTTTGTCCGGCTAATGAGTGATAATCACTATCGCAGATCTCATTCGCAGATCTCATCGGGTATGTTCTCGACACATTTTTTTTTTTTTCAGGACTGCCAAGTGAGTGCTATAACAACGGCTTTAAAAAGGCTACGGACACACAATGCAACATGATTATCATTACAATCTCACCGATCTGTGAAGGCAAAGAGAAAGAGGTATACTCCTCGATCGTGATTGGTCGATGTCCTGAAGTCATGTAACCTCCCCATCACGACGTGACAATAGTAACACGATATGTATAATGCTATGAGTTGCATTGGCACGGCAGCAAACGCAATCAGTCGAACAGCTTTCAAATTGTGACAAGAAAGATTATATTTTCGGATTGTAACGTATATCCTTTGTTTACATTAAAATAATTGGGAAACCCTCGCGACGAGTTATCTTTTTATTCCTCATTTCAAATTAATGGAATCGAGGAGTCAATTTTTTGACAGTCAATACAGCCCGTGAGGAGACTTCAAAGCGAATCTTCGAAACTGATTGTAATAAGAATCAACAGTTCACGAAAGGAACATTCATGTATTTTTCTCTCCCGTTTGATGTCAGCAATTATAAACAGAGTAGATCACTGCGTAAACAACAACAACAACAAAACGCAGAATATATTTGTTTTGCGACATCGTGATAAATTGATAGACTTTTGCATTTATAGTTACGATACAAAGGATATTTCCATTTCAGCGTGAGATAACGCATTTAAATTATCCATGCGACACCGTGAGCTCATCATAACATTCTCTTGGGCTGGTTAGAATATCTCGCAGTGGTAGAGGCGGCATTTGAATGTTATATATCATCGCGCTACGAGAAGGCGTCTTTAGGATCGACTCCGGCGAGCAGACACCACAGGTTCTAGTAAAACGAAGTTTACAGACAGATGCATCTACTCGGCAAAGGTAAACCTTAAACAGAAAATAATTTCACCTTGGTCAGCTCTGTTGGTATTGAGCATACACCTATTATCTGTTGCCATCAGTACGTTTTACACATATGTGTAATTATTTTGTCAATGTTTCATAATTGTTACATGTGTAGATGAAATATTTTACTTTGCCTGTATTTTTTTCTCTCATTCTAATCAGTGTATGAATTGTATTGCATTGCTTATAATGAACAGGAAATGGAAACTAATGTGAAGAGTGAATCTCAATAAAAGTTGCAAATTTTAATCTGAATTTGAATCTCACAGAAGATTCGCAGTGAATGGAAAATTGGACAGTGGGCAACTTCGCTGTGGTTTTTTTTCTCTCTCGCTCGTACGCACGGCGTGGTTGATTTGCATCCACGGTCATCAAGAGGGTAGAAATAGTGGGTCAGATATGTGAAAAAGATGCTCACATCCGGCGGAAAGTATGAAATTTTGCATATCGGGGTATTTTGGGGCGCTGATTTCAAAAATCGCCGGATCCAAGAAATCTGGCCACGGGGTCGGCCGCCATTTTGAATTCCAATATGGCCGCCTTCAATGATCCCTATCTTCAGTTCTGAATGACATAAGCCATTCCAAATGATGTAACTAAATCCCGTTATATTCGTTACCGCAATATACTTACTTCTTCGTTACGCTTAGCCAAGCAACTGTATTTTGCTAATCAGTTTGAAAAATGTAAGTTTGACATTAAGAGTACGTGGAGGGTGATAAACACAGCTTTGAAATCCACCACTGTTACAAATTCCCCTACTCATATTTTGAATGACGGTCATCAAGTTGATGATCCACAGGAAATGGCCGATGTATTTAATGATTACTTTGTTAACTTAGGACCTGACTTTGCCAGCAAAATACCAAATACCCAGACAACTTTTCATTCTTTTTTAAAAGACAGGAATGCACAAACCATGTTTTTCATTCCTATTGTTGAAGAAGAAATCAAAGAAATTGTTGATAACCTAAATATCAAGAAAAGTATAGGTAAAGATGGTATTTCAGCTTTTCTTTTGAAGAACATAATAAATGAAATGATTTCTCCATTTACTTATATTTTCAATCAATCTTTATCTAGTGCAAAGTCCCAGATAAAATGAAAATCGCTCGAGTTGTTCCCATATACAAAAAGGGTCCAAAAGAATTTGTGAATAATTACCGCCCGATATCTCTTTTAACATCAGTTTCGAAAATTCTGGAAAGGCTTGTTTATAAACGAACTCTTAGATTTCTTGTTAATTGCAATATTCTTTCCAATTTCCAATTTGGATTCAGAAAACAACATAGCACAACTCACGCATTATTAGCCTTCATTGATAAAGTAGCTCATGCTTTAGATGATGCTTCCCACACCATGGGTGTTTTTCTCGATTTTTCGAAGGCTTTTGATACCATTGACCATTACATTTTGCTTTACAAGTTAAGCCATTACGGTATCCGTGGGAGAGCTTTAGAGTGGTTTAAAGACTATCTCACAAACAGAAAACAATTGTTTACATAAACGGTTATGAGTCAAGTACGACGTCAATTTCTTGCGGTGTCCCCCAGGGTTCTCTTCTTGGCCCACTTTTATTCATCCTGTACATCAACGATCTCCAAAATTCGTCACAGATTCTTTCTTTTATTTGTTTCGCTGATGATACAAATTTATTTCTGTCTCACCGTAATCCCACTACCCTTGTAAGCATAATGAGTAATGAATTGAAATCTGTTCAGTCCTGGATTTACGCTAACAAGTTATCATTAAATGTTGATAAAACACATTATATGCAAGTTATTCCTGATGATGTTAAGATTAATGATGTTAATCTAACCCGAGCAGATAGTACCAAGTTTTTAGGACTTTACATCGATAGCGACCTCTCCTGGAAAAAACTCATTTTAATTTTTTAAGCAAAATCTTGTCACGAAACACAGGAATCTTAAACAAAATGAATTTTTTTTTTTTTTTTTTTGCCCAGCCATATTTTGCAGATTGTATATTCAACCATGATTTTCCCATATCTTAACTTTGGAATTCTTGCATGGGGTAACGCATCCAAATACTTGCTGGATTCGCTTTTTCTTCTTCAAAAGCGAGCGATCAGAACTATTAATCATGCTGGGTATTTATCTCACACAAACGCCTTATTTCTGAAAAATAAGATTTTAAAATTGATAGACTTGTTTGATTACAACTTAGGTATTTTTATGTATAAATTTTCCTCAAAAGATCTTCCTTTTTTTTAACGGATGTTCATAAGAAACAATTCTGTCCACCACTATCCAACTCGCCAGAGTGACGCTTATCACCTTCCACGTACTCGAACAATTTTCGCTAAAAACACAATTATGTATACAGGTCCAAAATATTGGAATGATCTCCCAACAGAAGTTAAAAGCTGTTTGTCATTATCATCCTTTAAGCGTAAACTCAGACAGCATGTATTGAATAGCTACAACACACAAGTGCACTATATTCCTTTTATTATGCTCATGGCTGTTCTGTTATACTGCACGGTTGTTGCCATGTGAACAGACTTATGCATATATACATTTAGTTACATGCTCTCTCAAATTCGTGCCCATCGGTGTTTTTCCTTCCACTTCTAGTAAGACCTTCGGTCGTGTCGCATAGCGTCCATAGTTTCCCCTTCTTTCTTTCTTTCCTTTTTTTTTTTTCATGCGGCATTGCAGCTGGCTGGTATATCACATATAGGAATTGCAATTGTTCATGTTTTCCATTTTTCGAATCTTTCCCCGTGTCTACGGAAGCCGGAATGTTTAAACCCTAAAATTATGTCGTACTCACAATATCACTCCCATGTCAAAATTGCTATTAGAGCAACTGCTATAGTGTGCAGCATGTGGTTACTTGTTCTCATTTTATCACACACATAGGTGAGAAGAATCTTCTGTACCCCCGAATATTAATAGTCATTCTCTTTTGTTTATCCTTACTTTTGGTCTTTAATTTTTCCCGTGCTCCTCATCCTGTACCCCACACTAGGCTTTGTTGGGACCTACACTCAACAAGCTTTGCTTTTTAGTAGGTTCCATCGTATTTCTCTTTGCATCCTTTACTTTGATTGAAAATGACACATCGACCGCTATGTATTATGTTTGTATTCCTATTTCTTTATGTATCCAAGCTGGACATTCTGTATTATCATATTTTGTTATATCATGACTGTATTCTTCATCGAGAAATACGAAAATAAAATTGAAATTGAATTGAAATTGATACGTCTGACAAGCTGCACGGCGGCCAATTTGAAGTTTCCTACATTGTTAACATGGTGGAGTGTCAAAAATCTCTATCTCGGGTTTGTAAATAAAAATAGGCTACCTGATTGAGCGCGCGTTTGTAACT
Organism: Diadema setosum; assembly: GCF_964275005.1. Classification (NCBI taxonomy): domain Eukaryota; kingdom Metazoa; phylum Echinodermata; class Echinoidea; order Diadematoida; family Diadematidae; genus Diadema; species Diadema setosum. The sequence continues at coordinate 22,794,572 of NC_092694.1, forward strand.
GATTGAGTGCGCGCTGCTGTATTTACATTGTGACGTCAGCGAAAGGTGCATTATAATGCTTCATTTTGCTGCACTTTTTGGCATGCCCGTGAATGTTAGTCGTGATTTTTGTCTTCGCAGCCATATTAGAATTCAAAATAGCGGGCATTGCGTTTGTCAGACACATCACATTAGTCCATTTTTTAACTCAGTATGTTAAAATACTTGTTTGCACCTAATTCCAGCGTCACTCACCACTTAGAACTCGAGAAAGGGATTTTGAACATTTCGTCGAGGCGGCCATATTGGAATTCAAAATGACGGCCATTCATCAGACACTTCATATTCAATATGTCAAAACGCTCTTGTGTACCAAATTTTGGTGCCACAGTTCATTCAGAACTGAAGATAGAGATCTTTAAATTTGTTTTTTGATGACGGCCATATTGGAATTCAAAATGGCGGCCCACCCCGTGTTCAGATCTCTTGGATCCGGCAATTTTTGAAATCAGCACCCCAAAATACCCCTATATGCAAAATTTCATATTTTCCGCCGGATGTGAGCATCTCGACCAATTTTTGCTACATATCTGCCCTACTAAAATGTTTTGTCATTAATGTGCATGCTGTGTGTGTGTGTGTGCGCGCGCGTGTGTGTGCGTGTGTTTGTGCGTGTGTGTGTGTTTTGAGGTTGCATGATCGTGCTTTGACTAGGAACTGGCGTTCTTTGAGTTACAGAGATTGCGATAAAATTGCCTATCAATGAAAACGTGTATTGTCACACATAATGATTTACAGAAATCAAATTGAAATGTTTAATCGTTACTCAGTATATTATATATCAAAGATTACATTTAAAACCACACATTGCATTCACATTCATATATATATATATATATATATATAGGCCTACTTATATAATACACATATACGTATATACATGTAGATAAATATATATATACACAATTATATAATTTATATAATACATATATTGAGAAAGAGAGAGAGAGAGAGAGAGAGAAGGGTGATAATTAACTCCGTGTGAGATTGATATTTAACCAATTTTTGCTCAAAGATTTGTCAAGACACCTTTAGTTGTTGATATTGCTTAGCGACTGTATTAAAAACATGTGATTGATATTGCGGCAAAACAACATACTAGTAGTTTATCTACTGCGCATTTATATTGCGCAGTGGGAAGGAGTGCATGCTATCATGGGAGGCGGGGCACAAAGTAAACGTCACAGAGAAGCACTTTAGTTTTAGGAGTGATAGAGACAGTCTGGTAGAAATACTCAAATACAATAAAACATGTTTTGTCGTTTCATGGTGAGTTCTCCGGCTATCAATGATTGACAAAGATGGTCCATATTCCATAAAGCCCAATTCTGCAACTAAGATTGACAACTAACTCTTTAATTGTAAAGATTTGTGGACTATAATGGGCATCTTCGATGTATGTCGCCATGTTACACTGGCTCTTCTGTCCTCTTCAGATCAAATGAAACAAATTACACTGAAAAGTGTTGATGACATAGGAGCCTCACATATTTCAGAATTGTAGCAGTGTTATTGTTAAGTACAGATAACTTTATGCATGTTATTGTTAAAGCAAGTTACGATTAATCGGTTCGGGAAAAATAATGGCGGCCCAAACTATAGGTAGACAGCCCCATTATTTGAGAATTTAATAGTTAAGATCTAAACCCGACATGATGATTATAAACACAAGAAAACTCGCGACGTAAATCAAAGTGCATTCAGAGTATATGCAACATGAAGTGTATGTACATAAAAAAGATAAGGCCTACTAGCAATATAAATGACTTATCTTATTGCCAGTAACGGGGTAAACAAGACATATATTTTTTTTTCTGGTAAAATAATGATAATGCACTATCTTAATCAAAATGTTACAAGCATTTTTGTAGCCTTGATTTCTAAAGACAATATTAGACAACCCCACTGAAACTGATGCTTTTCCTTGTTAAACTGTGTTTTTTTTTTCTCCATAGAAGTTTCAAGAAGATCAGTTTGCATTCCAGTCTGGCAAATTCATGCTTAATTATAACATAAACTATCTACCTACGATATAGAATATTTCACTATAGATATATTGCATCGAAATGGTCACTTACTTATGACGATCCGACTCAACGATGCAATGAATTCCATCTATCCTTGTTGAGAACCCTTCATAAACAAAACATTTTTGTTTATACATGTTGTGGACAAAGATCTAGAAATAACTTATACAACAGTCCAAATGAATATTCTTTACACGTTACATAAATGCAAACTATTCTCTTGCCAGTATAGAATAAGATGATTAAATTACGAATGCAATAAAATTTGTGTTTTCACATGTCTTGATGATGGAGTGGCGTGGTCTATTATACAGACTTCTCTTCTTTTTTTCCTCTGATTCTTCTGTTCTCTTTTGTCTTCTGTATCATTGTTTTGTCGTTTTGTTAGGTCATTGTCTTCTTTTCTTTGCATGATGTAGCGTCTAATTTTGTTTACGCTTGTGTACGCTTACATTTTTGGTATTGTGTGTGGGCAATTAAGTGTTGTGTATGTGCGTGTTGATGTATTTTTTCTCACATTTTACGGGTACACACGGATCAATGAGTGTGGTGTCAAGTGATATTGATATCTGAGTCGTAAATTGTAATTCCTCTGTGCTTTTACAAGATCACTGTGTACATGTTCAATCATTATTTCGTTATTACCTGCATACCATTTGATGTTTATATATTGTACCTGTACATTAATAGATTGTGGATAATGCGTTACTTGCATTTTATGTATATGCTTTTCAGTGGACCATACTTTTTCATCGTTATACTTACTTTTATGTCAATCTTACAAAGTATGTATTGATGTTCTTAATTTTCTACTTATTTGCATTTATATTTCGTTATATATCTTATCATAATCTATAAGGTATTTCTTCCAAAGTGATAAAAAAATATGAATCGTGTAATGTATGCTTTGTATCTTATTTAACTCTCGTTAGAGGTAAGTAGCTGGTAATTGAATTGTTTTGCAACGGAAATATATATGTTAATAATGATCACTATACTACCATATTTCAATGGAGGCTATGTTAAAAAAAAAAATAATGGCCGCCGTGGCTTTCCTTGACATAGGTGAATCTACATGATGATGATTGTGTACAAACTTTGGTGCTTTTGTAGACGAAACTGAGCAAGTATTTCACTTTGCCTTTGGACTAACTTGCAACTCTATAAAAGGAAAATCAACCCTGATACGTTCAAATCTGCATCATATGACTGAATGCAGCTATTTTCATGACAGCGTAGGTGGAAACGAAAATAGTATCCGTAATATTAAAAAAGCTGAATATATAATGAAGTGGTCGTTCAGCGAAAGAGCAATGCTGGTTAATGGACAGGAAACCAATAATACCAATGAGCCATTAGCAAATTATATTTCTTTGATGAGAACATCAAATGACTGCCCACATTTGCCCACAGCTTAACGTAAAATGTGCTCCAAGGTTTCAACTCCAATACCATGCAGGCTCTAACTGTTTGCGTGCAATAATTAGCAACAGCAGAATAGCAGCAGCTGCCCCAACCATTCTACAAAAATAGACCTCTACAGCCAAGCTAATCAAGTTTCGATGTTTACTACATTGTACAACAAACAAGCAGACCTGGGCAAACACGTAATTTCACACACACAGGACGATTCAATGCTGAAAAAAAAAAGAGAGAAATAAGTAAAACAAACCATAAACGAAAAGGAACGAAACAATTCCCTCAAATTCAAATTGGTGTAACAATACAAAAGTACTGGAGACCGACTTGAGTAAATACTGACTGACTGAATATTCTTTACACGTTACATATGAAATGAATGCAAACGATTCTCTTGACAGTATAGAATAAGATGATTGAATTACGAATGCAATAAAATTTGTGTTTTCACATGCATGTTTTGATGATGGAGTGGCGTGGTCTATTATACAGACTTCTCTTCTTTTTTCCCTCTTATTCTTCTGTTCTCTTTTGTCTTCTGTATCATTGTTTTGTCGTTGTTTTGTTAGGTCATTGTCTTCTCTTCTTTGCGTGACGTAGCGTCTAATTTTGTTTACGCTTGTGTACGCTTACATTTTTGGTATTGTGTGTGGGCAATTAAGTGCTAGTGTATGTGCGTGTTGATGTATTTTTTCTCACATTTTACGGGTGCACACGGATTAATGAGTGTGGTGTCAAGTGACATTGATATCTGAGTCGTAATTTGTAATTCCTCTGTACTGTCACAAGATCACTGTGTACATGTTCAATCATTATTTCGTTATTACCTGCATACCATTTTATGTTTATATATTGTACCTGTACATTAATAGATTGTGGATAATGCGTTACTTGCATTTTATGTATATGCTTTTCAGTGGACCATACTTTTTCATCGTTATACTTACTTTTATGTCAATCTTACAAAGTATGCATTGATGTTCTTAATTTTCTACTTATTTGCATTTATATTTCGTTATATATCTTATCATAATCTATAAGGTATTTCTTCCAAAGTGATAAAACAATATGAATCGTGTAATGTATGCTTTGTATCTTATTTAACTCTCGTTGGAGGGAAGTAAATGCTAATTGAATTGATTTGAAAAGGAAATATATATGTTGATAATGATCACTATACTACCATACTTAAATGGAGGCTACTTTAAAAAAAAATGGCCGCCGTGGTTTTCCTTGGCATAGGTGAATCTACACAGTGGCGTATCTAGGGAAAACGGCGCCCGGGGCAAGCACGAAAATTGCGCCCCTAATTTCTGAAAAAGTGTTCAACCCCAACACCATCCCGGTAGGGACTTTAAACAAAGTCCACATGATGCTTTTTCAAGCACTTAAAATGGATCTTTTGAGGGTGATTTAAATGTAATGAATTTTAATAGATTTTGGCGAGCGAACGCAGCGAGCGAGCCGAAAATTTTTGTATTTCAGCTTACAAAACATGGAATTCTTGTCATTTTTTGCTTATTAAATCTCACAATTATAGTGACGATCTTATAGATAACGATTTATACCAACAAACTGAGGACTTGAAAAAATACTCTAAATTAGTACGAGCGAGTGAGCCGAAATTTGTATATTTCCGCGTCATCATTACGTTTTTTTTTCTTATCTTTTTTGATTTTTCTTTTGCGCCCCCTCCCCCGTACGCTATATTCGAAACCGTTGGCGTCCTCTTTTGATCCAATCGGCGATCGCTTCAGAACGAATGAAATTGCAGTCGCTGCTCCGTGTAACATTTTTCCTGCTAAATATAAAACGACATGAGTGAACACAATAGACATTATCATTTTGTGCGCGTCATCGTCACGTTTTGTTCTTATCTTCTCTTTTTTTTTAATACAAATTTTGGCGAGCGAGCGCAGCGAGCGAGCCGAAAATTTTTGTATTTCAGCTTACAAATCATGAAACTCTTGTCATTTTTTGCTTATTAAATCTTACAATTCTAATCAAGATATAGTGACGGCCTTATAGATAACGATTTATACCAACAAACTGATGACTTGAAAAAATATTCTAAATTAGTACGAGCGAGTGAGCCGAAATTTGTATATTTCCGCGTCATCATTACGTTTTGCCCCCCCCCCGTATGTTCGAAACCGTTGGCGCCTTCTTTCGATCCAATTGGCGATCGCTTCAGAACGAAAGAAATTGCAACCGCTGCTCCGTGAAACATTTTGCCTGCTAAATATAAAATGATATCTGTGAACACGATAGACACTGTCATTTTGTCATCATCACGTTTTGTTCTTACCTTCTGTTTTATATAAATTTTGGCGAGCGAGCGCAGCGAGCGAGCCGAAAATGTTTGTATTTCAGCTCACAGAACACAAAATTTTTGTGTGAACACAATAAACATTGTCATTTTGTCCGCGTCATCATCATGTTTTGTTTTTATCTTGTTTGATTTGGTTTTCTGCCCCCCCCCACCATCCACCATTCTCCCCCCCCCCTTCCGAGCGAGTTTTTTTTTCCCTTCTTCTTCTCCTTTTCTTTTTTTTTTCTTCTTCTTCGGTTTTTTTTTTCGTTTTTTTGCGCCCCCAAGGAGTGGCGCCCGGGGCACGTGCCCCCCTTGCCCCCCCCCCTAGATACGCCACTGAATCTACATGGTGATGATTGTGTGCAAACTTTGGTGCTTTTGTAGACGAAACTGAGTAAGTATTTCACTGGCCTTTGGACTAACTTGCAACTCTAAAAGGAAAATCAACCCTGATCCGTTCAAATCTGTATCATATGACCATTTTCATGACAGCGTACGTATAGATGAAAATATTACCCGCAACATCAAAAAGCTGAATTAATGAAGTGCTTGGAAAGAGCAATGCTGGTTAATGGACAGGAAACCAATAATCCCAATGAGCCATTAGCAAATTAAATTTCTTTGATGAGAACGTCAAATGATTTCCCACATTTGCCCACAGCTTAACGTAAAATGTGCTCCAAGGTTTCAACTCCAATACTATGCAGGCTTTAACTGTTTGCGTGTAAGAATTAGCAACAGCAAAATAGAAGCACATGTCCCAACCCTTCCACGAAATTAGACCTCTACAGCCAAGCTAATCTAGTCGCGATGTTTACTACAACAAACAAGCAGACCTGGGCAAACACATGACTTCACACACAGAGAACGATTCAATGCTGGAAAAAAAGGAAAAATGATTAAAACAAACCATAAACGAAAAGGAACGAAATAATTCCCTCAAATTCAAATTGGTGGAACAATACAAAAGTACTGGAGACCGACTAGAGTAAATACTGACTGAATATGCACATAGAAAGGTTTCTGAGATATTTCATTGTTATGTGTTCACAACTTCATGCATCTCGTTAAAAAAAAAATCAAGTTATAGGTGAACTATCATTAGTCTGTGTCATGCGATTTTGTTTTGTACTGAAGGCATTTGGTCCGCACGAAAGATAATTAACTTTTGTAATACTCTTATGATGTTCATTATTTATTTTACCAAATTGGAAAGATGATGTGTTTGTCAAAAACAAAAAAACGAAAGGAAGAAAAAGCAACTTACGCAAAACAGATTAAATATCAAACAAAAGTAGGAGGGTTAATGATATACTATCCAAGAAGATATTGCTAAAGTCAATTGATTACAGATGACGATAGGATTTCGTGGATATGAAAGGAGAGAGATAGAGCAACTAAAACATTTTGGCAGGACCGTTCTTTCTTACCATGTCTTTACCCCCCCCCCCCCCCTTCTCCCCCCACCTCTTCCGCAATAGGACTGAGTAGGCACTCTGTCCATGCAGAGAATAGCTCAAAGCCAACGTTGGTTCAGGCAAAACGATCAAGAGAATTCCAGTTTTCACCTGTAATGAACAAGTATCAGGCAGAAATTCTACAAGAATGAATATAAAACGTTCATTTTTTGGAAGGGGGGGGGGGGAAGCTGGGAGGTGGGAGGAGGCTGTTGCTGAAGGTCAGGAAACTTTGCCGTATGCCCATGGCAGATGCATCTCTCATTAGGGGGAATTGAATTTAAAATATTCATTTTGCGGGCAAGTGCTGTGAAGTGCAGTCAATGACAATCCAATTAAATTAATACTCATGTAATCGTTTCAACAATGTAAAGTTCTAGGTAAACTGCCGAGTCTATGTAATGCTACTTCGTTATATACTGAAGGCACTAGTTTCGAATGAAACTAAAGAAAGCCAACCTACGCACTTAGCGTATGCTCCTTTATAAAAAACAAAACAAAACAATTAGAGTTGCATGAGTTTGATGACCTTAAGGAGTTTAAATGTGCACCGGTCTATTACAGCACATAAGTATGAAATTACCTGTTGATTTGTTCTTTTACAATTCATTCTGTAAAGCTCTGAAGTATCAGGACCACTTCAATATACAGCTCGGTTTGATGATGATACCTATAAGAGCTCTCCGCCACGTTTTCAGACTCACCATGTTCATGAGGTATTGCAGTTCAATATACGTCAGATACTGACGACTTTATACACTTTTCGGCATTTATCTAAGAAAAGCATGTAATTAATCAAATATTTCGTTGGAAGGATAAACACTGGCGGTAAGATTAAAGAGTTCATCAATACATGACAAGATGGTGATATTAGGGAGCTTTAGAGGGAAAAAAAACCTTATTCTGAGCATGCGCAGAATGGCCTATCAAAGTCGATCTATTTATAGCTTGCGCTATTTTTACGTCCGCTCAATTCACGACGTAGAGAGTGCGTAGAGAGCTACTTCATGCACCGATCATATGGGGAAGCCATTTTATCTTTTATAGGTTGCGTCTAAAGTAATCTAATCTAAAGTACTGTTTAGCACGACGCAGGGAAGAGGAGAACGTCTAAAGAGGTTCCAACCTCTTTGAGAACGTCCAACTAAAGCGTCATCTCACACGTCCGCGCTGCAAATCTAAAGCTCTCTGTTGACTTCTCAGACCCAAGAATTCGAGAGGACATATTGAAACATCCCGTGGATCCAAGAAGTTGAGAAGACGAGATCTCATATTACACGTCTCGTCTTTTCCCTTCTCTTACCGCAATGTCGAGAAGGCTACAGGAATATATTTCGTCTTTTTTGTCTATTTCGAGGGCAATAACATATCCCCTTCCTCCTGAAGAAAGTATAAGAGCTCTTTCTTTATGGTAGAAATATTCATTTTTTGTACTCTCTTTACATGATTTGTGTATCGTTCCGGCTGCATAACATCCCCAACCTGCCAATCGGTAAATCTGTCTATCAATCGTTGACAATACATTAATATCACCAGAACTCGGAACCAAAACTACGAAACATTTATTAGCTGATTTGTTTAAACGTCACGGACGTGTTTTGTAATATTTCCGCATTCACCGAGAGCACAGAAAAAGGAGGGAAATTACAGAGTATGGATGCCAAATGTAAGCCGAAGGTGTCGGATATGCGCTGTTGAGGGAACATGCTTGGATCGCCGATATAGAGAATAATTATTCATAAACCCGTCTGTCCTATCATCGATATTAATTGCAAGCTTTCACAAGCACGACGCGACCTTCGGTTTGAGCGTGCCTTGTGCAAATTGGCTTCTGCGCATGCTCAAGAACGAATAGGGCCCCGTCCTCCTGAAAATTAATCGAGAACGGTTCTCTGCCAATAAGCGGATCGAGCTTTAGTTGTTAGCCAATCAGCGAGTAGCGCGGAATGTAAACATACGTGTACATGAAATGTAAACAAGCTTCGTGCATTTAGGCTCTTACCGGTTTATAACACATACAAGCACAAATGATTCGTGATCATTATGATTATGTTTACAGCTCGTATATTCCTTACACTGAGTTGCGCTTAGATCGATTCACCACTGATTAAGAAAAAAGCAAAGCAAAAAACAAATATAGAAAAGAGATGCTAATAGAAGTTCACCATGAATTATATGCAGATGTCAAAGACTCCTAAACACTACGAGAGGCTGTTTTCTGCAATGATTAATATTACATCATAGGGCCTACGTGAAAAATATTTCACACTTAACGTGTTTCAAAAGTCGGCAATAACTTTCCAAGCAAGCATAAACCAAGAAGAGGCCGCCTGTTCCCATCTTACCTAAACGGGTAACATTTCAGCTTGTTCTCTTTTATTTTCTTTTGTGCCTGTTTATTAGTCTATTTTGCTCACAAATTCAGCCTGTAATAAAAGATATAAGAAAGAGATTTGTTTGGTAGCATTTAATCTCAGTGTTCAGTTTGAAATATTATTTGATCAATCAGTTTTAAAGTTTTTAAGTTTCTGCACTTCTTAGGATGCACTAATCCGCGTGCTGGAATATCGTTTTGAATAGAAAATTCTTTACCATCTGGTATAACACACATTTCACATAGCCACCTGCCTGAGTACACACGGGACTAATTTTCAACGGGTTAAGGCTGTTCGTCTGGGGAGTTGCCAATCCATCTTAACGAGAGCAGTGAAACCAGCGGGAATGGCCTTAGAAAGACTCTGTCCTTCAAGTTCGTTGAGGTGTGGCAATGTACATGAGCGTCGCCATTAAGCGATGTCTATTATGACTGACTTTCTATAATGAACACTGTGAAACATCTACTAGTATTTGTACGGATTCTGTTTTGCTATAAGTAAGCATCTGTTTCCAGAAATGTTAGAAGTGACTTTTATTGACTTAATATAAGAATGAACCAAAAAGAAAGAAAGAAATTGTCTTAATAAAGAAAAGGAAAAGTCATCGTGTAGAAAAACTGTAGTCGCAACTCTTGACGATTCGGAAATAATTTAAAGGAGTATCTCCATCCCATCACCGCTTCTCCTCTTAATCGCCTTTGTCTCTTAGTGTTTGTAGTTATCTATTTATTATTTTCATCGGTTTTCATTTTTTGTTGTTGGTTGATTTACCTTTCTTACTGCTATATGTATCTGTTTGAAAAAAAAATGATACTGTGGTGTTTTTAATGGTGCTTGTCAAGTTAATATTGTAACAAATACACATGAAACGGCTTGTCGTGGTGAAGTCAGTCAGTGCTAATTAATCGAAGTAATTTTCTTCCTGCAAACGTATATTCTTTACAGATAACTGCACCGGAATGGCACTTGAAAATACGTCTCTTTACTTCTTTTGTGCGCTACTGCTCGTCTCTTTAGGTATGTAACACGATTGATGTAGGTCAAACATCCAGTAAAGTTGGTGACGTTACGTATGGGCAAAGATGTAAAGACAACAATTTTTTTTTTCACTTTTCTAGAATTTATGAAAGAGCACTTTATTCACCTCTTTCAAAAAGCAGCGGGATTGGCATAACTCCTTCATGGATTGTTCGTTTTTCCTTAACCTTCGTTGATGTATGCTGCTAATACTAAAGCATTCACTTAATCCAAACGTATTTCATGGGTTTCAAAATTCCCTGCAACTTTATTGTAGATACTATCGCTTTCATTAACACGTTATCTAATAATAATATTTGATTTGTTTTAAGATTTATTATGGTCTGATTTTATGTCAATATTGTCTGGGGCAAATCATTTTTGGTCCCATTTTTAATTCTTCTTTTCCTTTTCTATTTGAAACAACAACAACACACAAGCCTAACCAGTTTGATTATCTCTCTGGCATTGGACTTTTGCCAGATCTACAACATATAACAATGAGAATATTGAAGTAAATAAATGATTATTTATATACATGTCATGATAGTTTAACGATAAGACACTGAGGGTGAGGATACATAAGGATAACCAGTGTACTGTTGAGAGGGATGCCAATACATGATATCTTAACCGAAAATCAACTTTAAATAGAAGAGAATTTATAATATGACAATGCAAATAAGGACAAAACTTACTGGATTTTGAGCAGCCGGGCTTACGTGTATGTTACATAATATAAAGTGCGAGGGGTGGTGTAATAAGTCATAATTACCGGGTAAAGTATCGCGCCTAAATAGTGATCGGGATATATCGTTACATGTGGATATGTCTATGACCTGCTACAAGTCAGAGATATTCAAGAAGGTACATACATACTCTATTATAGGTAATTATATTCATTTATGAACGGGAATATTTTGGTTCTCTATAGCGGCTGCAGTGTCTGCCAGAGGGCTAGAAGGGCGTACATCGACGTGCTCCGATGGATACGGTCTAAATTACACCCTTCCGATGGTCAGGAGGTGCAAAAACGGAACCATCCCGAAGTTGACACCCTTTCTCTCTGTCAAAGCTAGCCGGTGCCATAGGCCGAGCAGAATAGGCATTCCAGAGGGTCGCCGTATCTGTAGAATACCGGGTAAGACCACTAAAGCATGATGACAAGTTTCTTTGAAAGTAGTTCCGAGGTTATGACTTAGTAACAATGAAGATTGAATATCTCTCATGCTTTAATGCTTGTCCTTCCTGTTCATGAGATGCAATCACCGGTATCTGAGCGCTGTGTCAGAAAATCGTAATTGATTCCCAGTTTGTTTAAATCATTATAATGGATATACAAAATGATACATGCTAATGAGACGATTTAAGGCTAATGCCAACTGCATCCTATTATGTAATTGGGTGAAACATCCATCATGCAGGCCTATTCCTTTTAGACAACAAAGGTACCCTCCTACACCTTCTCCATAATAGCCTACCAAGTTGCCACAACACTAGTACATTACGTGATGCAGTGTGTCGTCGCGTTACCAGTGTTAAGTCAGAGACCACAAACGGAAGAAAATTTGTCGAAAGCCAAGTTTAGCGATAGTACTTTTACACTTTTTTCTTTTTCAATTCCCTTCGAATGAAGCACGCCATTTGATATAATAACGATGTAAGCCTAGAATCCAGAGAATTCATAATTGCCAGAAATGAAAAAAAAAAAAGGAATATAAAAGAGCAGACTCCACCCGGCTTAAAAAACCAACATTTCGGCCAGTCCCGGCCCCAAGGAGGAGGGTTGGGCATGGTGTTAGCAGTTCCACCCAGTAAAAACCCTACAGCTACAGATTCTCCAACAAGAGAATTAACAATCAACGTGAACGTGGGAGAGGATGGTTCTTCAGCCGGAGAGCTCATGGCGCCGCATGGGGAAGGCCGGTATCCAAACCCCCCTCGGCCGATAACAGTTGTTATCTTCCAGGTCCACCATTGCCATCCAAGAAACATCTGGCAACGAGACTAGACGCTGATATCAGGAGGCTCCGACAGGCTATACATGGAGGAAAGTGGAGATACTGGCACAAAATCGGCCTGGTTGGAGAAATCTTGTTGGTGCCCTATATGTCCCAAGAGGGATGATAAGCGTTATATATATATATATGTATATATATATATATATATATATATATATATATATATATATATATAACACAGTGCTTATACATAGCGCATATCACTACCGCGGTGTCTCTATGCGCTTTAAGGGAGTTAGTAAGTAGGGCGTTAGTAAGTAAAGTGAGTGATGACTCTTGATACATGTAAGTTTCTCAATCTTCCTCTCTCATCAAGATTGCAGCAAGAAACCATGTGAAAACGGATGGTGCGAAGAGACAATGACCAACTACACCTGCCATTGCCCTGATGGAACAGAAGGGCGGAAATGCACAGGTACGAGCTTCCTTGATGTTTTTTAAGCAGAGAGACCGGTTGGTATTCCGGCATGTTTCTCTCTAAACAATTCCTTTGTCCATTCTGATGGTACCTATATTATTCACTCAAAAACTTTGCCTCTGTAGAGTATGCTGTTCTTTAGTTGTGTTCATACTGTTGTTGCTGTTCTGCTCATTAAAACAATGAGGAGGAGGAGAGAGAGAGCGAAACTCGACGTTTCATTTCATGGCACTATGATTACTTGTGCGTTTCTCTATTCGAAACTCCCAATGCAATATAATCAGGTAATCATCGGTCTCTAAGGTGAATTCACAAAGACATATACTGACGGACCCAGGTCACACACTCACATAATCGCGGGTTGCCATGACTTCAGAAAGACGTTGTATTAAAAAAAAACTTAGTTCTGCGACATTATGGCTGTATCACACTCGAAGTGATTTTCTACCTAGCCTAAGAATGATTTTCTGTTGTTGTTTCGTCCTTTCATCTCAGAGCAGTTTCTGAGTTTCAGAGAATTCTAAAAGAATTATCCCTTTTCCATAATGTGCATTTGAAGTTTGAAAGCACACTTTTTTTTTTATCACTGCGTCTTATTTCCATGTGTTTATCTCCATGCTATACAGATATCGATGAGTGTACGAGCAATCCGTGTCAGAATGGAGGAACGTGTCAGAACGCAATCAACATGTATGCATGCATTTGTCCACCAGGTTATGGTGGGTCGGACTGCCAGACGGGTAAGTCGGGATTCGTAAAATGTCGAATTATAACCTGTATCAAACGGAATTGACAGACAAAACAAATTTCAATTCAACTGGTTTTCAATCCTGTATATTGCACAATATATGTATGTATGTATATAATATGCAAACACACATAGTTTTATGAAGAGTTTGATCGAAAGCGAGTTAACTCCTTCTGGTTGATTAGAGATATTTGCGAGTAAAGATGCTCAAAAGCAAGGAAAATGATAAGAAAATATGCGATATTTTACATCATAACTTCAAGAAAATACTTGGTTAACAGGTATTACTTTTCTCTATCTGATGATGGACTTACTTTAAAATATGTTTTAAAAAATTACGTTTGTGTGATCAAACTGTTGATATTATAGGAGAAAGAGAGAAAAAAAAAACTTAAAGAAAATATTCCTGGTTGAGAATGTATAATTGTCCTTGATAAACCATCGAACCAACAAAATTTAGACCATCAGAATCTGGTAGTTTACAGCATAAAAATGTTTTGCGGTCCTTTGAATTGTGTTTGTTGTTGTTGTTGTTGTTGTTGTTGTTATTGTTTGAATTGTTGTTGTTGTTATTGTTTGAATCGTGCATTTTAATTTTATTAGTTTTATATCAATTCACTTCTTGTTATTATTCCTTCACTTGAATAACAGATATCGACGAGTGTGCGAGCAATCCATGTGGGAGCGGAAGAACGTGCCAGGACGCTGTCAACATGTACTCATGCCTGTGTTCACCGAGTTACAACTTGTCAAAATACCAAACGGGTGGGATGGGATTCGAAAAGCGTTCAAATAGAATCCGTTCGCTGCAGTTTTAAATTCTCTCCAATAATAGAGAAACTACGGCTTCTTAAAGGGACATTCTAGAAGACTTTTTTTATAGATAATTTCACATCATGTAGTAGATAATTCGATAGTATGTGATAGTGCATGCCATGTATAGATTTGTGGATTTTATCGTGGTCCTATACAGCAGATAGACCAATGCTCTGGAAAAGCCAAGATAATTACACTTAACGAGGATGATGACATAGGAGGCTCACATATTCCCAAAATGTAGCAATGCAATTCCTCGCAATACCACTTGCTCAGCAACAATTTCACCTGTGTAGAATGCATGCTTTCTTCTTTTGTTCTGCTTCCTCGAGCGCCAAATCATGCATTTTTATGTGACGCTGCTATGTCTCGTTCATTATGATTTGAAATGAATTTTTAAAAACCTTCTTATTCCTCATCCCAATCACCATATTCTGAAACTCTGTACCCAGTGTTAACAATTTCTTAATGTTGAAATGCTTAAGACTGAATATCATTAAAGTCGTCTTTAATGGTATGGGTCTGAGAACAGCTTGAATGGAAATCATGGGCTCCATGCTTGGATGAGATTGAATTCACATTTGCTGAAATTGTGATTTTGATTATTAAGGAAAGGAATAAGGATTGAAAAAAAAAAGATGCATAGACCTTAGCTATGTTGTGTTCTTCTTTGACAGATCTCAAAAATAGATTACTGCTGCAATCGACAGGGACACCAGAAATGAAATAAACAGGAAGATATACCAGTACATAGTAATCATACATGTTATAATCTCTTATTGAATACCGTTAGATTTCCACTTAAGATAACAAACATTTCAGGAGGCGGTCAACATGTACTGTTGTTTGTGTTCACAAAGGTTAGGTAAGGAATCGAATGCATTGACATTACAATTTGTTGACAAAAAAACAACAACAAAATCCCCGCCAATAAAAAACGTAAGTCTCAACAGGGTCGAAAGTTAAGAAAAAGAACAAACAAGTGATTTTGATTCAATATCCTGTTTGACTGGGTTCTCTGTGCTCTTTCAACGTTTCATTTTCACAAATTTGACCCCGGGAAAAAGCTACAAAGTATTTCAAGGACAATGTCAACATGCTATCCTCTCAATACACAATTGTTATTAGATCTCGCTCTAAAAAGAAAAAAAAAGAGAGAAAAGATGACATTGACATTGTTCGATGATTATCATTTTGGACATAACGAATCAAAATGATGAATGTCATAATCAAATCACAAAATCATAACGAATCAAAATTTGTTTAATGAATGACAGGTGTCATTTGCGTGCGTCATGTTATATGTCACACATCACTGCCAATGTCGATTGGCTTGATTGTCCCAGTAGCTATCCCGTTGATGTTCGCCACTGACCCCCCGAACAAGCGGATTCTGGTGGCTGACCTTGAAAGACTCGACTTCACCGTGTTTATCACTCTGTACGAGAAGCCGTTTGATGTAGCGTATGACTCATTGGAAAGGAAGCTTTACTGGTCCAGCACCAATCACGTTCGCCGTTCCTGTCTACTAGACAAGACTCCAGAACATGTTATCGATGCTAACAGTAAGTTGAGTATTAAAACGTGTATGTTCATTTATGCATACACAATTATCCATACGTATGCTCATAATTTTATGCTGGTATGCTCGTATGCTGGTGACAGGACAATAGTTTGCGATATAGCAGATGACGCCATGAGAAGCGAGTTCTAGATCACAAGGTGACGAAATGTTGAAAATGGCATGAATACTGAAAGAACCAGGAAAGCGAAATGGTCACGGTCAATTGGAAACATTAAAAATGCATTCATTTTTTTGTATATTAAATTGGCTTATTTCCACTTTGTAAGTCCAAAGACAATGTCCACCTACGCACAATTCTTCAATCAGTCGTACTTCAGATTGGAGTACATAATTATTACCCTTTTTTGTAGATAGTACGCCCTATAATTATGAAAATTAGAAATCAACAAACCCTGATTAAAAAAAAACGAACAAACGGGAAAAGAATAGAAAGATAACATTATTCATGTCATGTCCACTATGCCCCAAGAGTTTACACAGTGTGGAAGTTCCTCCATTGCGTGATGAAGGTGAAGGAGAATATAAATCTAACTCTGCAATAACTCCCGCATTCTATCATTTTCTTTCAAAGTGCCAACAACTGCGCGTACAAGTTCATTTCTCGAAGACGCATAACGTTTTAATGTGCAAGTGCCTAAATCAGTGATCATGAAGAACGAGAAAACATGATTACAAGTTAAAAAAAATAAATCGGAAAAAGCAATCAAGAATTGTCTTAACTCATACCTGTTTAACGTGGCTGAAAGACAAGACCAATTCGCTCTTTTAGGGTATACCTTGGTTAGTATAAAAAAGATAATCAATTATATACGTATTCAATGTTAATGATGTAAACACACCCTCACACCTGCATTATCCGCACTCAACCCATCCCCCTACTATACCAGTCATTGCCAGTACGATTGTATAACATAACAATCTATTATTATCAATGCCATAATGGGTATAGGCTGGCCTGCCTGTCGCTTTGACAATGCAATATACTATAGTTTTTCCCGGCCAATTTTGCACTTTTGTCATTCCAATTCCTTATTGCTGTCTTCAATTTAGGAAGATTTAGCGTAGATGACATGTTCGATGTTTCAATTTTATGATCTCTTCATTCAAATTTATTTTGGAGCATTCAAATTAACCTCATACTAATTGACACTTTTTCAATTCAAATTCGTAAAACAAGCACCATTTCGTTATTCATTCATTAAATTTAGAATGATATAGTCACGCGATGACGTATATGCTGCACTCGTTCAGTCGAATTAATTTTTGGGCATCCATTTTAACATCTTTTGCGGTCAATTTAGCACATATGTTTATGCTTTGGTTCTCTATTGTTTGGTAAGCATAATTACATTTCACATTTTCGAATTCAGTTGAAAGATTTTGGCAACAGTTCTTTTTTAATGTGCTTATTGAGTCTCCCATTCAGAAGATTGTGCATGTGGTAACAACTTATCTGGCAGTTGTCTGGCCGTTGAGCGCTTTATTCCGAGTGTGTGGGTCAGTTCTAGGAAGTCCTATAATTATTCTTTCTCTGTCTTCTTGAGATATACGTCTGTATTTAACTTGTGCTGTCATGACTGTAAGAAGATGAAAATAATTTGTAGGTCTACAATGACATGTATGAAAGAAAAGGGGCGTTACAGATCAAGAAACTCGAGTTATATAGCTTGTATAGGGTCAAATATAATTATGATACTTTTACTGCTTAACAGTGTGTGGATGAAACAAAAATTCGCACAGAAATACAAGTTCAAATGTTTTCAGCTTTTCAAAAAAGAAATGACCTGACTTTAATTTGAATGAAAATGTTTGGAATTTGACAGCCCATTCGCGAAATTGAATAACTCAAATACCCTCTTTGGCGAGTGATGGCGAATTTGAATAAACGTAGAGTATCAGCCAATTTGAATGCCTATTTTATGAATTCGAAAGCCACATGTGCAAATTTCATTGATTGAAATGCTAAATTGAACGCACAAGTTGCAATTTTGAAAGGCAGACTGTGCAATAACGAAGGCTTTTGCTAAATTGAATGAACCTTCTATCAAATGCACTGACAAAAGTGCGAAATTGGCCGGGAAAACCTATATTAATATGTATTAATAGTAAATATAATATAGTAATATACATCTTCATTCTTTAGTCAGTTCAAGTCATTTGCTCACTACCGACACCAGCCTTCTGTATTGAAATCCCACTAATACATTTTACCATAAATCAGTCATAATCGTTATTCCTCAATCTTGAGTAGCTTTTTATCAACATACCTTCCCATTGTGTTATCAGTCTGTAGTGTATATGCTAGTCAAAATATGTTTGGATATATCGATTGTAGGCGGGCCCTACGTCTTATTATAAAAAAAAAATGACTATTTCATTTGTAATGATTTTCAATACAGAAAACTCAATGTATAAATATGTAACAGTAGGGAACAACAAACACAATTTTGAATGCTATTGTAAAATCATGATGGTTATATAGGTTACCTTTAGTTAATGAAATTATGATTAAATCAACATGCCATTTTTTGATCACTTTAATTTACTTATAGACAATGTAAGGGCAATCACAATAACGCAGTCATCAAGAACGCTCTACGTGCTGTACAATAACAAGCTTACTCAAATGTCGATTGATCCAGACGGGGAGGAGACGGATGTACTAGAACTCCCTGACGAACATGACAAGCCTGCTTATGCTACATTACTTTACAACGGGTAAATATACCTTCTACAGTGCCCTGCCTTATTTATAACGATCGCGGTCCTCAAAACGGGGACGTAAATCGGGGGGGGGGGGGGAGGAGGGGGATAACCTGTACAAACATACCCCTGAAATTTAAGAAAAAATGGAAGAAGAATAAATGTGATCGTATTAATATCGGGATACTGCATGACGTTCAGTCGAGGGCCTGCCTAGTGAGAGCTAATCAGGGGGGGGGGGGGGGTGTTTCATCAACGTTTGTCAGCGCTGACAATCACCATAGTAACAGCCATTGACCAGAGCATCTCATCCAAGCAAAACCAAGGATTTTGCTGAAATTATCAGCGCTGACAAACGTTGATGAAACACCCCCAGAGCTTAACAAAAAAAAAAACACAAACACACCATCATTTGAGGTTGTTACAATTAAGAAAATCATGCATGTATGAGATGTTGGCGATGATATAGGTCGTTATCATACTCAGAGAGGGCGCTGTAAAGCTGATGCCCGGAGGAGTGATTTCAGACGTCCTGGTTTTTACGTAATTCATCATTTTTTTTTTTTTTTTTATAATTTGGTGTTGTTTGATTTCATCGCAGACATGTTCGACAACCTCTCCAAAGCAAGCCTAAGTGAGCTTTGATAAGTAGCAGTTGGTTTTATGCCTTTTCCAGACGCGTTTCGCTGTGACCGCCATGTCGCATGTCCGAACTGTTAACGCGTGTGTATGCTGCTGGTTGCGAATGGGCTAGTAACTACATGCGTGACAGGTGTCGAGAGCCCTGCACCAAAGGACACGCCGACGTACGATATCTTGGCAGCGAAAGGGTTAAAGATGACTGCTACGCACGGGTGCCTTCGTTACTCGAAGCAAGAGCTATTGGCATTACGTAACCAGCGATCTCCACTCAGACCTCATGTTTTCAAAGTAGTGAAAGAATGTGGCATTCTGAAAAAAAAAACAAAGAGGACGTCGTGGTGGTTCACACATCCACAGGAGAATTCTTGTGAGAGTGACAAATCCCCGTGAGGATAAAAAATCACCCACTCTACTCAAAAGACCAAAATGAACAATATGCCCATGAACGTCTCAGAACAACCTTTCGTGCTACCATCTTTCTTCATGACGAACGCTCAATCCCTTAACGATAAGTTCGATGAATTTGCTGTCATTGTGAAGCAACTTGGAGTATATGTTATCGCTGTAAGTGAAACATGGTTCACTGACAGCATGCCTTACGAACAGCACGTCATTTCTGGTTACACCAGCTTCTTGAAAAACAGAACTTCGCAACGTGGAGGTGGTGTAGCGCTTTTCCTCAATAATGACCTGTACTCTACACCTGTTAACGACATAGCTGTTCCGGGTGAACTAGAGATTGTTTGGGCCCAGATACGCCCCCGTCGTCTTCCACGATCTGTCTCGTCCATATTTATCGCAAAAGTGTACTCCCCCCCCCCCAAACGGGCAACATGGTGATTCCTTCATCACTCACCTGGTGGAAAGTATAGACACCATTCTAGCAAGCCATCCAGACGCCGGAATTGTCATGCTGGGTGAGGTGAATCGCCTTAATCTCACTTCATTTGTAAATGGACAAAACCTACGCCAAGTCGTTGACAAGGCAACAAGGAATGATGCCATTCTGGATAAGATCCTCACAAATATTCCGGACCTCTACAACCCTGTCAAACTGATAGCTCCACTAGGTCGCAGCGATCATAACGGGATTTTATGGGAACCCAACTGTACCCCTAGGAAACATGCCAATAAAACAAAACGAAAGGTTGTACGTCCTATGCGTGACTCTGATATCAGGCAGTTCGGTCGCTGGATCACCGGTAACAATTGGTCGAGAATTATCGAAGAAAGCGGCGTTCAGAGGAAATAGATTTTATGATGAATTCAATGCAGCCATAGATTTGCACTTCCCCTTAAAATCAGTAAAGATCCACTGCAGAGATAAGTTGTGGGTAACATCGAAGGTCAAGAGCTTGATCCAAGACCGACAGCTAGTGTTCTAAAGCAAGTCTGCAGACTGGCGACGTTTGAGAAACAAGGTCCAAAGAGAAATATGCAAAGCAAAAAAGGAATACTACCAATCCCGCATACAGCGTCTCAAAATGAAAAACCCGCGTGCGTGGTATCAGTTCATCAAGGTCACGACCACCAATGAGCAGGTAGATACATCCATCGAGGTGCCAGGCATACACCCCTCAGACCATCAAGAGATAGCAAATGCTATCAATGAACATTTTGTCAACATCTCGAGCAACACCCAAGCTCTTGACAACCGGAAACTACCTGAATATCGACCGTGTCTCCCTGGGGATATGCCGAAATTTCAACCTTGGAATGTCTACAATGAGGTGAAAAGGGTCAAACTGGGAAAGAGCAATGGCCCTGATGGTATTTCTTCCAGGATTATGAAGGAATTTGCCTTAGAGCCGAGCATCCCGCTGGCTGATATCACCAACGCTTCGTTCGAAGAAGGCTGCTTACCAATTCAATGGAAAAAGTCCATATTCCAAAAAGACTTCCACCGAAGTTTCCTGAGCTGCGCCCGATATGACTCACAGACTATTCGCGTACAGACACATCTTGAATTATATTACTACTAAGATCGACACCCAACAATTTGGAAGTCGTCCAAAACTGTCGACAACGCACTTCTTGCTTAACTTGATGCAATTCCTTCACAGCAGTGCAGACAGCTCATGAACAGTCTCGACGATGGTGATGACAGACTTCACAAAAGCTTTTGATCTCGTCAATCACAATGTTGCTATCACAAAATTACATCAATTGGGCATGAGAGATTCATTAGTTCCTTGGATGTGCAGCTTTTTGACCGACCGTCAACAGATAACAAGATACAAAGGTCAACTGTCAAACCTCCTGACTCCCAGTGGTGGCGTGCCACAGGGAGTCAGGCCCACTAGTATTCCTTGCAATGATCAACGATGCACTCCAGGAGACACCTCTAGTAGAGCGTTGGAAGTACGTAGATGACATAACCATTGCTGAGAATAGGAAAATCAACTCTGCAAGTGTAGTCCCGGACATCCTTAAGGAACTCAGTAGGTGGTGTGCCGAGACGGACATGAAACTCAACCCTTCGAAATGTAAAGTGATGCGTGTCGCGTTCACCAAAACACCACTCCCACCCTTCCAGCTCAAGCTGACCGACATCGTTCTGGAAGAAATATACGCGGTCAAGCTCCTTGGTGTTACTATCCAAAGCAACCTCCGTTGGGATTCACATGTTGACGACATTGTCAAGCGAGCTGCGAGGAAGCTCTACGTACTCCGCGTCATGAAACGATACAGGGCGCCATCTGAAGACCTACTAACCATCTTCACTAGCTACATCAGACCAGTCCTAGAGTATTGTGTACCGGTATGGCACTCATCCATTACGAATAAACAAAGTAACGCAATCGAAATGGTTCAAAAAAGAGCGCTCCGTATAATCTTGGGTAATAGGTATGAATCATATGAGAAGGCCTGTGTGATGTGCAACATTACTTCACTCTGTGATAGAAGAGATGAGTTGTGTCTGAGGTTCGCTGCCTCACTCTATGCGAGATTTCCAGAGACTGGTTTCCGCCGACCCAGAGCAGCTACAGAGCCCTAAGACATCGCAACAAACTCAGGGAGATCAAGTGCAGGACTGAACGTTACAGGAACAGTGCAATGCCTTATTTGACAAGGATTCAAAACTCAGCTTGAGATCGGTTGCCTAAAGTTTTCAAGTGGTAATTTTGTTGTACAGGTTATTTTACTATTGCTTTGTGTTGACATAATATGCAGCATATAACTCACACCACAGGTAAATAACTTAGAGATATTTGTTAAGTTTGAAGATGTGTGCAGATTGATAAGTTACTGGCTGATAAGGTTGAATACTAAAAGAATTTCATGTGATCATTATTTCATATATACCGTATTGTGATATATTTCTAATACAACACAATGTGAAGATTGAATATATATACATATAACAGGCAAAATATGTTCTTGGGAAATAATATACCAGTCAGTGTGATTTCTGATAGTTATAAGCTC
Source organism: Diadema setosum (assembly GCF_964275005.1). Taxonomy (NCBI): domain Eukaryota; kingdom Metazoa; phylum Echinodermata; class Echinoidea; order Diadematoida; family Diadematidae; genus Diadema; species Diadema setosum. The sequence continues at coordinate 22,817,582 of NC_092694.1, forward strand.
TGAATTTTTTTTTGAATAATTGTCTGATTACATCTCCCTTTTGTAACTTCTTAAACCTCTCTCTCTCTCTCTCCTCCCCTCCCTCACCCGTTCACTTTCTTTTTCTCTCCCTTTCTTTTCTCCAGTTACACATTATATTCTATAACATACACGGGCATTACGTGCATTACAAAAAATTAGCAAAATGAGATATAAATTTGATTTCTTGTGATTTGAAGAGGTCTTTTTTAGTTTCTCTCTTTTCTTTTGTAAGCCTCCGGAATCATTATCTAGCATTGTAATAATCACAATCAGCAATGCAATGATTTTTTTTTTCACATGTAGTATGTTTTAATCAAAGTATGTCGTTATTGGGGCGGCAAGACCTCGTATCTGCAATGTCAAATATTTGGCATGCCGTGGTGGCCTTATTTGGGGTGGAGCAGCTGAAACTTGAACGGGACATCGATTGACTTATAAATTGTCTGACCAATAGTGCGAGGAAGTAATTTTCTCCAAATTTTGAGATACAAGGTCTTGTCGCCCCAGCGACCATAATGGTATTGTGATGTAATTTTAATATAACATAATCTGAATTATAAACGCGGGATGGAAGTTTATTTTTCAGTAATCACAATTTGTTGTATATGTTATCTTCATATATTTTATGATAAATGGTTGTATATACATGTATATTCATAAATTTCGTATCAGGACAACTCCCCGGAGGACCACTCCCCCGGAGGACAACTTCCACCTGACAACTGCCCAGGGGACGTCTCCCGGGGGAAAATCCTATACTGAATAGAGATTTTTTTGTCCTTGAAATTAAAACTCAATTCATCTGTGTACAAACATTATTCTATCAATATAAAAGCTTGCTTAAAGTTGAGTATCTGAATATAAGAACGACCCAAGTCCACGGAAGACCATTTCGAGTAAACTTAAAAAAACTTCATATCTTTTTTATTTGTCCAATAATATTCTATTCAACTGTGATGGGAGGGCAACATTGTATGTACAAATTAGAACGTATATTATTATGACAATTAACATTTATATTAATTGTGGAGAGGCCATTTTGTATGATGGACTTGGGTCGTTCTTTGAATCATATGGACTTGGGTCGTTCTTTGAATCATATACATGATATTCTGCTATACAGATGACTGTGGTGAGAAGGATGAGAGAGGGCGCTATAATATGAATGTAAGAATGACCCAAGTCCTTCATTCTTTACATTCATATAAGATTTAACTCATTCATTTCAGGCACTTCCGGGGGTAATTATGATCTATCATTCATACACAAGATGAGTCCATGCATAAGCTACAATTTCCCATGTCAAACTGAATTTGGCCAAAAATTGGACTTGGGTCGTTCTTATATTCAGGTCTTCAATTGGCGTTACCTTTAAAACACGTTCGTCTTTATAGCAAAGTTTTTGAAATATCAGCACAAGGTTTAGCCATTATACACGCTACATGTAATGTCGAAAAAAAGTAGAAGCGCTGGTCCATTTTATTAGTGAAAGTTACTGAAGAGTTAAACACATTGGCGGAAATACGCTTTTGAGGGGAAACAGAGTTCGTTCCTTAGCATGTACCTGTTTTTCTTCATTATCTTATTTTATTTCAAGAATTCCTTTCTCTGAGGATTTTCTTTTTCTTTTTCAATTCATGATTATGATAAGGAATGTGTTAACAGAAGTACCTTTTTAATGTGGTTATGATTTTAATCTTAAATCCTTATGATAGTTACTATCCTGTGTGTCACTGTCAGTAATGTTATTTTGCAATTTTCGTTTGTTATGTTGAATGTGAATTTGTCTGAACATCATTTACAATTCTTAATGTCGCAGAAATAATCGACAGAAAAAAAAATGAATATTTTGTTCCTGAAGAGACTTGAACGTGTAAAATGGTAATATCTTCCAACAGCGCTGGGAAAGCACACCCGCACGGCCAACACAAATCTCTCAGCCACAAAGATGGGATAATTCGAGTTACTCCAAATACTTCATTGAAAAACGAGTTTTGTTACTCTCTAAAAAAATCCAAGTGAAAATATTCACTCTTGAAGGAGTGAATACAAAAAAGAGTGAATTTTGAGTGAAAATGTTCATTTTCACTCATTTTGGAGTGACCTCAGGAATCACTCGAAGATTTTGGCGTGATCCCTGAGGTCACTCTAAAACGAGTGAAAATGAACATTTTCACTCAAAATTCACTCCAATATCACTTTAAACTCACTCTTTTTTTGTATTCACTCCTTCAAGAGTGAATATTTTCACTCGATTTTTTAGAGGAATCACTCGAAGATTTTGGCGTGATCCCTGAGGTCACTCTAAAACGAGTGAAAATGAACATTTTCACTCAAAATTCACTCCAATTTCACTCTAAATTCACTCTTTTTTGTATTCACTCCTTCAAAAGTGAATATTTTCACTCGATTTTTTTTTTTAGAGAGTAAACACGATTTTATTTGATAACGTTTGAACAAGGAAAACAAACAAAAAGCAAACTAAATATAACAATATAATTATGTTACTCTGAATTATCAAGTCATACAATTTTTTTTTTATTAATATGACATGTGATATTTGGCCTAAATTGATCGAACCCTTTGTCAACACTTGTGATAATCATGCACCAATTAAAAGTATCAGCCTGAGGGTTAAAAATAGGTATAATCCTTGGATCAATCATGACATCATTGTTGCCATGTATGAACGTAATTTCTTAGAGTAAAGCAATTAATGATGCACCTTTCCTCCAGAAATAAAAACAAACAAATGTGGTGACAAGCGCTATCCGTTAGGCAAACACCGAATATTTTTTTACCATTTCTGCAAACTACCGAAATGATTGTGAGAAGCTTTTGAAAGAACTGCATAGAGCCACTGGGAACTTTAAATTTGCTAATAATGTTCAAAACGATCTTAAGTCCTGATGTGTTTAATAATTATTTTGTTCAGGTAGGAAAAACATGAACGACTGAAATTGAGAAACCCACCATAAAATCGAAATTTATGAAATACTTGAGGATGATTTCCTCAGATACTTTTCAAGTTACCAAGTCATAGCAATTTAGGTGTACTTAATACTGATTATAATTATTACTTGAATTAGCCGAACCACCCATTGTCAGTATCCTTACTGTAATCATTAATCTTTCACTTAGATTAGGCCTTGTTTTTGAAGATTGGAAGAATGCTCGTGTAAGACCAATTTATAAAGGATTTTTAAATCTTTCGATGTTTCGATGCTATAGCTCATGACCATGAACTATTAACTCTGCAATGACAATATAATGGGGTCTGAGGTACAAAGCTTAATTATATCATAAGCTATTTGAGTGGCATAAAACAATGTGTTCAGTTTAAATGGTACATTATCTAATCCCATGGCTGTGACTGTAGCAAGGGCGTGGAGCAAGTTGTCCCGTTTTGTCTTTGTGTGTGTGTGTTTTTTTTTTTTTTTTTGGGGGGGGGGGAGGGAGCACTCAGTAAAAAGGGCACCATGTACTTGGAAAAGGGCACTTTTTTTTGGGGGGGGGGGGGAGGGGGCTCCTTCCCGCCCTTCCCCTCCCGTTCTTCTGCCCTAAAACTGTAAAGGAATACCCCAGGGTGGAGTGCTTGGACCAGTCTTTTTCCTTACAGTCAGTAATGTTAAATGAATTTAAAACTTCCATGGAATCCAAATGCATGTTGCTTTCTTTTGATCTGTATAAACATAAACATCACATATCTGACGCCTTTGGAATATAAATTCGTGTCATATATTTCGTGTTACTCACGTTGAGAGATAGTTTTAGTTATCTATGAATTTATTATTTTTCTCTCTATCTTTCGCTCTTTCTCTCTCTCTCTCTCTCTCTTTCGCAGTTCTGTTTTGTTATCTGTCCAAATATAATGAAGTTAAAATGAAATGTTGTAAGGGAATATAGTTTACATGAAAATTTCAAATTCTTACATTGTTCATTAACTGTATGCATTTTTACACGCAGTATAGGTTTTGATGTCGGTAGTCATTTTTTTCTTAATTTTTTATTTAGAAAATGACCTCTGATATCTGAATGGAATAAGAAAGATTGGTAGGTTCACATATCTCAAATTGACACTTACAAAGAAACAGTTGTTTTGTTTTTGTTTTTTATGTATGCCTGTATGAAATGTGTATTTTTTATATTGTAAACTGACTGTTTTGAGTGCACCAGGTGGGTTGGGGAGGATGGCCTGAGGGCCTAAGTCATTTAGTTGGCTCTTTCCAGACCCGGGCTACCCAACCTGGTGCCCCCTTACCACTCCAATGTACAATTTTCTGATTTCGAAAAATGTATTTGTGATTGAAAGCCGAATAAATAATGATAATAATAATAATCATTTTTGCAAGCATTTTTGCCTTATCTGCTAAGCTCAACCCCCTATAAAAACCTCCACACTCAGATTCCCGAGATGACATCAGCAGTCATTCATCATTAACTGACAACCTGTTCTCACACAATGCAGCTCACAAACATGTATATACAATTAGCACTTGCTATGTCAGGAATCCGAAAGTGACATAAGAAATAAAAAAAGGGGGAGGTGTGCTGTGATAAGCTAAGTACATACCAATGCCTTTGTTCACAATAAGCAAGTGACTGACTGATGATGTCATCTGAAGAATCTGGGTTTGGATTTTTTTTAGGTGATCCGAGTATCCTCTCGGATCACCTTCTGTATCTGTACGGATTCTTTGTTCTTCTTTTTCTTCTTCTTTATTTCTCCTCAAAAGTTGTGTTTCGATTAGCTCAGAAAGTGTTCCTCCTATCAATTTCAAAATTATACCATATATGTATCGTGTCCCAAAGTCGACAAATTTTATAAAATCATAGTGATCAGTCAACCGTGACGTCACTATGACGTCATTATATGAAAACACATTTTCATGCATATCTCATTAATGGAAAGGAATTTTTCAATGAAATTTACGTCACATATATTTCAAGTCAAGCGCATTCTACTCATATTATCAAAATTCACATTTATTATTAAAAAGTGCGCGTACGCGCGCGTTGAAATATTTGTATGCTCAAATCGAGCTCAAATTTTTTTTGCACACGTTTCAGACCATTTGGAGCATTTTTTGAAAAATTGAAAAAATTGGACGGACGCGTACGCGCGCGCACATATACGCACGCACAGCTCATATGCAATAGAAATTTCTCGTTTTTTCACACGGATCGGATTTCTGAAATGTCAAGGAATGTTTCTACCAAGTTTCAAGTCAATCCGACCCAATATGACGTCATACGGGCCCGTCAAAGTTGAAATTCCGCGCGCGCGTCAATGGCGATATACAGTGCAACAATGCCAAAAAACCGCCAATTTTAAATCCGATTTTACTCGTCAGGATGGACGGTGACCCCCCATTTTCTTTACATATTTTGAAAGCTGACGAGTTGTACATATCATTTCATGGGTTGGCGATACTGAAAAAATGATTAAAAGATATGAAATTTCTTAATAAAGTAAAAAAAGTAAATTTTCAAAATGACGTCATCAAATTTCAAGTTCACTCGAGCGTATCTCACTTATCCTTTGCTAATTTTCACACAAATTTCAGTATGTTGTAGCTTATTAAATGCTTTTTCATTAATATAATAACAGCATTTTGATTGGATGACGGCATCACCTCGTAAAAATGGATTGAAGGTAACCTTGTCAAATTTGACCAGTTTACGTGTTATCTCTATGGGAGTGCAGTTTTTGTGGAAATGAAAATTGACATTACTATCTTTATCGAGCACTAGCTCACTTATGCTTCGGTGAATTTCTCTCAAATTTTAATATGTTGTAGCTGAGACTTTGGGCTATCGTAAGTGTGCCCTTCATTTTTTCAAACGATGTCGGCATCACGTCAAAAAAATTGGTTGAAATTAAAGCTTATCTTCGATGTATTGAGATATTTCTTCCTTTCTGCAACTTTCTTTGCAATAACTCAAGAAAGACAGCCCCTATCACCCCCATATTTTGGACATGTTTAGTTCATGTTACGTACATTATTTCGTAAAATAACAACTACTTGATCAGACACCATCTTGGGTATGTAAATTAGGGTCAAAGGTCATAAATATTTCATCCTGTATCTTAGTAAATACATGTCCTATCTTTACCATATTTTGCACACGTAAACACCATGTTACAAGGATCATTTCACAAAATAACCACTTTTTGCTCAGATGCCATCTTGTCTGTGCAAAGTGGGGTCAAAGGTCATATGTCCTTTTGTCTGTATCTTCGTTATGACGTGTTATCTCTATGGGAGGGAATTTTTCTAGATGTGAAAGTTGACATGATTGTCTTTATCGAGCACTAGCTCACTTACCTTCGGTGAATTTCTCCCAGATTTTAATATGTTGTAGCTGAGACTTTGCGCTATCAGAAATATGCTTTTTGTTTTTTCATACGATGTCTGGATCATGCTAAAAAACTTGGTTGAAATTAAAGCTTACCTTCGATGTATTGAGATATTTCTTTCTTTCTGCAACTTTCTTTGCAATAACTCAAGAAAAACAGCCTCTATCACCCCCATATTTTGCACATGTTTAGTTCATGTCACGTACATTATTTCATAAAATAACAACTACTTGATCGGACACCATCTTGGGTATGTAAATATAGGGTCAAAGGTCATAAATGTTTCATCCTGTATCTTGGTGAATACTTGTCCTATCTTTCCCATATTTTGCACACGCAAGGACCATTTTACAAGAATTATTTCACAAAATAACTACTTTTTGCTCAGATGCCATCTTTGGTGTGCAAAATGGGGTCAAAGGTCAAATATACTTCATTCTGTATCTTCGTAAGTGCATACGGAATTCGGTACCAAAGATGGCAGGTCTGACTCCCTTTTCTAAATGAGACTCCAAACATCACATGGCCAATGTCTTCTCAACACAGATGAAACCTGTATGGTCATGCCTATTGGGATCAGGACTCAAATCATTGATTTCCCAATAGATCGGATCACCTAATTTGTCAGTGTTGACAAATTCCGAGTCTAGTTTTTTTTTTTTTTTTTTTTTTTTTTTTTTTTTTTTAGGGGTGGAACTAGGCAGATAAGTCAAAAATGTTTGAAAAAAATAAAATAAAATATCTGACAAAAGTTTGTACTCTAAAGTCAGAAGATATATGACGCTTATATTAACACAGATCAAACGAAAGCAACATGCACTCGGATTTCAGGGAAACTTTAAGGAAAGGACTGGTCCAAGCACCGTTAAGTGACACTGTCCAAAGTGTCAATAAAGGGTGGCCGAATCGGAAGGGGGATTGAGCATTTGCCTTTTTGTTGATAACTGGTAAAAAAAAAGCAATAGACTAAAAATCAATGCAGAGAAACGAAATCTAAACTTGTATATCTTCAAGGAAATACGATTCTAATGAATTTAATGTCAGTCTGAATGAAAGACTTCGGCAGGACGTTGACACTGTCAAATATTTGGGCTTGAATTTTGGGGTTTGAATATATAGATAGCAAATTTACAGAGACTAATCATGTCAAATAACTGTGTAAAACTCTTATCACAATTTTTTTTTTCATTAGGTCGTCTTAGAAACACACCTTGTACTCCCCTCTAATAGATACACTTTATAAATCTTCTATACAACCATGTGTTAATGATGCCTGCTAAGTTGGAGGGAATTAAAGTGGTGAAGCTTTAAAACCCGAACATCCTATCTTATAACCATGTTCATGTTTCAATGCACACAAGGGGTACAGAATAGTTATACCCCTCTACGGTTCCGCAAAATTGAAAAACTTACTTAATGGGAACCATCCTTAGGGGATGGGGTCCCAAAGTTGTTTGTGTGTTTCATGTGGTCCCCAGGGGGCCGGGGGTAGCCACCCCCCCTTAAAGTGAGAAATCTTTTTCTCTAGACCCAAAAGCATTGCAGTCAAGATATGTTTTATGTAGATACCTTATAGATAAAGAATATATGTTGTTCACGGCAATACCTGGGAGAATTCCCCTCGGGAACCGGGCCACTAAAGATGGGTGAAAGTTGGGGGAGGGGGTGAATTCCATTTTCATCTTCTTCAGAACCAGTGTGCAGATTTCACCCCAGGTTGGTGGGAATCATTCTTATGGGATAGGGACCCAAAGTCATTTTTATTGGGTATGTGACCTAAGGGGGGGGGGGGGGGGGGCTCCTCCTAGAAAAATGGAGAAGTGGCTTTAATTTCGCAGGGAAATTGCGTCAGATGTGGTGACTGTGATACTCGGAAAGGGGAAATTGCGTCAGATGTGGTGACTGTGATACTCGGGTAAGCGTCTAGCCCCCCCCCTCTTGTTTTCTTTCTAAACCAATTTGAAATGAATATCAACGTGCAATAAACTCGGATAGAATATAAAGCGAGAACGAGCAAGTTTGGACTGCAAAAAATGCAAACATTTTCAAACTCGCTCGCTCCGTCGCTCCCACAATGACTTTTATTTTGTTGACTTTGGTTCCTTGCCGGTCATCAGTTATTCATAACGTAAGTTTACCCATTACTAAGGTGTCTCAAAGACACAAAGACACATATGCGATAAAATTCAAACCTACATTGTAAAAGTCTTCAAAAGAACGCATGGTTTGTGGAATATAACTCATTCCTCTAGATGTAAAAAGGAAGAAAGAAACTTATTTCAGAAATATAACATTACAGCGACATTCCTATTGTGTGATATATTTTTTCACGTTGACAGTTTTTGTTAATGGGATTTATATTTTTCCAGACTGTGAATGATAAGAAATAAGATATGATTGCTAAAAGCGCATAAATAAGATGGACAGCTGATGAAAATTGGGGAATTAAGGGACGAGGTGACCTCTTAGTTTAACAGAATAATGATGCCGAACCTCTATTTTTGCATTATTTCTGAAATAAAATTTCCGCGTACTTAGCCGAACCTCAATTATCATTATAAAAATGAATGAATGAACAAATGAATAGATGAATTAAGCTACGTTCACACAAACTCAAAGTTAACTCTGTCACTCTTGAAAGATCAGCGTCAACAGGTATTTAAATCGAATTCTTCCATGAAAAGTGGTGGGGGTGGTCGACCAGGGGATTGGTCATCGGGGGAGCTGTCGTCCGGGGGAGTGGTCCTCCGGGGGAGTGGTCCTCCGGGGGAGTGGTCCTCCGGGGGAGTGGTCCTCCGGGGGAGTGGTCCTCCGGGGGAGTGGTCCTCCTGGGGAGTAGTCCTCCGGGGGAGACGTCCTCCGGGGGAGTTGTCAGGTGGGAGTAGTCCCCGGGGGAGTTGTCCTCCGGGGGAGCAGTCCTAGAACCCATAAATTTATATATTCATAACATTATAATTTGTTTTAAAATGTAAATGAAGTGCATAGTATTATTCTCAGTGTAATTTATTGATACGTATGTAATTCTGAATCTCATTCGGAAGCTTGTGTTAGGTCTCACTTAACAGTTTTGAAATTCGCCATGAAACGTTTTCCGTTCTCCATCCCCTCCCTCTCCCCTCCCTCTCTTTCTCTTTCTCTCTATCTCTCTTTTCTCCAACTTCACACTAGGCCCTGCAAGTTTCATGGGTTTTACGTGCATTATATACAGTGAGCAATATTGTTGTGCATCTGATTTCAGTACTGGCGTGGTTTGATTTGATTTGTTTGTTTTTTGCATGTGTGTGTTTGTTTGCATATTTTTGTTTGTGTGTGTGTATAGATACACGTGTGGAGGTACATGACACGACCATTTTTATGAAGTTCAATTTCCATGTGATATATTGTATCCCTGATATTTTTCTTTTTGTCCATTGTATCTTTTATTTTCTATTCATATTTCTATGTTCTCACATTACTCATGTAAAATGTCTGCAATTCAGCCTGCGGGCTGCTAGAGATGTTTTCATTCGTTTACATTCATTCATTCAATAAATATGATTCTGAGTGCTGAAAAATAACCATTACGAAGGCGGACGATGTGAGCTCATGAAGCTACTGCATGCCGAACATCCCGACTACAGTAAATCATTCCGTTCCACGCGATTCAAAGCAGAGTGGTTGGGATGACCATGGAGCTACAAACGTTAGTAGCTGCATGGGATGACAAACGTCACAGATGTAATACACAGGTGCATGCATCATGACCACCATATTATTCTGACCTCATTGAACCACGTCTTTGTAATTCAGTCCGTTGAACTGCCGAAAAAGATTAGATATTCCTTCATAATAAGGGTCACAATAATTGACAACTTTGTTTGATTGGCTGGTGTGAGTGATTTGGAGAAGTTCATTGGCTTCGGAGGGAGACGGGAAGAGTACATCTTGCTGTAGGGGCGTTTTCCCCATTACCACGTAAAATATACGTGTGGTAGAGACTCGGATCGAATCGGCGAAGAGGGATCGTAACGGCGGCGATACGATCCCTCTTCGCCGACTTGAAGCGGCGAGGCAAAAATCCCGCCGATTGGATCCGGGAGATCCGGCATGGTGGCCAAATTCTGCCGATTTGTTCTGGCGGAACGAATATGTTGTACGGATGGGATATACTGACACTGGCAGTTTTCTGTCGTTATATCGGAATTTCGCTATACAGTAACATGTAAGGAGTTGGGTTTTTATGAGTTATATTATAAAAATGAAATTTTACAGTACAAATGATGTCAAAATATCTGTTTTAGCGCAAGGTACCACAGAAAACAATCACATGATAACACACAGACATTGCAGACATGCTTTACAGTTATAGAAATAATTCACTAATGAAGTACGGTAATTACCTAAAAATTTCTGTATTTATTTTCTAAAAAAGATACTAATCTATACAATGAAGTGGATAATTTGGAAAACCTAGCAGAAACATTAGAAAAATATTATGATATTTGATAATTTTTCTCGAAAATTATGATGTTTTCAATATGAAATCGTACATTTTGCATACATGCAAGATAGTGTTATACTGGATGATATTCATCAAAATATTTTTTTGGTTAAAAATTTCAATTCAATTACCTGAAAACTGCGTATAACATGACATAAACACTAGAAATATAATATTTTTGAATAATTCCCCTAATAAAGATATAATAATAATTGGCCCAAGAACTAGAAATGCTTTAAACACCCTCAGTAGTTAAGGGGTTAAGAGAGAGCATAAAAATGTTTGCACATTAATTTGTGCCCAGTTTAAAACGGATGTATATAAAAAGTGATGGTTAATAATTCAGGTGTAGTTCGTTATTCAAGAGGTTTTCGTTAAGGTTCGTTATTCCGAATTAGGCTCTTTATTTCGAAGGTTAGCTAATCAGAAGATTTATTATTCTGAGAGTTTGTATTTTCGAAAATGAAAAAGGGTTCGTTATTCAGAAGGCTTCCCAGTACTTACCTTTTTAGATAGCGCACAAAATAACGCACGTCTTTTCATTTTTGGATCAACGAAGCATTGGAATAAAGAACAGTATTTCATTTGCACGTTATACAAACCTTCTGAATATTGTATATTCCTGTTATTTTCGGATGAACGAGACTTCGGTATAGCGCCATTAATCTTCGTAATTATGGAATCCTTTTTAAATGTTGGATAAAGGAACATCCAGCTATACAGAATTTGTGCATTTCGGATTAACGAGTCTTTGGGGTAACAGACTATCTCACTGGAGGAGACGTCTTCTCGACTGCCGCGACTGATCTGTCGCCGCAACAAATGCTACTCGATAGACCAAAGAAATGGCTGGCTCTTTCACCAACAAGGTGACTCTAGGGCGACTTCAGGACGTCTCCAAATAGAGTGACAATTTCCAGTTCTACAGTCGCGGAAATGTCGCCGGGACGTCTCCACGACGTCTTCTCATCTGCGCCCGCGACGTCTCCGTTACGTCGCCAGTTGGTATCCGCAAGGTCGCGGGGATGTCTCGGAGACCATCGCGGACAAAATTAGTTCCTGCGACTCGGCCGCGACTCAAGGACCGGATTATAAATAGAGACTGGAATAAGTCTCCTCACTACTCCCAGATGACCAGACAAGTCTTCAAGAGACATTATGGAGACGTCTACGCGACTATCGAGACTCGGGTCTCGAGAATCGAGTTTTCGCTTGATAGTTTTTCACTCCAGTAGCAGAGTTTATCGATAAACTTAGTTATTCGTTCGATAAACAGAGTTTCTCGACTGATAGATTTAAGTTTTTCTGAATTATTGGGGAATGGAGCGCCATATACGTCTAAAGACAAGAGCATGTCGTCTAATTCCAGTATGCATGTTTTCATTTTATCTTGACATCATTTCGTACTTTTCAATCTGTTTCTCATTCAGTTTTCAGTGCTGTCTCTCGCGCTCTCTTAAATCACTATAGGCTCCTTGTGAATAAATTTCCTCAGCTCTTTTGTAACCGACGGAGAAAATTTTGACTTTCGATTGATGCTCTATAGGGATATAAAGTCATTAGGCCTAGCAGCTGCATGAGGTAAGTCTGTGGAAACCTCTGCAGAATAGGGCGGTGAGTTGGCTCAGTCGGTAGCGCGTCTGCCTCACGATCCTAAGGACCCGGGTTCGAACCCGAGTCTGGACTGAGCAATGTTGTGTGTAAACATACCGTCCCCTCTAGCAAGAGGCAAAACACTCTGTCCCTCGGATAGGACATAAAGTGGAGGTCCCGTGTATGAGAGAGTCATAACTCGTACACGTAAAAGATCCCGCTTCATTCATTCATCGCAAAGAGCAGGGTGTTTAACCCGGTGACGTGGTCCTACCTCACATCCAACTGGACCCCATGGAAGCTTAGCATAGCTGAGTATGGGCTATCCAGCCATCTTCTCAGATGGAAATGAACAAACGATAAGATTTGGTTATGATTATTATGAATCCTTGAATTTAGGGCTGTAATGTAGCTCAGTCGGTAGCGCGTCTGCATGCCTCTAGATCCAAAGGACCTCGGTTCGATTCCCGAGTCTCACTGAGGAATGATGTGTGTAATCATATACCATCCCCTTTAGTTAAGAGGCAAAACCCTCTGTCCCCTCGTATAGGACATTAAAATGAAAGTCTCGTGTGTGACTTGGCCATTACTCACGCACGTAAAAGATCCAGGAAAAGATCCCACTCTCACACTTCACTTTCTCATCCAACTCAAACTGGACCCCATGGAAGACCAGCTTGTATAGCACAGCTAAATATGGGCTATCCAGCCATCCAATTTCTCAGATGGAAAATTAAACAAAACCAGCAAACAAAGACAACAAAATTAGCTGGATATCACCCCATTTGATGTTGTTTACATATTTCCTCATTTAAACATTTTTACAATTTTATGACAGATTCTGTGTTGTTGTTGTTTTTTCCCTGTTGTTTTTTTTTTCCAGTAATGTGTACTGGACGAGAGAGTTGACCGAAGTGATAAACTGTACTACCCTTCAAGACGAAACTAATTGCACTCCTCTGAGCACACCTGGTAACAAACACATCACTAGCATGGCTATCGACACAAGTTGTAAGTATCATCGTTGTAAGTTGTAAGTTGCATCGATCTTTTAATCCAAGAGGGGCCCACGCTCTACAAGCATTGTCTTTTTAGTGGGTCCCTCCGTTTATTCACATAGTGCATATTGACAATTATTTCACTTTCGTTACTTCAGCACCTATTGCAATATATCGCCACTGTAATTTTTCAGTTATTGTTGTTTTCTCTGTACAACTGTACATGCATTGTTTCTGTCACTGAAGAAAGTGAGATTTACGTTTATAATTCTATATCATTTTATTGTGGAAAACGAAATAAATTTGAACTTGAACTTGGAAAACGAAATAAATTTGAACTTGAACTTGAAGTAACATGTACATAAATTGCATTTAAAGTCAAGTTCGGTGGAGTAATGTTTCAGAATTAAATTCACATGTTAACATGCTTGAGCTGCAATAGAAAGACATTTACCTCTGTGAGCTGAGAGCCATGCGTTGCTTCTTTTACGTGCTATACATATTACATGTGAACTGTAATATTTCCATGCACGTACGTAAATATTATGAAACTGCATCCGTATGTCTTGTTTGGATATGTAAATAATAATGATAATGATTAAAAAAGTGGAATTAAGGAAGAGAAGTGAACAAAGTGCTCAGGGGATGCCACTATTAAATGGTTCACTGGTGTATGATTTTTCCTCTTTGTGTACAAACAAAACTTATTATTATTATTATTTTTTTTTTGGGCTTGGCACAGCTTACCAATTATGACCTGAATTGATGTCAAATACATGGGGTGGCTATTAGCTAAAGTGTCATAAAAAAAACCCCACATGAAATATTGATTCAGAAAAGACTTTCAAAATTATTCATAGTTCGTGTTTACAAGGATCCCCTTTTTTCTCTCAAGAAAAACATTAAAACACTTGTGGGATTTTCTGCTATTGTATCGATTGAATAGGAATAATTCACTGCTTCTGACCCCCCCAAAAAATATCTACCGAAAAACACTTAAAACATGCAAATTGCATTGTACTAACAAAACTATGCTCCAAATGAATGCTCGTTTGTGAACTCTATGCGAGGGTCGTGTATCATACGTTGTTATTAAAATCTATGTCGCAAATTTCAACGTTTTTGTCACTTTCCTCTCTCCTGAAAGACCTACCCTTAATATTCACAAGTTGTTAGCTCTTCAGTGTTTTCCTCCCACAAAATGTAAGCTTTTTATCGAAATTCATAAGCACCAGCGGTATTTATTAGCACCAAACTTGAATTATCTATGGCGTCACATGTCTGTAACAGCATTGTCTTGCATTGGTTCCAAACTTGCATGCGTTTTACAGTTTGTGTCTTCTAAAGTTTTGTGAAACAATTCATTCAATTTTGATTTGAATAAATAGTGGCAAATATATAATTATGATGTGACCATAAATATGTAATTTTGTATATTTTATAATTCACATCTATGTAAGCATGTTCATAATTTCGCAAACCTGCGTTCTGTTTTCTAGCTGCTCGACTGCTCTATTGTGACGGGATTACAACCAACAGAGCCTTCTACATTAACCTACCTCTAGGGAGCACAGGGCAAACTAAGATACCCGGAGTTGACATACAAAGTTCAGCCAGCAAAAGATACCTGAAGGTTGTAAGCATATTCAACGACACAGAGTACTGGCTGCGGCAGGACGGTGTGGTGGTTACCAAAGACTACGCTTCGCACCATCCGACTTCTGTGTTGCATCCCATTAGAGGGGATAAAATTGATAATGTAACCCCCAATTTGCGGAGAATGGTCATTGCTCATGATGACCCCATGTAATTCCACATTCTCGTCATGTCAAAGTCGTTCAACATTCTAATAACAGTCTCGTTTAATGCTGCTAAGATTTACGTAGTAAAAGATGATTTCTTTTTTCATCAAAGGGCTCACAAAACTAATACACTTCCTAAAGTTAGTGCAAATAATTTCGGGGATATTCGATAATGTTTAACTTTTTTTTTTGGTCAAAAGATGGGCAAACAACCTGTTCATAATGAGTCTTATATTTTGTTTATACTTTTACACCACTTGAACTTTCAATATCAACCGAATACATTTTGAATTGTATATTCTTAACTAGGAGTAACTGTTAAAAAAAGCTGTAAATTTTTAACTTATGTATCACTTTATTTTGACTGTATTATAATCTTATATCAAGCTATCACCATCCTCTCCACGTTGCAGAAATAGAGTAAGTTTTCCCGACCAATTTCATAAAATTTGTATTCATTTTCACTTTATGTGCATTCAGATTCGTAGGTTTGAAGCGGTGTGCCGCAGTGACTTTGGTCAAACGATTTCAGGTTTAATGCTTTCAAATTCGTTTTAGGTACCCAAATCAATGGTCATAAGTTCAAATTCCGATGTAAGCATTCATTTTAGTGTTTGGGCATGGTTTTTCAAGTTTGTGCATTCAAATTAGTGCGATGGGCTTGATAAACACTTACAATCACTTTCAGTTTTGTTTTTGATCAAGCGATTTTCACAATTGAGCATTCAATTTTGCATTGCACATTATCTATATATATAATACGCGAAGTTGTTGTTGTTGTCGCGGCCTTATGTATTTCCTGTTTTATTCCGGCGTTGCTGGATTGTCTATCTCCTCCCGAGCCGTCGGCTCCGGGCAGCTGCGACCGGTGCCGTCGGCCGCAGGAGAGTATCCTTCATCGAATGGCGCGGGTTTCGTCCCCTCTCCGCCTCCGTGTCGACGTCGAGGCCGAAAAAGAAAAATTAATTAGATAGATGCATAATGTATTTTTGTGCGTGACGAAAGAGCCGAGCGTTTTAATATTCACCAATCCTGCGCTGGACTCCTGCTTTCTCGATAGTGCATCTTTTAGCTTGCAGAGACATTGGGATACTAAAGATGATGGGGTGATGGGGTCTCTGACATCTTCCGGCGGACAGGCACGCACGCACACAATGTACTCTCGGGTGGATACGGTATGCCAGTGTGTGGCCTGCGCCTGTGTATGTATTGACGATGGTTTACACGAAACACTATCTGCCTGCGCGTGATATGGACTCTCATATGGTATAATACACGGCGCGGTCATACAAGGGCATTTACGTACAGTGACGTTCGCCATTGGCATTGGCGTGCCCTAATGAAAACAACGAATGCTGTTATTTTATTGTATTTTGCACAACTGCAGGATACTATGCAGCTCAGGTACGTCATTTAGTTTACTCTCAAGTCGGGTATCATTGTACTCAGACTGTTTAGGACGGCTAATTATCCACTTAAATTTTGTCCTTGCTGATCATATCCTTCCATATCAGATTACACGCGCCGCTGTCCATTCGTTTACTGCAGAGCTGCTGTAAGCATGAATATTCATGAGACGAGCGGACGCGGGGGAAACCCTCACTTTGCTGACCGCCAATTTTTGAAGTTACAAGTGGACATCAAATGTGTGGTTCTATGGTGTATCAAACCAAGTTTTGGTGATAAAAATAAAAAAGAGGGAGCAATGACGACAAAAATATTCTTCTTCCAGTCTCCCATAACGTAGGAAAAGAAATGTTAAAGAAAAAATACGAGGCCCTGAGACCCATGGATTCCCACGGGTGCCTACTTATTAAACCTAATGACTATGATCTCCCCCTTCCCAAATATAACAATGATGATTATAATGATAATATAATAATAATAATGATAATAATAATAATGATAATAACAATAGTGATACTTGTAATACTAATAATAACAATATTGATGATAATAATGGTGATAATGTACAGTCTAAAGCAGAAGAAGAAGGACATTAAAGATTATGATAATAATGATAATAAAAATGTACAGTCTGGCGAAGCAGATAAACGGGTGGTTCTATGATCCATATCAAACCAAGGTTTGGTGATAAAAACAGAAAAAAAGAGAGCAAACGAAGACGAAAATATTTTATTTCTCTCAGCACAATAGTAACAAAAACACTAGGGGGTCTATATATGAAGTAGTCCTACTCAGCACAAGAATACGTATGTTAGTGCAGTGAAGCAGTTTTGGACAGTTTGCGCAGGACTGTCTTCAGCAAAGCTTTTAATCAATAGCAGAAAAATGGCGGAAACAGATTTTTACAATTCTTAACAAATTAACATTTCCGCCTCCCTTGGTTGATCATCCTTTTATTATGACTCTATTCTCTCCTCTCCCCTAAATATTGATAATAATGTTAGTAATAATAATGATAATAATAATGATAATAACAATAAAAATAATACACTGAAATAATGATAATAATACAATAGGCCAATGCAAATACATGGGGAGGGGGTGCTATGATCCATAACTTAAGAGTGGGCGGAAGAGACGCAAACAGGTACTGGATTGTTTTGATGTTTAAAATGAAATATCAATGAAGAAGCTATTTGAAACGTCTATCAGTCGTAGAGTAACCTTGACATGACGGAATAAAAGATATTCACTATCCTTGACCGATAAACTTTTTTCCTTAATTCCCTTGATTCATCCCCATGTCAATGAATAATATAAAATAATAATAAAACCGAATGACTATGATCTCCCCTCCCACAAAATAACAATAACAATAACAATAAGAATAATAATAATAATGATAATGCTAATTATTATAATAATAAAAACAATGAACAGTATCAATGAGATAAACGGGTGGCTCTAGAGCCATCAAACCAATTTTTGATTATTAAAACAGAAATGAGGGAGCAAATGAAGACGAAAATATTCTTTGTGTATTTCTTCTCTCATAACATGGTTGAAAAAAATATCAAAGGAAAAAAACGAAGCCCTGAGACCCGTAGATTCCCACGGGTGCGTAATAATAAAACCTAATGAATTTGATCCTTTCCACAAATAACAATAATGATTATAATAGCAATTCAACAATAGGGGCCTAATGAGAATAATAACATGATAATAATAATGATGATGTATAGTCTGAAGCAGATAAACGGATGGTTCTATGATATATCCAAAAAAAAAATTTGGTGATTAAAAACAAAAAGGAGGGAGCAATTGAAAGCGATCAAAAATATTATATTTTTCTCTCATAACGTGTGAAAAGAAATGGGAATAAAAAAAAAAAAATGCTAGGCGTTGAGACCAGCCGTGGATTCCCTCGGGTGCCTGCATGGATGCAAGAGCAGGGGGTATAATTAATATCAAAGTCATAGTGTCAATAGTATCTCCCCATTCCGACGGGAAGAATCTGTGGGCAGAACTTCCGGAGAATCTCATTAGCGTTTTTGGTAATTTTCCCTGAATGTTTGTTTTTGGGTTTTGTTTTGTTTTTATTTTTCTGTTCTGCGGGGATGGAAATGTGTGTGTGTGTGGGGGTGGTCATGGGTAGAAGCGATCGAGCACAAGTAACGAAAGAATGAGAAAAATTTTCTTTTTATTTCATCAATAAAAATGT
The DNA here is from genome assembly GCF_964275005.1 of Diadema setosum. Lineage (NCBI taxonomy): Eukaryota > Metazoa > Echinodermata > Echinoidea > Diadematoida > Diadematidae > Diadema > Diadema setosum. Next base: position 22,836,465 of record NC_092694.1, read on the forward strand.
GCAAAATCGTATCTATGAGAAAAAAAAAACCCCTCAGACCCGTGGATTTCCACGGGTGCTGCTAGTCTATATATATAATACGCGAAGTTGTTGTTGTTGTCGCGGCCTTATGTATTTCCTGTTTTATTCCGGCGTTGCTGGATTGTCTATCTCCTCCCGAGCCGTCGGCTCCGGGCAGCTGCGACCGGTGCCGTCGGCCGCAGGAGAGTATCCTGCATCGAATGGCGCGGGTTTCGTCCCCGCTCCGCCTCCGTGTCGACGTCGAAGACGAAAAAGAAAAATCAATTAGATAGATGCATAATGCATTTTTGTGCGTGACGAAAGAGCCGAGCGTTTTAATATTCACCAATCCTGTGCTGGACTCCTACTTTCTCGATAGTGCATCTTTTAGCTTGCAGAGACAGTGGGATACTAAAGATGATGGGTGCAGCGAAATCTCTGACATCTTCCGGCGGACACGCACGCACGCACACAATGTACTTAGTACTCTCGGGTGGGTACGGTATGCCAGTGTGTGGCCTGCGCCTGTGTATGTATTGACGATGGTTACACGAAACACTATCTGCTTGCGCGTGATATGGACTATGGTATAATACACGGCGCGGTCATACAAGGGCATTTACGTACAGTGACGTTCGCCATTGGCATTGGCGTGCCCTAATGAAAACAACGAATGCTGTTATTTTATCGTATTTTGCACAACTGCAGGATACTATGCAGCTCAGGTACGTCATTTACTTTACTCTCAAGTTGGGTATCATTGTACTCAGACTGTTTAGGACGGCTAAATATCCACTTAAATTTTGTCCTTGCCGATGGTATCCTTCCCTATCAGATTACACGCGCCGCTGTCCATTCGTTTATACTGCAGAGCTGCTGTAAACATGAATATTCATAAGATGAGCGGACGTAGAGGAAACCCTCGATTTGCCGACCGCTTTTTTTTTTTTTTTTTTTAATTTCCAAGTGGAAATAAAATGGATAGTTCTATGGTCCATCACACCAAGTTTTGGTGATAAAAATAGAAAAAGAGGGAGCATATGAAGACAAAAAAATGCTTATTCAAATTCATGAAATTCTTCCGTCGAGATGTTTTCACTGCAACTAATTGACAAATTGCCCCACATCGACGTAAATAAGCACTGAATTGATCAGTGTTTTAGTAGTAGCCATGATAAAAAATCATGGGCGTACATACTCGAGCAGGATTCGAACCTACGACCTCCTGATCACCGGACAGGCGTCATCTCCACTAGACCACCGAGCTTTCGCCCGATAGCAAGTGTTGGTTCTAATCCTTATAGCATGCAGCGGGTACTGCTTGGTAGGCACTTAAGAGGCGAGAATGCTCTGCGGGAAGTAGTTTCACCAAAGGTCACAGATATTAATTATTCATGAGCTGGCGCGGAGACTGCCGAAGCCTTATTGAATATGTATGAGGTGGGAGATTCCCTTTCCCCTGCGTTGTAAACGTACACCACCGAGTGTACGTCATGTAAACACATTTCGCTTTCACAGTTGCAACAGTGTGCGTGTGTGTGTGTGTGTGTGTGTGTGTGTGTGTGTGTGTGTGTGTGTGTGTGTGTGTGTGTGTGTGTGTGTGTGTTTTCGGGATGAAGAAAAAGAAATTGCTATAAAAAGAAATAAGTTGGGATTACATTTGCTGAAATGGGAAAATGTTTCTGAATTTGGAAGTCGTTTTTATTAGGAAGGAAGGTGGTATCGCTTCGGGTGTGTTTTGTGTGTGGGGTGTATGTGTGTATGTGCGTTTTTGGTGTTGGTGTGTATGTGTGTTGGTGTTTGGGGTGTATGTGTGTGGTGGTTGTGGATGTATGTGTTTGGGGTTGTGGTGGGGGTGTGGGATAGGTTTGAGTGCATCGGGGTTGGTGGGGGATGGGGATTTGATTTCAATGAAATGATTTCATTCTAGTTGGTATAACGTATTTTTGTTGCTTTTTTATGTATATACCCTTGTATATATATACCCTTACATACTCGATTTATAATCGAGTTGTTATGTTGAAGAGAGATGATTGGCAGTATAAGTATACCATAGTCAAAGATACATATATATATATATATATATATATATATATATATATACATTTTTTTTTGTACAGGTCAATATTTTCTCGTGAAGAAATGGTCAGTAGGTTTGATTTATAATCGAGTTGTTATGTTTGAAGGGAGATGATGGGCAGTATAAGTTGGTAATGGATTTGTCTTTTGAATGGCATTTGTACCGTTCTTATGTTCATGTTACACCCAGAATGGGTTGATTTATGATTAATTTGAATGAAATCAATAAAATATCATTGAAAAACAAAAAAGTGTATGTGTGTGTCCGTCTGTCTGTCACTCACTCGAGGGATGTCCATCGACGACTCACCCTTGTTGACATCCCACAGACTCTGTACAAACATGGTTTGACGATGAGTTTGATCGTCATTGTGGTAAGTGCGTGGTAAGATTTCTTCAAATAAATACTTTTAGTAACGTTAGGGCCTAATGTTAGTTGTTCTTTTTTTTTGGGGGGGGGGGGGGTGGGTAAAATGGGCTAGACCAGAAAACACAGAAAATTACACTCAATGAAATCAGTCATTCTTGGAAGTTCTAATTGATTCGAAGTTCATCTCAACCAACCGTTAAAAATGACAAAAAGTGCTCTTCTAGTGCCTATGCGTGTGGTGAGGCGACAGTGAAGTGCAGTTTGGTCATATTGGTGAATTTACCGATGAACTTGAATTTTTAGCATTAATTATTTTTAGTAGAGTGACAAACAAAAACCCTGGAGCCGAAACTCATGTCTTTTGATGTGATTCGACCGCTAAAAATGACAACATCTTAGTATTACGTGCTCTTCTAAGGCCTATGCGTTATACACATAAAACGAGGCGACAGTAGAGTGTGGTGATCTGAGGCGACAGTAGAGTGCGGTTTAGTCATATTGGTGAATTTACCAATGAAATTCAATTTTTAGCATTAATTATTTTTAGTATGGTGACAAACAAAGACCCTGGAGCCGAAATTCATGTCTTTTGATGTGATTCGATCGTTGAAAATGACAACATCTTAGTATTGAGTGCTCTTCTAATGCCTATGCGTTATACACACAAAACGAGGCGACAATAGAGTGTGGTGAGGCGACAGTAGAGTGCGGTTTGGTCATATCGGTAAATTTACCAATGAAATTCAATTTTTAACATTAATTATTTATAGTATGGTGACAAACAAAGCCCCTGGAGCCGAAATTCATGTCTTTTGATGTGATTCGACCGTTAAAAATGACAACATCTTAGTATTAATTGCTCTTCTATAATGCCTATGCGTTATACACATAAAACGAGGCGACAGTAGAGTGCGGTGAGGCGACAGTAGAGTGCGGTTTGGTCATATTGGTCAATTTACCGATGAACTTGAATTTCTAAATTATTTTTTTTTTATTAGAGTGACAAACAAAGCCTCTGGAACCGAAACTCATGTCTTTTGATGCGATTCGGCGCTTGAAAATGACAACATCTTCATAGTATAATGCTCTTCTAATGCCTATACGTTATGACCATAAAACGAGGGGACAGTAGAGAGTGGTGAGGCGACAGTAGAGTGCAGTTTGATCATATTGGTGAATTTACCGATGAACTTGAATTTTTACCATTAATTATTTTTAGTAGAGTGACAAACAAAAACCCTGGAGCCGAAACTCATGTCTTTTGATGTGATTCGACCGCTAAAAATGACAACATCTTAGTATTACGTGCTCTTCTAATGGCTATGCGTTATACACATAAAACGAGGCGACAGTAGAGTGTGGTGAGGCGACAGTAGAGTGCGGTTTGGTCATATTGGTGAATTTACCAATGAAATTCAATTTTTAGCATTAATTATTTTTAGTAGAGTGACAAATAAGGCCCCTGGAGCCGAAACTCATGTCTTTTGATGTGATTCGACCGTTAAAAATGACAATATCTTAGTATCAATTGCTCTCCTAATGCCTATGCGTTATACACACAAAACGAGGCGACAATAGAGTGTGGTGAGGCGACAGTAGAGTGCGGTTTGGTCATATCGGTAAATTTACCAATGAAATTCAATTTTTAACATTAATTATTTATAGTATGGTGACAAACAAAGCCCCTGGAGCCGAAATTCATGTCTTTTGATGTGATTCGACCGTTAAAAATGACAACATCTTAGTATTAATTGCTCTTCTATAATGCCTATGCGTTATACACATAAAACGAGGCGACAGTAGAGTGCGGTGAGGCGACAGTAGAGTGCGGTTTGGTCATATTGGTCAATTTACCGATGAACTTGAATTTCTAAATTATTTTTTTTTTTATTAGAGTGACAAACAAAGCCTCTGGAACCGAAACTCATGTCTTTTGATGCGATTCGGCGCTTGAAAATGACAACATCTTCATAGTATAATGCTCTAGTATAATACCGATGAGCTTGAATTTTTAATATTAATTATGTTTAGTAGAGTGACAAACAAAGCCCCTGGAGCCGAAACTCATGTCTTTTGATGTGATTCGATGCTTGAAAATGACAATATCTTAGTATTAATTGCTCTTCTATAATGCCTATGCGTTATACACATAAAACGAGGCGATAGTAGAGTGTGGTGAGGCGACAGTAGAGTGCGGTTTGGTCATATTGGTGAATTTACCGATGAACTTGAATTTTTAATATTAATTATTTTTAGTAGAGTGACAAACAAAGCCCCTGGAGCCGAAACTCATGTCTTTTAATGTGATTTGACGTTGGAAAATGACAATATCTTAGTATTAAATGCTCTTCTAATGCCTATATGCGTTATACACATAAAACGAGGCGACAGTAGAGTGTGGTGAGGCGACAGTAGAGTACGGTTTGATCATAGTTGGTGAATTTCCCGATGAACTTGAATTTTTATTATTAGTTATTTTTAGTAGATTAACAAACAAGGCCCCTGGAGCCGAAACTCATGTCTTTTGATGTGATTCGACCGCTAAAAATGACAACATCTTAGTATTACGTGCTCTTCTAATGCCTATGCGTTATACACATAAAACGAGGCGACAGTAGAGTGCGGTTTGGTCATATTGGTGAATTTACCGATGAACTTGAATTTTTAGCATTAATCATATTTAGTAGAGTGACAAACAAAGACCCTGGAGCCGAAACTCATGTCTTTTGATATGATTCGACTGTTAAAAATGACAACATCTTAGTATTACGTGCTATTCTAATGCCTATGCGTTATACACATAAAACGAGGCGACAGTAGAGTGCGGTTTGGTCATATTGGTGAATTTATACCGATGAAATTGAATTTTTAGCATTAACTACTTTTAGTAGAATGACAAACAAAGCCCCTGGAGCCGAAAATCATGTCTTTTGATGTGATTCGACCGTTAAAAATGACAACATCTTAGTATTAAGTGCTCTTCTAATGCCTATGCGTTATACACATAAAACGAGGCGACAGTAGAGTGTGGTGAGGCGACAGCAGAGTGCGGTTTGATCATATTGGTGAATTTCCCGATGAACTTGAATTTTTAGCATTAATTATTTTTAGTAGAGTGACAAACAAAACCCTGGAGCCGAAACTCATGTCTTTTGATGTGATTCGACCGCTAAAAATGACAACATCTTAGTATTACGTGCTCTTCTAATGCCTATGCGTTATACACATAAAACGAGGCGATAGTAGAGTGTGGTGAGGCGACAGTAGAGTGCGGTTTGGTCATATTGGTGAATTTACCGATGAAATTGAATTTTTAACATTCATTATTTTTAGTAGAGTGACAAACAAGCACCTGGAGCCGAAACTCATGTCTTTTGATGTGTTTCGACCGTTAAAAATGACAACATCTTAGTATTAAGTGCTCTCCTAATGCCTATGCGTTATACACATAAAACGAGGCGACAGTAGAGTGTGGTGAGGCGACAGTAGAGTGCGGTTTGGTCATATTGGTGAATTTACCGATGAACTTGAATTTTTAGCATTAATTATTTTTCGTAGAGTGACAAACAAAAACCCTGGAGCCGAAACTCATGTCTTTTGATGTGATTGGACCTATAAGAATGACAACATCTTAGTATTACGTGCTCTTCTAATGCCTATGCGTTATACACATAAAACGAGGCGACAGTAGAGTGTGGTGAGGCGACAGTAGAGTGCGGTTTGGTCATATTGGTGAATTTACCGATGAAATTGAATTCTTAATATTAATTATTTTTAGTAGAGTGACAAACAAGGCCCCTGGAGCAGAAACTCGTGTCTTTTGATGTGATTTGACGCTTGAACATGACAATATCCTAGTATTAAGTGCCCTTCTAATGCCTATGCGTTATACACATAAAACGAGGCGACAGTAGAGTGTGGTGAGGCGACAGTATAGTGCGGTTTGGTCATATTGGTGAATTTACCGATGAACTTGAATTTTTATTATTAATTATTTTTAGTAGATTAACAAACAAGGCCCCTGGAGCCGAAACTCATGTCTTTTGATGTGATTAGACCGTTAAAAATGACAATATCTTAGTATCAATTGCTCTTCTAATGCCTATGCGTTATACACATAAAACGAGGCGACAGTAGAGTGTGGTGAGGCGACAGTAGAGTGCGGTTTGATCATATTGGTGAATTTACCGATGAACTTGAATTTTTGATATTAATTATTTTTAGTAGATTAACAAACAAGGCCCCTGGAGCCGAAACTCATGTCTTTTGATGTGATTCGACCGTTAAAAATGGCAATATCTTAGTATTAAGTGCTCTTCTAACGCCTATGCGTTATACACATAAAACGAGGCGACAGTAGAGTGTGGTGAGGCGACAGTAGAGTGCGGTTTGGTCATATGGGTGAATTTACCGATGAACTTGAATTTTTATTATTAATTATTTTTAGTAGATTAACAAACAAGGCCCCTGGAGCCGAAACTCATGTCTTTTGATGTGATTAGACCGTTAAAAATGACAATATCTTAGTATCAATTGCTCTTCTAATGCCTATGCGTTAGACGAGGCGACAGTAGAGTGTGGTGAGGCGACAGTAGAGTGCGGTTTGATCATATTGGTGAATTTACCGATGAACTTGAATTTTTGATATTAATTATTTTTAGTAGATTAACAAACAAGGCCCCTGGAGCCGAAACTCATGTCTTTTGATGTGATTCGACCGTTAAAAATGGCAATATCTTAGTATTAAGTGCTCTTCTAACGCCTATGCGTTATACACATAAAACGAGGCGACAGTAGAGTGTGGTGAGGCGACAGTAGAGTGCGGTTTGGTCATATGGGTGAATTTACCGATGAACTTGAATTTTTATTATTAATTATTTTTAGTAGATTAACAAACAAGGCCCCTGGAGCCGAAACTCATGTCTTTTGATGTGATTAGACCGTTAAAAATGACAATATCTTAGTATCAATTGCTCTTCTAATGCCTATGCGTTATACACATAAAACGAGGCGACAGTAGAGTGTGGTGAGGCGACAGTAGAGTGCGGTTTGATCATATTGGTGAATTTACCGATGAACTTGAATTTTTGATATTAATTATTTTTAGTAGATTAACAAACAAGGCCCCTGGAGCCGAAACTCATGTCTTTTGATGTGATTCGACCGTTAAAAATGGCAATATCTTAGTATTAAGTGCTCTTCTAACGCCTATGCGTTATACACATAAAACGAGGCGACAGTAGAGTGTGGTGAGGCGACAGTTACGTAGAGTGCGGTTTGGTCATATGGGTGAATTTACCGATGAACTTGAATTTTTAGCATTAATTATTTTTAGTAGATTAACAAACAAGGCCCCTGGAGCCGAAACTCATGTCTTTTGATGTGATTCGACCGTTAAAAATGACAATATCTTAGTATCAATTGCTCTTCTAATGCCTATGCGTTATACACATAAAACGAGGCGACAGTAGAGTGTGGTGAGGCGACAGTAGAGTGCGGTTTGGTCATATGGGTGAATTTAGCGATGAACTTGAATTTTTATTATCAATTATTTTTAGTAGATTAACAAACAAGGCCCCTGGAGCCGAAACTCATGTCTTTTGATGTGATTCGACTGTTAAAAATGACGATATCTTAGTATTAAGTGCTCTTCTAACGCCTATGCGTTATACACATAAAACGAGGCGACAGTAGAGTGTGGTGAGGCGACAGTAGAGTGCGGTTTGGTCATATTGGTGAATATTTTACCGATGAACTTGAATTTTTAATATTGATTATGTTTAGTAGAGTGACAAACAAAGCCCCTGGAGCCGAAACTCATGTCTTTTGATGTGATTCGATGCTTGAAAATGACAATATCTTAGTATTAATTGCTCTTCTATAATGCCTATGCGTTATACACATAAAACGAGGCGATAGTAGAGTGTGGTGAGGCGACAGTAGAGTGCGGTTTGGTCATATTGGTGAATTTACCGATGAACTTGAATTTTTAATATCAATTATTTTTAGTAGAGTGACAAACAAAGCCCCTGGAGCCGAAACTCATGTCTTTTGATGTGATTTGACGTCGGAAAATGACAATATCTTAGTATTAAGTGCTCTTTTAATGCCTATATGCGTTATACACATAAAACGAGGCGACAGTAGAGTGTGGTGAGGCGACAGTAGAGTGCGGTTTGGTCATATTGGTCAATTTACCGATGAACTTGAATTTTTATTATTAGTTATTTTTAGTAGATTAACAAACAAGGCCCCTGGAGCCGAAACTCATGTCTTTTGATGTGATTCGACCGCTAAAAATGACAACATCTTAGTATTACGTGCTCTTCTAATGCCTATGCGTTATACACATAAAACGAGGCGACAGTAGAGTGTGGTGAGGCGACAGTAGAGTGCGGTTGGGTCATATTGGTGAATTTACCGATGAAATTGAATTTTTAACATTCATTATTTTTAGTAGAGTGACAAACAAGGCACCTGGAGCCGAAACTCATGTCTTTTGATGTGATTCGATCGGTAAAAATGACAACATCTTAGTATTGAGTGCTCTTCTAATGCCTATGCGTTATACACATAAAACGAGGCGACAGTAGAGTGTGGTGAGGCGACAGTAGAGTGCGGTTTAGTCATATTGCTGAATTTACCGATGAACTTGCATTTTTAATATTAATTATTTTTAGTAGAGTGACAAACAAAGCCCCTGGAGCTGAAACTCATGTCTTTTGATGTGATTCGATGCTTGAAAATGACAATATCTTAGTATCAAGTGCTCTTCTAATGCCTATTCGTTATACACATAAAACGAGGCGACAGTAGAGTGTGGTGACGCGACAGTAGAGTGCGGTTTGGTCATATTGGTGAATTTATCGATGAACTTGAATTTTTAATATTAATTATTTTTAGTAGAGTGACAAACAAAGCCCCTGGAGCTGAAACTCATGTCTTTTGATGTGATTCGATGCTTGAAAATGACAATATCTTAGTATCAAGTGCTCTTCTAATGCCTATTCGTTATACACATAAAACGAGGCGACAGTAGAATGTGGTGAGGCGACAGTAGAGTGCGGTTTGGTCATATTGGTGAATTTAGCGATGGACTTGAATTTTTAACATTAATTATTTTTAGTGGAGTGACAAACAAAGCCTCTGGAGCCGAAAGTCAATAATTTTCTCAGGAAGTTCTTATGCCTCAGATACGCCATAAAGTGTCACCCGAGGCATTATTCAGTTATTTATATTTTCAGGTTGTCCTTCTGTCTGTCCTTTCGTCCGCCTTTCTGTCTGTGATAGTTGAACTGACCTGTCATTCATTTCATTTTGATTTCACACATGCATGTTCACATGCATGTGTTTGTTTTTTTTTTTCATTTCCAATCAAACACAGGTAATACACTTTGACATGACATGACATGACATGATTATGACATGATGGGAGTTGAAATTAATTTTTCCCCTGAATGTTGTGTTGCTATTTTCTTACAAGGTCAGTCTAGAACATGAAATCTTATTGTTATGTGTCTGCAGTAATGACATTTATTACTTTGACAATGTCAGTTACAGATCCACTTCGTCTTTTACGTACAACAGCTTATTAATGGTCCTTTAAAAAGGCCCTGAAATCCAAATGCATGTTGATTTGTGTTGATTTATGATACTCTCAACATCACCTTTGCGGTAACACGAACATCTAGAAACATTTTCATATATTTTTAACAATTTTTTCTTCTATTTTTCTTCAGATTACTTGGGAACGCCCACCAAAAATCCTTCCAAACTAATCAATCTTGAGATGACCTCTGTCAATCATTGCGAAAGTACTGAAATGTTTAACAAAAGACATCGGAATGCACCTTCCTCTAGACTCAGCATAACTTGCATGTTTCTGTCATATTAATGTGACTAACAAAAGACATGGCGAGGGAACATGCGAGCTATGCTGAGTCGAGGGGAAGGTGGGCGTTCCCAAGTAATCTGAAGAAAAATAGAAGAAAAAAAATCGTTAAAAATATATGGAATGTTTCTAGATGTTTGTTTCACCGCAAAAGTGATGTTGAGGGTATCATAAATCAACACAAATCAACATGCATTTGGATTTCAGGGCCCCTTTAAAATTAGGTAGAAGAGCTTGATAATTTCATGTTGTTATCTTATCAAGTTGACTATAATAAGACAATCACTATATATTTCATACACTTGAATCTGAATTTTACATGTATCAGCATGTTGATGTTCCAAGTTTGCTTTTTGATATTATCACATTTGTTGAGCCAATCTCCTGACATAATGAGTTGAGATTCAATGTGGAAGTATGGGAATTGTAGAAACTGACACTTGGAATGAGCAATATGATTTTGCATTCAACAACATACTCAAGAGACAAGACCTTTAGAGCATGACTTTTTTTTTTGTGGATGTTTTCATAGGAGATGTATGGCATAATATAAATTGTGCTAACTCATACGTTCTCTTTTGTAGGGATATGTTTGTATTTCCTAATTGATTGATTGATTGATTTTATTTCCGCAAAATAAAACAATATGTACATCACTTCTTTTTGAATAATACAAAGACATTTTCACAAAAGTACTTGAAACTGCGGCTGGATAGCCCTACTCAGCTCCGCCCTCATGGTGGAGCTGTTCTACCGAGGGGTCCAGAAGAAAACACACTCGGTATATCTGAAATTAACATGCAAACTTGTATCATCAAAAACTACACTACACAGAATTAAAATAACATCCACTACTACCTTACAGTTATACGAACACTATTACCATGATGGCAATAAACCAGATCAATGAATTTAACAAATATACATCTATGCTTCAATGAAATAGAAGAAGAAAAAAAAATACATCTACAAATACACTTAAATTGAAAATTTGATACTATTATATAAACACGATCCTCTATAACTAAAAGACTTGCGGCAGTATTGAGTTTTGGGTTTTGGAAGAACAAGAGTACCAACAGAACGAAGATTATATGGCGTATTAGAAAATCTAAACATCTCTTTTAAATACGGTGGAGAAAAATTATTTATGGCCTTAAATGTCATGGAATACAAATGATCTTTGCGCCGGGATTCTAATGTTTGAAGGTTCATCAGTGTATGAATTTCTTGATTTGAGACATATTCATAAGGGTTTACTCGAAGAATTATTCTCAGTGCCCTATTTTGTAATTTTTGTAGTCTATCTGTGTGTTTTGCCGCCGATGATCCATAGATAATATCGGCATAATCAAATAATGGGAGAATGAAAATTGTATAAATCGATTTCAAAGTTGAAGTATTTACACAACTCCGTAAACGGCCCAGAAATTTCACCAGTTTGACAATATTCTTACACATTGTATCTATATGTATATCCCATTTTAGCTGTTGATCAATCATAACACCGAGGTATTTCACAACATCCTTCTGTTCTATTATATTTCCAGAAATGAATAATTTTAATTTATTACATTTACTTAGATTATAACGAGAACCCAGTAATATGCATACTGTTTTTTCACAATTTACACTAATCTTATTCAAACACATCCATTCATATATGTTCTGCAGTTCAGAATTCAATACACACTCTATTTCATTTACACTTTTTCCCGAGCAATACAACACTGTATCATCTGCATACAAATTTATTTTACATCGTTCAATATAGTCAACCAAATCATTGACATAAATGATAAACAGCAGTGGTCCGAGAATTGAGCCCTGAGGCACGCCGTAATCAATTTGTTGTAATCGTGATCTCGACGAGTTTATCTGAGTGCAAATATGTCGTCTCTTCAAATAACTTTCGAACCATTTTAAACTTTCCTTCGACACCCCTATTTTACAAAGCTTCTGAATAAGCAAATCTGTGTCCACAGTGTCGAACGCTTTACGCAGGTCAATAAGGACTGCACCGACATAGCAACCGTCATCTATGGCCCGATACCAGTCATCCGTGACCTTTAACAATGATGTGACAGTTGAGTGTCTTGACCTAAATCCAGATTGTTCCTGGTTCAATATGCTATTCTGTTTTAAGTAGAGAGACAGCTGTGACTGGACGATCTTTTCCAGAACCTTTGAGAGAGGTGAAAGAATTGAGATCGGCCTATAATTGTTAGGCAGGGATTTGTCTCCAGATTTAAAAACTGGTATTATTTTTGCACATTTCCACCGATGAGGAACGATGCCCTCTAACAGTGATCGATTAATAAGGTAAGTAAGTGAATGCGCTATGCCAGATGCAGATAATTGTACAATTTTAACTGATAGACCATCTAGACCAGTTGACTTTTTCGCTTTGAGTCCTTTGATGACTTTAAGTACCTCTTCCTCATTTACTACATGCAGAGTCAAACGTGATTGTGTTGAAACTTCATTTACAATACATCGTTGTACATGAGGAATTTGTGATGCCAGATTTACACCAATATTTGCAAAATAATCATTAAAATCATTAATTCGTGCAATATCATCATCGACTGAATCAGGCGACTTAGATCTACTGCCTGATGAGGTTAATTCCTTAAACACATCCCATGGTTGATTTGGCCTAGATTTGTCTGACAGCCTCTTTTTATAGTAGTTCTTTTTCGATTTCCTAATCAGAGAAGTAACTTTGTTTCTTATCGTCTTGTATTCTTCCCATAATTCATCATAATTACCTTCTGAAATATGTTTATGATTTTCATCATTTCCATCCAAAATACGCATATGTACCTTTTTAGCTTTTCCTTTTAACTTATCTCGTTTTCTTATTAATACAATAATCTCCTTAGTCATCCAAGGTGAGTATTTATTCCTGACACGTGTCTTTCTCACTGGCATGTGTTTATTCACTACCTCAAGGAAAAGCTCTTCCCACACTTTAACAGCATCATCAAGGTTTGAAGTATCTTCTACAATACTCCAGTTTTGGTTTCTTAAATCATCCAAATACAATTCAGTATCTATATTTGTCATTTTCCTGTATATTATCGTACGCGGGTTACATTTAGTAGTTTTGCATCTCCATAACAAATAAGACATTGAGTGGTCGCTCAGACCATTATGGATGACACCATACGTACTAACCATCTCTGGGTTGTTTGTAAGGATATGATCTATCAAACTCATTGAGTTACTCGTGATTCGTGTAGGTTCCGTAACATTGATTTCATGTAATGCAAAGATATCATGAATTTGTTTTAACATTCTAGTTTGTATTGACGGTGGCGTTTTTAATAGATCGCAGTTTAAGTCACCCATGATAACAATATCAGTATTAAAAGAATCAACAAAAGTCAGAAATTGTTCATACAAATCAAATGTATCATTTCCAATGTTTGGCGGTCTATACCATGTAACAAATGTAATTGCCTTTTCATAATCAAACCTTATGTGAATTGGTATTACTTCAAGGTTTGTTATGTATGGATGATTTAACAATTCATATTTCATATCGTCTCGTATATACACTGCAACGCCACCTCCATTTCTATTTCGGTCTTTGCGAATCAAATTATAGCCTTCAACTTTGAGCTCATTATCCGAGACAGAATCATCTAACCATGTTTCATTTAGAGCTAAGACTTGCACATCATTTTCGAGTAATATACACCTTATCTCACATAAATTTCGTAGTAAGCTACGGATATTCAACTGTAAAATCTTGACACCTTTGTCCTTTAGTTCTGCAAAATGTAATGAATTTTTCATTGGAGAATGAATTATTCCATTTTCATCATTATCAGATAGTTCATCATTATCAGATAGTTCATCATTGATACTCTGCTCTTCTACTGAAGTGTTCAACGGAAGGTAGGTAAGTTGACACTTTGAACATTTCCAGTTCCAGAACTCAACATTTGGATTATCATAATCTTCAACACATATACCAGCACATTTTATGTGTAGCCACTGAGAGCATCGTGTACACTGAATTCCTTTTTGATTACTTCGAACAGATTTTTGACAACCAACACATGGATACTTGGGTCCCATAAAATTTAACAAAGGGGGCTTCTTTTCTTTTACTGCTATAAAACTGCTTTACAGAAAAAAAAAGAGGGGGGGGGGTCTTAGAGTCTATTTAGATCTTCCTTGTCATGAACTTGTCGTATCATTGTTCCACCATTCGTAGTTGGGACCAACACTAGGATGCGACCGTCTGACGACCATGCGGCTTTGACTCGTGGTACCCTTTTCGCAGATTGGAGAAGTTCGGAGTTTTGCTTAGTGAGGTTTTCGTCGATTCCGATCCCTGTCCCTTTCAAACGTCGTCGCTTTGACATGACCTCGCTACGTGTCCGGTACGTTGTGAACTTCACGATGATCGGTCTCGTAGGTGTCTTGCGACGATTGTTGCCTTCGCTTTTTTCCATCCCTTGTCGCGGTTGGATACGGTGCGACCTGTCGATGTCATCAGCCTTCAATTGAATGCCCAGGTGTCGGGAAAATATGCCGCGGACTACCTCGGTTGTGTTCTCCGACTTTGATTCCGGTACTCCAAATACCATCAAGCAATTGCGTCTGGAGTATTGTTCCAAAGTGTTCAGATTGTCCTGCAGTTTCTTGACGACAGAAGCCTGTGTTTCAAGATTCTTTGTGAGAGAAGACACCTCCTTTGTCCTCTGATCGAGCTTGGACTCCAAATCTATTATCTGCCCCTCGGTCTTTTCAAGTCGATCAACGAACTCTCCAAGCTTCTTTTCAATGGCCTTGCAAACCGCTGACTCAATTGCCTCTACGAAAGCCTTGCTCTGAAAAGATTCTTTGACTATGTCACGAGCAATCTGCTCTATTTGTTCGACCGTAGGTTTCGATGTCTTAGACATTGTTCGGTTCCCAGACAAGATGGCGTCGAAAAAAGCACACAATGTCAAAGCATATATCTCTGTGGCATATGAAACACTCAATCAAAACACGTTATGTATTCCATCATACCGACAAGAACCACAAACAAGAGTTGAAGTTTAAAATGCCACACGAAGTATATAGTAGACTTTATCGTAGCGGTATGTATCAAACTAAGTCGGGGCTCAAAATTCTTGTCGCAAACTTCAATCAAGTGGCGAAGTCGAAAGACAGCAACATGTGGGACTACACATTCAGATATGTGACGCTGGACTTACTCAGTTTGTCAGCAAAACTTGCTATTTCAGGCTAAGAACATGTCTCTCGATATCCAGCTTGTAGTAGATTTGTTCACATTTTTATCCCACAAGAGCACAACGACCGTCCAGGTTGAAATGTTATAGAATAGGAGAGATTTAGATGAAAATATCACCACTTATGTCTCATCACGTCTCACCACGTCTCACCATTGATGATTTTAGATAATTAGATGTAATAGTGTTTGGTTAAGTATAATGAATGTACGTATACGTGTATATGTGCGTGTATATATCTATATACCGTGTATTATATGTAATTTGGGCTCAAGGGGGAATTTTCGTGTGAAAACGAGGTATCCTAAGGGGAATCCGTCCTTACGGCGAAATATTCAATTCCCCTTTTAATAACGTTTTCAAGCTTGTTTATTAGTTTTCCTGTACCCCTACACTCTTGAAACTGCGCGAAATAAAACGAAGAAGGCAGCAGAGAATATCGCATTAAAGGAGAGTTCTTCCAATGCACCATATTTTGCCACATGGATTTGTTGTAAAATTCAACTTAGCGCATTTTAATGCACTAAGGGCAATTGTTAATGTACAAAAAATCTATGATGCAATATTAATCCTATTAAACAAAAGAAATAATATTCTTTAGTTACAAAATAAAGTTTAGTTAGGTGCTAGTTTTCATTTATCAACTATGGGATCAACTGTTTCGTTAAAATGTTTGTTTTGGTCTTTTTTTTTAAATAAAATTCCCCCTATGCCGAAAAATAGCATTAATTTATACACACAAGCAAACATACATACATATTTATATTCATTAATTATTATCATTATTATTATCATTTGTCTTTAGAACGCGTTGGCGATCACCAGAGGTGTGAATCCAGCTAGCCTTGGTCAGGT
Source organism: Diadema setosum (assembly GCF_964275005.1). NCBI lineage: Eukaryota > Metazoa > Echinodermata > Echinoidea > Diadematoida > Diadematidae > Diadema > Diadema setosum. Next base: position 22,852,915 of record NC_092694.1, read on the forward strand.
ACATGCAAAAAAAATATATATATAAATAAATAAAAAAAATGAGGGGATATGTACTGAGGGCATTACTGGCAGCAGCAGTGAAACCACCCAAGCAAAGACGATTCTGTGATGCTGTGGGGTACAGCAAGCCCCCTCTGCCAGCAGACTGGGTTTGTTGTGAGGTGTGTGGGAGGTGGTGTCACCTCGTATGTGTTGACATCTGCAGACCTCCAAAGGGTGACTTTGTATGCCTTGTGTGTAAGGCACAGTTATATGAGTAGGTGAATATAGAGGACCATCTTCCATATGTGACCGTGCATCACAAAACAAAACAAAAAAGTCACACCCTTGATTTTGCGTGAGGACTCTTGAAAGGGAAAATGGGTCAACAGTTTACTGAGTCAATCTTCAGTGTTTCATATTTTCTGAAAGAGCTATCCTTCTACATAATTCTTTAGTTTGGGATCATAACATGAATGTGAAATTGTGTTTTCAGCAGTTTTTCTTCAACCCTTTTTGGAGGAAGAGTAGAACTATCAGGTATGTCCCCTTTTCATTTCTTGAAATTATTTACACACTCTTCACTTAAAGTCTAATGATTTCAGCTTAATCTGATAATCCCTTCATTGTTGTTGCTCCAGTGGTTTACATCCTATGTTTTGTCCGTTTCATTGCACAGCTAGCACGTATTGGTAAAGATTAAGTGCTTGAATAGAGCCTCTTTTCTCAATTCACACTTATCCAGAGTATGTGCTTTCTTTCTAGTATTTAGATAGGTTACAGGCCCGTAGCCAGGATTTTTCAAGGGGGGGTGCGGTCACTAAAAAAACGGACCTTCGGTACCAATATCAATGATGACACACACACACACACACACACACACACACACACACACACACAATTATATATATATATATATATATATATATATATATATATATATATATTCTTTGGACGACCGAACTACAAAAGTTGTATAAGAATTTGCGCGCGAAGCGCGCCGCAAATTGTGAATTTTGACTGTTTTAATGACGTTTTAAAGTCTGGAGGAAATTTGTATTTTTGTTTGTTGCATGCAATCGCGTTACGGTATTTCATCTAGGAAATAGTAAAAACTCATTTTGCCAGGAAGTTGCAAAGTTTAATTGTGTTCGAGACTCTGCGCGCGTAGCGCGCCGCAAAATTGAGAATAGTGATTTTCCTGGTGTTGTTTTAACTTTTATTTTTTCTATTGTATACCCGCGTTAGCAGGCCTGAAGCCAGGATTTTTAAAGGAAGGGGGGATTGCGTTAATTTAAAAAAAACGGTCCTTTGATACTGTCCCGGGAGGGGTAGCGACAATTAAAAGGTGGACACCATGCTCATACATGGACTTTCAAAATGGCCCCTAAACGAGTAATGATCATACAATATACCATTTTCCCAAATTTCGGCCTTTTTGATACCCTTTGATTATATACGCTCGTACATCACACTTTCCATCTAATCCGTGAGAAAAAACGACCCCTATTACGCGTTTTCTTTAGCGAGTATGGTCACGGTGTCCACCTTTCAGTTGGAATTTTCCATCCCATTGGATGCTGTTTGGAAGGTGAAACATTCACTTTACTATACAGTATATCAGCCGTTGGTATGCGAGTTTGTCAAAAACGAGAATAAATAAGAAAATTTTTTAAACAAAATGAATTGTAAATGTGAACCATTTATATTTTGCCTCCTTCTGGTAGGATATTTCCAGCATTTCCGAACTTTCAAATGATCATTTTAGATTAGATCCGATTCGCAAACATCTCCAATATCAGTCAAATGTCATATTAACAATCATGCTAAGAAGGTTTTCTTTGTGAAATTTGGAGTCAGTGAAATTCAAAAATTAAACATCCGTTAGCCATTGGAAGAAGTTGAGTGCAAATTCAGACCTCAGGCTTAGTGCTCAGATGTTTTCCTATTTGATTTGATCTGTCTTACTGTGCACAATAAGATACATACTGGAATGGTTATTTCGTAGCATATTTGGTTACTAGCTGTCTCTAGGCATTTTCGAATTTGGGCTGCAAAGAGATCCACTACCTTTAAGTTAGAAGAGAGATAAGTAAATAATGATAAAATAAACAAACAAAAAAGAATGAGTTTCTTTTGTAATACTATCTGAAAAACGTTTTACTTTACCATTTTACTTCATAGCTCAGCACTTTCCATTCTCTCTCATACCCTCTTACCCATTACATTTAAATGAAATACAACTAAAATGAGTTTGCGTGCCTGCATAATACTCTTTGGAAATTATAAGTGAAAATGTTCTTAGGTTTTGGCTCACTTTAAAATGAGAACCAATAGAACTGTCACAACATGAGAAAATGTATAAGTAATAATCAACACTACATTTCCGAATTTGGCCTGCAAAGAAATCCGCTACCTGTAAGTTAGAAAAGAGATTAGTAAATAATGATAAAATAAACAACAAAAAAGAATGAGTTTCTACCGCCGTATCCAGAACAGAGCCTGAAACGGTGCAGGCTCAAGAAATCGTTTGTACTATAATACGTCTTGAAGCAGGGGCCGCGGAACGTTTTTCAGTTTGGGGGGGGGGGGGGGGCTGCGAGACCGGGGGGGGGGTGTGTGTCAGGTTTCCCCTCCCCCCCCCCCCCCCCCCCCCCCCCCCGCTTAGAAGAATCTAAGGGCGGAATCTTTGGAAATTGAAATTCATGGGTGTTGTGATTTTTTTTTACGATTTTTTTTTCAAACGATTTCTTTTTTAAGAGCCAAAAGTGTGTGTGTGTGTGTGTGTGTGGGGGGGGGGGGGGGGGGGGGGGCTGCAGCCCCCAGCCCCCCCCCCCCCCGCTTCCGCGGCCCCTGTGAAGTACTGTGTGATACTGTTGACTCAGACTTCTACAAAGCTGTAAGTGAGAATTGTAATCCAATCCGACTCATTACCTGAGATATTTATGAAATATCAATAAAGAATGTAAATTAAATAACGCTGCGTCACAATGCAGTCTAACGCTCTCACAATGCATCATACATAGGGTTTTTCACTGACTATTTTTACTCCGGAGCTCTTGCAATATTCATCAGGCTTTTCCTACTATATCTTTGTGAGACGTAGATATAAAATGTCTCCGGTTTTCGATTATAGTAATTTCGAGGAAATTTCTTTAATTTTTATCATATATGTAAACTTGAGGCTATTAGATTTTCATCTACTTACCTCTGTTCCTGTGAAAAAATGCAAGTGTCAACCTCAATGTCATCCACGAATCGCACGTACTCGGGCGGCCAGTGGAAAAAAAAAAAAAACACCGGTCACACGCGCCAAGGGCCATGGCATGCAGTGCCAATATAATAATAGCTCGCACAAATTGATACATAACATTTGTGTTTGTGTGCATGGGGACGATACGATGGTTCATACAACAAAAGGGTTTCGTACAATTATTTTTAACATTGTTAAACGTACTCTTCCACATTTACGTAGCATAGAATGTGTCTTTATATTTATTTGGATTGTTATCTTGAGAATTGCTAAAAACCGTTATTATGAAAAAGTGGACCTTTCAGAATTTGGGGGGGGGGTGCGTACGCACCCGACGCACCCCCCCCCCCCCCCCCCCTGGCTACGGGCCTGGGTTAGGGGAGTCCATTTCAATTGAGTTATACATCATTTCAAAGCTTAGAGTCCCCTCTTTAAGAATCTACTCTTAACTCTTTATAAGCCAATGAGTAAAATGTGCACAAATTTCACACACAAACCAATGGACTGGAAATAAACGTTGCACACAAAGGCCCGAATTCACGAAGGTGGTACAAATGAAACCATGGTTTAAACCATGGACAAAAACCATGGAACGCCAAGTGTCGCATGGAATATTTCGTTACGAAATCAGTCATTTCGTCGATGAAATGTTTATTTTGTAACGAAATGACAACATGTTGTAACTAAATGAACATTTCTTCCACGAAGGTCATTTTGTCGACGAAATGACCAATTTCGTAACGAAATATTCCGTGCGACACTTGGCGCTCCATGGTTTTTGTCCATGGTTTAAACCATGGTTTCATTTGTACCACCTTCGTGAATTCGGGCCAAAGGGTTAACTAAAAATCCATGTCTGGCAACGTTTTGTTGGTTTTGTGATGCATGGTCACATAATAATTTATGTCACATAATCATGCTGGGTGGAGACATCAGTTCTCTAAGTATATGTTATAATGCATTATTCTACCAAGTGGGATTTCTTGAAAAAGGCTTGCGTTAAGGTCATAGTGACATTTCTATCTTGTAAAGATAACTTGGGGAAACAGTCTCTTCTACCCAAAATTAGTATACCAAATCATAAAAATCTGGTTCCTAAGCAAAATTTGTGATCTTGACACTGAAAATTGTGTATACAAAATGGCGGCTGAATCAGCATAAATTGCAATTTCAGAAATACATCTTCTCCAACCCTACAGCATTTATAGGAAATATGTAGTATATCATGGCAAAATACCTGTGTACCATAGGCACATGCCAGTAAATGTCTTCCTGGCTGTATATCAAGATCCTTTTATTTTCAGTGAATGTTTAATGTGATTGATAGAGACTTTATCCTGATAAAAATGCATTTGTACATGCCTTTATACAGTTGTTTATACTCATACTTCCATGAAATGCAACGGAATTGATAAAGGAGACATGGCCCTAATGTCTAAGTGAAAATTTTACACATAAATATTATATAATGTGCCCAAGTTTACCCCCTCGCCCAAGTCCCCATTATACAAAACAGTAAATGCAAATGCATTTGTTATAACAGCATAGATGATTTTCATCAAATTATCACTAAAGTATGCTTTGCAAGCACATTCTTTATGCCTATTTACCTGTTCTAAAAATGTGCACATAGCATTTAGGACATTCCTTTTTGAAGTTGCTAATGTGCATATTTGGCTGCAACATGCTTGTGAGAAACATGTAATCAGATATTTTCTTGTAACCCTTTATTGTTACTAAGGAGCACCTGGAACAGTATTTAAGTCAAATATAGCATTAGACAAAATAATGAAAACAAAATAAGTAAAAAAGCATGGAGATCCAGTACACAAATGAGATAAGATAAGTATGAATCATGCTGTTACTTGGTTTCGTAAGATCTTTTAGAAGTTGTAGATTTATTCGTCCAGTTAATGAACATAATTAAGACCTTATAAAATCTTAAATCACATCAGTAGTTTTTATCCTCTCAATTACCCTTACTTACAAACAAATCATTTCATATGTTTTATTCACTTATTCATTCATTGACTTTGTATCTTATATTCTTTAAACTTTCATCAACACTCCATGAACAGTTTGTCTACATTGAATGTACAGGCCCTCTCATCATGGGATAAAATCACTTTTGCCTTGCAATTTTCAATTCTTTAAAATAATTGTAGGTAACGATTCATGAAGATTAAAAAGAAGTATTATTTGGCGGCCATATTGTTTATGAGTGTAAGAAATGGCTTTCTGGTAACTACTAATTTTTTTTTTTTTTTTTTTTTTAAAGAACTGGGTGTTTCTCTTACCCATGTAGCACAAACGATACATAGTAATAATTTTTCCATCATAGCTGTCATTGTCCTGATCGGTGTCTTTTGCGTACTCTGTCAAAATTTCCATATGGCTTGTAAATGTAAATCAGCTTTCTCTAAGAAGCACAGACTCAAAGTACTGTGGTGTACTCGCATTACCTTTCCGCAGATTTGAGCCATATGACCCCAAAAACTGGCACCACAAAATGTCTGTGTCAATGTGCTTGAATTATGTTTAAAAGTCTGATTCCCCTAGTTTTTACTGCCACATGTGCTTGCATGCTATCACACTTTACAGAAATCCCACTTGAAAGAATTACAACTATGCACTCTTCAACTATAGCACCAATTAATTTATCCTAAAACTGTAGCAGCTCAAAGTCATAGAGGAGTGCTAGCTTTGCTGTTATGTAAATTTAATGTCAGATTTTTTTTTTCAAATGCAAAAGTATGAGAGTAGGAATGATGCGTCACCATCTGCATGGGCCATAAAGCATTAAGAGTGGCACAAGTGCATCACCAGTTTGTTTATAACATGCTTACATTCTGAGCTGTGCAGTATAGGGCAGATTCTTATGAGTATAGCAGATGTATGCTACCATGGTAAGAGTATATATGGTGCAAAATCAACAACGTCTTGCAACTTGATATTTGTCTCCAGCTAGTAGACAGTTCCGAGGAAATATGTTTCATGTGATTATTTCGAAGATAAGATGTGTAAGACTTCTTTATGACAAGCCAAAAGCATATAAACAGTAACATGATTTCAGTTATTGTTTTTTCCAATGCAAAAGGATAAGAGCAAGAATGGTTTGTAAACTTTGGCCACAAAGCATTAAGAGTGGCACAAGTGCATCACCAGTTTGTTTATAACATGCATACATTCTGCAAAGTTGTGCAGTATAGGTCAGATTCTCATGAGTAACAGACAGTATGCTGCCATGGTAAGAGTTTATTATGGTGCAAATTCAACAAGGTCTTGCGACTTGATATTTGTCTCCAGGTAGTAGACAATTCAGAGGAAATATGTTTCATGTGATTATTTTAGGTTATGTTGTGTAAGACTTCTTTATGACAAGCCAAAGGCATGTACCCACTAACATGATTTCAGTTACTGTTTTTTCCAATGTACTATGCAAAAGTATGAGAGCAAGAATGGTCTGTCAACATGGGTCATAAAGCATTGAGAGTGGCACAAGTGCATCACCAGCCAAAAAGTAGGAAAACATGCAAATTGAAATTCTCCATGTTTGACCAGTTGATGTCAAATTTGATACTTTCAAGCAAAGTTGTGCACCAGGACTTTCAACAACAAAAAAAGTGTTGTCATGGTAGTTGATGATCATAATGGTTACTACAGTTCAAATACACCATTTACAGACTTTCTTCAAAGTGTTGTTTCAGTATATTGTAAATTTTGTATGCATTATGCTGATTTTGTGCAAAGTTGTGCAGGTCAGATTCTTATGAGTAGCAGGCAGTATGCTGCTATTGTTAGTGTACATTATGGTGCCAAATCAACAAGGTCTTGCAACTTGATATTTGTCTCCAGTTATCAGTAAACAATTCAGAGGAAATATGTTTCATGTGATTATTGTGAAGTTAGGTTGTGTAAGATTTCTTTGTGACAAGCCAAAGACATGTACCCCCTAACAGGATTTCAGTTACTGTTTATTCCGACGTACTATGCAAAAGTATGAAAGCAAGAATGGTTTGTCAACATGGGCTACAAAGCATTAACAGTGGCACAAGTGCATCACCAGCCAAAAAAATAGGGGGAAAAATGCAAATTGACATTCTTCTCCATTTTTGACCAGTTAATGTCAAGTTTGGTACTTTCATGCAAAGTGGTGCACCAGGATTTTCCAAAAGAAGGAAAAATGCATTGTCATTAGTTGGACATTTTCCTCACAACATCTACCAAATGAGCCTGGTGTGTCAATGTGGCCCACAAAGCATTAAGGTAGTAGACAATTCAGAGGAATTTTGGTACTTTCATGCAAAGTGGTGCACCAGGATTTTTCAAAAGAAGGAAAATGCATTGTCATGGTAGTTGGACATTTTGCTCACAACATCTATAATAAGCCTGTTAAGTCAATGTGGCCCACAAAGCATTAAGGTAGTAGACAATTAAGAGGAAGTATGTTTCATGTGATTATTATGAAGTAAAGTTATGTAAGACATTTTTTTTTCAGACAAGCCAAAGACATGTACCCAGTAAAATAATTTCAGTTATTGTGTTTTCTGATGCAAAAGTATGAGAGCAAGAATGGTGTGTCAACGTGGACCACAAAGCATTAAGAGTGGCATAAGTGCATCACCAGTTCGTTTATAACATCTTCCATTCTGCAAGGTTGTGCAGTACAGGTCAGATTCTTATGAGTAGCAAACAGTATGCTACTATGGTAAGAGTATATTATAGTGCAAAATCAACAAGGTCTTGCAACTTGATATTTGTCTCCAGCTAGTAGACAATTCAGAGGAAATATGTTTCATGTTATTATTGTGAAGTTAAGTTGTGTAACACTTCTCTATGACAAGCAAAAACTTGTGTACAGGTAACATTTTAGCTATTTTTTTTTATTTAATTTATTTTTTTACAAATACAGAAGTCTGAGGCCTGGTATAAGAAACAGTTGAAACCTTGCTCTTGTGTTTGCATTCTATTGTATGAGAATTCCTATAGGGATTTCAGGATCCATTCCAAAAGTAAGTAGTTTAATTAAAAAAAAAAAGTAAAGTCTTACAAGTTCAACAGTAGAAATTTGACTGAAAACTGATGAAAAACTAAGAAGTTATGAAATGTTGAAGGTTTGCTGTTTCTGCAAAACAGTTCTTGTACAGTGGATATTGATACGTAAATGAGTTACATAACCATGTTACAACCTCACAATTTTCTATTGATTGTGTACAAAAAAATAAGGGAAATTCAATGGTTCTGTCACTGAAATCTGACATGATGTTATTCCGTGTTGAATAACTTCAGAATAGTTATCAGATAGGTATATCAGGATTTGAGCCTTGGGCATGAATGAGTTTTAAACGGGAAATTTGTCCATATTTACAGCAAGTTGTGAGGGGAAGACATGCTCATTTTGCCATTTGTATATTCATAATAATTGACTGTTCAAGAACTCTTTCCTGATAAATTAGCGAAATTTCAAAATGTCACAACTTCATTTTTTTTCTTCCGTTTTGATCAAAATTTTACTGTTATACACATAATTTTGCACTCTTTATTCTGGGACTAACTTATATTTCGCCTGGATCTTCCCTTCAGCCATTTTTGCACAGAAAGAAATCAGTGACACAAGTAGTGTGAACCATCGATGAGTGTGCATAGAACAGAATCCACTTTGAAAGCAGTGCATCTTCAATTTTTTCTCAATGTGATTGTATTAGTTTTGAAAAAAATCTGAATCATATTTGTGATATGATTCAGCTTCTATATATTGATGAGGTTTATTGTTCCTGAAATTGGCAGCCCAGAGGCTGAAGTACATTCAGTTTACAGAGTACTATAGACAAAAATCACAGTACTTCACAAATCATAGGGTGTGTACAATAAACATATTGAGAAATTATACATAAAATCATACATTTATCAATCTAAATCAACAAGAAATAACATACATATACAGTACAACAACAGAGAAAAAAAAAAACCAAACTACTCGATACTATCACTTTTCTTTACAACACTGGATTATGAATATTTATAAAAACCCTTAATCTAAGCAACAACAACAAAAAATACATATGCAGGGGTGTAAAAAAAGAGGAGACGTTATTGCACAGCAGTTACAAAACTTTTTACCAACCATCCAGCTGAAATTACCAAAATGTTGAAAAAAAAATCAATGAAATTATTGCACACCAAAAACATAATGATATATTTCATCAAATATTGCATTTCAATTTTACTATACATGTATTTATCATATCAATATCTATATTACATAAAAAACTATCAAATACACTCCACTCCAACTCCAAATACACTATATCACAATCAGACTTCATTGCTTTCAACATATTATAAAAACACTTTTTACAAAATTTATAAACATATGATTGTACAATAGATTCAAAATTGCACTTTCACATATTATGCTTGTAGAAACCAAGATGTCCATATACCATATACGTCATAAGAAGTAAAAGAAATGTACCTTAGAATGCAGTCTGATAAAAAGGGTAAAAGGGAGAAGTAAAGCCTAAAAGGCTTCTAAACAAACAAAAATGACCTTTTCATAAATCAGTTATACTAGTTTTGTAGTAAAAGAGGGAAAATAAAAAAAAAAACATAGGGAGTACATGTACAACAAACATGTGTGGAAGAAAATTGGGAACATCCAGTCTTGCAACTTTCACATACAAATATCAAACAATTATCTTCAAGACAGCGTCCAAAACTCGTAAAAGCGATCCAGTTGCTTCCATGTTCATTCACAAATACGTCACTACATAAATGATAAGCCAAACGTCAAAGTGACTCCCCTAAATCATACAATCTAACAGAGCTCGAAACGAGGGGCAACCTCTTCGGCGCACGCACTCACTTGTATATATATATATGAAGAGTTTGTTTGCAAAAACCGATAAGTCCATATTTGCCAAATGGAGATATTTGCGATTAAAGGTCAAGAAAAATAAAGAGAATAATAAGAAAGTTTTTGCTTCTTTTGACCATATCTTCAAAAATATAGCTTTGTATGTAGTGGCCAATATATCATTTAAAAGGTATTATTTTGTACCTTATGTGACAGAGACCGTACTTCAAAATCTTCAAAAATGGACTTATCGGTTTTTGCAAACAAACCCTTCATATATATATACATATATAGTATAATGTATATATATATATATATATATATTATATATGTACATATATATTATATATGTATATATATATATATATATATATATATATATATGTGTGTGTGTGTGTGTGTGTGTGTGTGTGTGTGCATGTGTGTGTATGTATATTATGTAAAAAACATTGCCATTAGAAGAACAATCTATGTACAGGATGTTGTCATTTTTCGTTATTAAATCACATAAAAACACATAAGCATTGTAAGAACATGTATAAGATGATAGTCATTTCTTTATGCTATAATCACATCCAAACACCAGAGATTAGAAGACAGGTGTTTAGTTCATCACTTTATTAGCAGAATATTTTGTTGTAAATCCAATCTTATTGGTCACCAAAATGACTAAACCTAAGTCTACTGTCGCCTTTTTGTATAACGCATAGGCATTGGTATATCAATGAATACAAAGGTAATAATTGACATTTTCAACGGTCGAAACACATCAAAACACAAGAGTTTCGGCTCCAGGGGCTTTGTTTGTCACTCTACGAAAAATTATCAATGATGGAAATCCAAGTTCATCCGTAAATTCACCAATATGACCAAACCTCACTCTACTGTCGCCTAGCATCACTCTACTGTCGCCTCGTTTTATGTGTATAACGCATAAGCTATTGATAATAAGATATTGTCATTTTCAACGGTCGAATCACATCAACACACATGAATTTCGGCTATAGGAGCTTTGTTTGTTACTCTGCTAAATACAATTCAAGTTAGAAATTCAAGTTCATCGGTAAATTCACCAATATGACCAAACCGCACTCTACTGTCGCCTCACCACACTCTACTGTCGCCTCGTTTTATGTGTATAACGCATAGGCATTAGAAGAGCATTTAATATTAAGATATTGTCAGTTTCAAGCGTCAAATCACATCAAAAGACATGAGTTTTGGCTCCAGGGGCTTTGTTTGTCACTCTACTAAAAATAGTTAATATTAAAAATTCAAGTTCATCGGTAAATTCACCAATATGATCAAACCGCACTCTACTGTCGCCTCACCACACTCTACTGTCGCCTCGTTTTATGTGTATAACGCATAGGCATTAGAAGAGCAATTAATACAAAGATATTGCCATTTTTAACGGTCTAATCACATCAAAAGACATGAGTTTCGGCTCCAGGGGCCTTGTTTGTTAATCTACTAAAAATAATAAATATTAAAAATTCAAGTTCATCGGTAAATTCACCAATATGATCAAACCGCACTCTACTGTCGCCTCACCACACTCTACTGTCGCCTCGTTTTATGTGTATAACGCATAGGCATTAGAAGAGCAATTAATACTGAGATATTGTCATTTTAAACGGTCTAATCACATCAAAAGACATGAGTTTCAGCTCCAGGGGCCTTGTTTGTTAATCTACTAAAAATAATTAATATCAAAAATTCAGGTTCATCGGTAAATTCACCAATATGACCAAACCGCACTCTACTGTCGCCTCACCACACTCTACTGTCGCCTCGTTTTGTGTGTATAACGCATAGGCATTACAAGAGCACGTAATACTAAGATATTGTCATTTTCAAGCGTCGAATCACATCAAAAGACATGAGTTTCAGCTCCAGGGGCTTTGTTTGTCACTCTTCTTAAAATAATTGATATTAAAAATTCAAGTTCATCGGTAAATTCACCAATATGACCAAACCACACTCTACTGTCGCCTCACCACACTCTACTGTCGCCTCATTTTATGTGTATAACGCATAGGCATTAGAAGAGCACTTAATACTAAGATATTGTCATTTTCAAGCGTGGAATCACATCAAAAGACATGAGTTTCAGCTCCTGGGGCTTTGTTTGTCACTCTACTTAAAATAATTAATATTAAAAATTCAAGTTCATCGGTAAATTCACCAATATGACCAAACCGCACTCTACTGTCGCCTCACCACACTCTACACACTAAAAACTAGCGGTACAATTGGGGTAGGCGTTTCCGCCTGCGTACCCGTATCGGGCTTGTGAGCAAGTAAGTTCGTCTAGGGGTACTCGTAGGTACGCGAACGGGTAGGCATCCTTGAGGGTAGGTGTTCCTACTTGTCGGTACCGTGAATAGTCTTGACACAAAGACCAATTATGCATGTACATGTTACATTACATCTTGGTAGTGGATACAACGGTTATGTCAAAGTACACATTTTGCATATTTCGGTATACCTAAAACTTGCAAGTACCGTGTTTTAAGACAAAGTGTCAATACACCTGCAATCTTGGAAATGTTTTTTTCGGGGGCTTTACGGTTGTTGAAATCACGTTCTGATAACGAGAATACTATACCTACCCCCAAACTAGTTGACCAATAAGCGAAAAGAAGGAAATCAATTCCTGCGATTATCATAAATCAGCGTTATTTTCTGAATGATATATTCAATTAATTAATGTAATTACAAAAAAATGCTAAAAATGTTTACAAAATAATCGTTTATGATATATTTACTTAAAAATTAACGTATGATTATTTTAGTTATTCTTTTTTTCCTCATCTGTACAACTCGCTAAGTTGGCCACTCATTCAAATATCTGGAGCGGCGACGACGTGTACGTGTCGCCGAGCGGTAGGTTTTCACGCAGGATGATCGCGTTGCATACAGCTTACACGCAACCGAATGTAACCGAGCAACAAAATGTCCCGATCATCAAGCTAACTAGCGAGATTAAACATTTATTATCGCGCTTCAGCTGGTAAAAAACGTGCAACTGCAAGGATCTTCAATTCAAGCACGCAGTCGACAGAAGGCCATTAACTGATGAATGCACAACTTCGACACTGGACCAGACGTGTTGACCACTTCTTGTAATGTCACGGTGAGTGAGTGCATGATCATGACGGATCACAACGGACTTACAAAGAGTCTGTCTGAGGATTTAAAGACATTGTTAGCTAGAATGTTCTTTGTATATATAGTGTCTAGACCACTAACAGTTCTAAGGCCTGTTTGTTGAAATGTTGTCTACAGTCCCAACAATAACATTACAGCCAAACTATACAGTACAGTACGTGGTGCAGTGTTACTGTTAACTTAACTGCGACCAGCTGCCCCATACGCATAGCGTACACACTGCACTGTACTGAACAGTAGTGCTAACTGCGACCAGCCCCAACGCGAGAATAAATGGGTACAAATTGTTCAAGGAGCGCCCAGGGGTTAGGGTCGTGCAGTGGCAGTAGAGCTCTAGTCTATGTCACTGTATGTGATGGTGCGCAAGTTATACCAAGCAAGATACATCTTGTATACGATTAAAACATGGGCACCAAAACATATGTTCCATGTGCGAACTCGTCAAAAAATACTCATGAATTGCAGCATCCTGTCTCCCAACAGGAGACTTTTTAAAATTTATTCTTCTAATCGCTGGTTTGAGTGGAAGGGGAGCATCTTGAAAGGCAGCAATGGTTTGTGCTGTTACTGGGCTGCTTTAGATGGTAAGGTTAGACAGTTGCATCCCTCTACGGAAAGAGTTCCTTGTAACCCTCATAAAATTACGTTTCGATAGCCCAGTGTGTGACATCCAACATAGACCACAGACTACAGGATACAGGTTTACGCGTCATACACATACAACGCGTGGCCGTTTGAATTTAATTTACCATTGAAAAGGCGGATCCAGAGGGGGGTGCACCGGGCACCTGCTCCCTCTTTATTAGATTGAACCAAAACAAAGAAATAATAAGTTAAATATGGGGGGGGGGGGAGCCTGCATCTCCCATTTGATTTTGTAAAGACCCCTCCCCTTTACGGAATTCCTGTACCCACCCCTGATTTAATCAAGTGAACCACACTGAATCAAATGAATTGCACTGTCTTAACAAGTTAGTCTATCACCTTATCTTATCATTTTCCCATGGCCGATTGAGTTCAAACTTTTGTAATAGGGTCTATGGATTCTATTGTAATCGGAATTAATAAGCCGGATGGACACAAGGCAGACCAGTTAAGACTAAGTGATGTCTAGTCAACTACATAGACTGGGTAGATCTCTAATACAGTGTATTAATAGTCTAACTTCTAAGATATACAGATGAGTCTGATGACTGGATGATATATTTGTAATTGAAATATAAATCCAAATGCTGACTGTGCCAAGAGTGTAAAAATCTTCCGTTCAATGAAATTTCATTCTGCGTATGCATTGATAGGCCTTCATTCCCATGGATACAGTCAACACAAGTGTAACATTGCATGTAAAAGGGAATATAAGTTTATTGACTTAAAAGCTGATACTGTCCTAAAAATCATAGAGTGTACTCATAATGTCTCCCTATCCCTAGCCCAACCAGACATCATGTGAAGCATGCCTGTTGCGACTTTTGTACAGTGAAAGGGCTGTGTATAGTTACCAATATTCACTGTAGTTTTAGATGTTCTTTAATGAATTTATGATGGCCTTTTTGAAAAGACAGTGTAGAACATCCCAGTCTACACTGTAGCTGTGTTGCTACTGCTATTTATATTATGTCATCAATACTCGAGACACTCGGGAGTTTACCCATTCCAGTAAAATTTATGAACCTATTGTTGATGTCACTTGCAATATTCATCAGTGTATTCCTACCTTCACAAACTTTTATTCTCATTGGAAGCAGGTGTGACCCAAACATTTTCCCTTTCTGAATTTACAAGGCAATAAATACTTACCACAGTACAAGAAACTGATGTATAAGACCTAAACCTCACATTAGTGCTACCAATTACACATTTCATTTTTGTTGTTATTGTTATTTAGACAAGCAGCTCCTAATGCAGTTGTTTCACTACCAAGCTGTGGATTACTTCATGTCACTTGTGAATGGATGTGACAAAGGAGAGGAATGCATCTCTTCTAACCATCTGGAAGTCAGTGGAGAGCAAAGATTATTCAAGAACTCTTCAAGGACGTTATCAAGCATACTTGGTAATGGTAAGTCATTTAATGACACATAAGTACTTTATAGTTAAAACGGGAAAGAATCATGCAGAGCACAATACTACATGATGTACACGTAGTTACATGACTTCAGCCCTGGGTCATACTATCATTTGATAAATTGTGACTTGTAACACCAGAAGATGCATGTCCATTTTTGGGTAGGGCCTACTACTGATTGTGTGGTAGTGACATGATGGCCCCATGACTGCTGGATGTAGCATCAGTTAACAAGTGGCAAGATACGTGTTATGTGTGGTCCATGACAGGCTGTGAATTACTGTTATTCTTACAAGACCTTTGCAGAAAGAATGACTTTGCAAGTATCGTAAACTATGATTTTCCTATTACAGTGCACTCCCGTTATAACGAACATGGTTATAACGAAAATCCGGTTTTAACGAAGTAAAAATTTGGGCTGCAATCTCATCCACTCTATGTATATTGTTTCTTTCTTCGGTTATAACGAAATTCCGATATAAAGAAAGAAAACTGCCGGTCCCGAGGCCTTCGTTATTAACGGGAGTCCACTGTATATGTAGGATGTATATGACATGATGGTAATTCCTATGAATTATCAATCAGATAAAGTGACCAATTCCTTAAACTGTCCCCTTTTTTCCTGTTTTCTTTTTTTTTTCTGTCCATAGATTCACACTTAGGTTCTCTTCACCCTTACAATACTCTGAAGCTGCAAGGACTCTCATCAAAAGGGCACCCATCATGGAAGACCCTGGCTGTAATACCACAGGTTTGTGTAAAGTGAAATATGATTTGAAAGGGAATGAGTCCATATTTGATTGGATATTTTGTCACAAAATAAGAAGAGCTTTTGGTACATTCCAAATGTTTTGTGGAAAGTAAAAGTTTATAGAGTTGTAAGACAATTATTTGCCCCCCCCCCTCCAAAAAAAAAAAGAAAAAAAAAAGAAAGGTTGATAGATATTATTGAAGCAAATTTGATAAGTTTTGCAATTATGCTGCTTCTTTTTTTTTCACATCAACCTCAAATAATATAAAAGGTGATGGTTACTTTGAGCATAGATAATACATGTAGTAATATTTTCAATGTAAACCGGGGTTTGAAACTAACTGATAATATAATGTTTTTTAATGTTGCACTTTTGATGGCACTAGATAAAATGTGAAGAAAAGTTTGTTTGTTGTTATTAACAAATTTGTTGTAAATTCATTTCTCACTATTTGTCCAGGAACCTGCGGGACCAAATCCAAATCCATTTCACCTCCTGAATGTCGACGTCGAGGTAATGACGTTGTTTTGAGGAACTGTGCATACTTTCATGTTCTCCGGTACATCCCAGGCCTGAATCGCAAAACGCGTCTGCCAAGGATTTCATTGCCACCTATATTCAGAACATGAGTGATGTCATCGCTTAGTGCAACCACTCGCCAGCCTGTTGGAGGAAAGGGAGCCATGACGTCGTAGCAGTACATAGTGAACGACGTGCACTGAAAATCAAAATGGGCGATATCATCCCAGATGTGACAAACGGACTGTAGCAATCTGGAACCACTCTTGTACAAGAAAGGTGGCTGTGTCCACACAATCAGAAAGTCCCTATCAGTAATATGTGGGATTCCTTTTGCACCAGATGGCCTTCTCGTGGAGGTGGAAGGAATAGTTCTCTGCACCTGCACCAACATTTCTGCAGGGGTTGCTTCAACTTTGGCTGTGTAGTGCACATTTGGGCTGGAATAGCCCAACACGAAGAGCGCACCAATATTTCATCCAAACCTCTCTCACAAGATTAGGATATTCCAAGTAATTACCACTCAAGGTACAAAGATTGATCAACTTAAATATCCCATATATTCAGGTCCATTCTGGAAATTGCTTTGAATATTTCCAGCATCTCGTTCTTAAGATAGGAACGTTGATTAACGTTATATCCCAATAAATTCATGGTGGTTTTACTTCTTCTGACCCATTGATAGGACAGAAACCGTTTACCTCAGCTGAATTTAGGCAACAAATTCTCATTTAGAGCTTTAATGTCTCATGTGTGTTAACTTGAAGTTATAAGAATATCCTTAAATACGGTTCTTGTTTTGCTGCTTACAGTGATTGTACGTCTCTGGCCTCTTAACACTGTAAGGTTAAAATGTGATTTCCATCATAGTTATGAGCAAGGAAATCTTTTAATATGTTGCTTGAATTCATTGTAAATCATAGTTTGCCTTGGCCGTTTGAGGTACTCATGTACACATGCACCAGATGCAGTACCAATTGAAAAATTTGACAATAATGTGTTTGTAGTGTACATATTCTTTGCAGGCAGAGCCTACTAACTTGATACAGGAATATTGGCAACTGAAGCAGTTCACTAAAAATGATACTAATCCTGAGTGCTTACCATACAAAATTATAGGTTGACTGCAGTGTATGTGTTACAGCCAAAGGAGAGGCAAGAATTTCTAAAGGTTCGGATGTTAATGGAAAATTGAATCACTCTTGAGGTTTTTACATTGCTAGTAACAGGGTGAGGATTTGGTTACTTTGGGTTCTACACCTGCCCTCTCTTTACTTATATTGAAGTTAGATCTCCAAGCTCACACAAAAGCGAAGCACAAACTTCCACATAGCTTCTATGTACAATAGGATCTTACATGTTTCCCAGTAATCTACATCAAATACACGAGCATGAGCTTTACTTTCATGAAGATTCCTGTAATTGCCACTGCTGTTTCTAAATCTATATTTTCTTATTTAGAATGAATATGAAGTGCAACCAACCTTGCTTTAGTTGACCTTGCGTGGATCTAGCGATATTCAGCTACATTGTAAGTTATTCATTTCCCTGAGAGCATTCATTACATTTCAGAAGTGTGTTATAGTATGTTCGAACAGATTGATATACATAGTACCTGCGGTGTGCAAGACATGAGTAGACAATTGAATGGTTTGCATGACATGGCTGCACACTCACCCATTTTTTTTTTTTTTTTTTTTTTACTGGCCATACCCATCTGTTTGACCAGTAGGTAACCCAGTTTGTCCATTTTTACTGGTCCATTCCTGAAAAATTACTGGTCCAACGGTGATTGAGTCCTGGACTGTTTTACCAGTGCCAGTGGGTGGTGTTGTGCATAGTGAGATTACCTCAACAGATGGGAGTACTGTAAGGAGATTGCCATTAGATTTAGCCTGATGGTCAAAACTAATTTATGTGATCCTCGTCCAAAAGTTACTCTTCAGTGGTGAACTGGTAGAGAAGACCATGTTAACCCATTGATGACGTTTTGAGTTTGATACAACACGCATTTCCAATAGACATTTGCCTAAGTATTCTCAGGACTTTTCAGCGGGTTCACACATCTTCCTTCTTTTTTTCTTTTTTTCTTTTTTTTTTTTTGGGGGGGGGGGGGGTCATGACTTCTCTCCAGTTGGATGTAAAGCTGTATGCAGCATGCAAAACAAGCACTCACTACATGGATTTGATGCATTATGATATGACCAGTGTGCTTTTACATGATGAAGATAATCTCTTTCACTAAATGCACAAGTGTATAAAATTGTGTTCTATAGGAAGAAATATCGTACTTTGAAATATAATTGATGGTGCAAACAGTGCGATAATAATACATGTACATGCAGTATGTCTACTACCACCATCCAATTCATATCTATGGCCTACCCATTTCTCAATGGTGCATAATCTGTGTACTTTCTCAGAGATACAAATGTGTTTCTTGTGTGAAGAGCAAGGGTTATCACTTTGGTTGAATCAAAACTCACTGTACATGTTGTTATAATGCATCAAATTGAACGTAGTTTTCTTTGTGACAGTAAGAGGAATTTTGATGAGCAAAGGTAGATATTTACAGTGTATTGACAGTAGGTATCTGTTACTGCGAAGAAGTGGATATACACATGGGACATAAAATCGGTTCATGTGCATTATGAAAGCAAAGAACTTTCTTCAATCCCCAAATACCTGCTTTCTTAGACTATAAGACTCTCTCTCAGCTATTATCCAATTAAAATTAGTTCAAGGAAAGTAAGCTCTCAACACATTTGTGACATTTGTCATTTTACTATTTTGCCACTTATGTGAAACTGTCGTCACTCATCCAGACGTAACATAGACCTATTGGGAGAAGCATGCATTGTGATGGATACATACCACTTATCATAGCAACATTTCTAGTTTTATTCCATATCTCTTGAAATTCAAAGGTAAAGGATTAAAAAGGCCATTTCAAAATTCAAAAACAAAACCCTTCTTAATTCAGAGCAATTCTGATATACTTATTTCATTTTGCCATTTTGATGCCAAATTTCGTTCCATATTTACCTATTAGTGCTACAGTGTTTTTCTGTCACAGTTTACCTGTGATTTGAAGATTATGAACAGCTGTTTCTATAAGTTAAGTAACTGAAGTGATTTACCAACAAATTAAATCAAGTGATATTTCTTTTAATATGATAATGTAGGATGTTCAATGTGTGGACAAGTGAAAGATGTTCTTCAAGCCAACTTTATGATTGATGAGAAATTATGAAAATGTGAATTTTGAGCATGTATGGATTTCATGGCTGTGTAATCTTAGTACATGTATTTGAGTGTATATTATGACATATTTCTTTGTTGTGCAATTGTATGTATTCCTGTAGGCACCTACACTGTTGTACATTGTGCCAAAGATAAACAGTCTCAACTACATGTACTGCATAAGCTGTTCGTCTTTGCGTACATATATATTTTTGTGAATGAGAAGGTCACAGGTATTGTCACAAGATTTTGTTTTCGTAAATTGACACTGAGACCCTCTTAAATGCACTAAATATTATACCCCAGTATAGCGCTTGGTGAGAATTTTGCTTGTCAAATTTGCAAACCAAAAATGATTCACAAATTCACAAAAATGGCAACATATTGGTACAATGCACGACTACATCATGTAGATGTATTATTTTTTCATGCGACAACCTTATTCGTATGTATAGTCCTCTGTGTTTGTAGTGCAATATCAACACGGGATGCTTTTGCTTTGTTATTAGTTTCCAGGAAATAAAGTGTATAATTTGTATATATCAAGGAAAAACACCTTAGCACGTCTTATACATACAGTTCGAGTTGTATGCTGTAAACTTACTCCCATAGATTGCATGCCTGTGTTTGTGTGCGTGTTTGTGTGCGTGTTTGTGTACGTGTTTGTGTGTGTGTCATATTGTTTACTTAGACAGTCACATACACACTAAAAAAAGGAGTGCAAATATGTACCGGTAAGGGTACAGATGCTTGTCGCTATACAAGGAACCCTAGTGGTACTCATCTGTACCCTATGCAGGGGTACTCATCTGTACCCCATACAGGGGTACACAATCTGTACCCTAGAGGTACATATAAGTACCCAAGGCACGGGTACTTATATGTACCCCTGTATGGGGTACATATAAGTACCGCTAGGGTTCCTTGTATAGCGACAAGCATCTGTACCTCTAGGGGTACATATTTGCTCTCCTATTTTTTAGTGTGTACTGTCGCCTCGTTTTATGTGTATAACGCATAGGCATTAGAAGAGCAATTAATACTAAGATATTGTCATTTTCAAGCGTGGAATCACATCAAAAGACATGAGTTTCGGCTCCAGGGGCTTTGTTTGTCACTCTACTAAAAATAATTAATAATGAAAATTCAAGTTCATCGGTAAATTCACCCATATGACCAAACCGCACTCTACTGTCGCCTCACCATACTCTACTGTCGCCTCGTTTTATGTGTATATTAAACGCATAGGCATTAGAAGAGCACGTAATACTAAGATATTGTCATTTTAACGGTCTAATCACATCAAAAGACATGAGTTTCGGCTCCAGGGGCCTTGTTTGTTAATCTACTAAAAATAATTAATATTAAAAATTCAAGTTCATCGGTAAATTCACCAATATGACCACACCGCACTCTACTGTCGCCTCACCACACTCTACTGTCGCCTCGTTTTATGTGTATAATGCATAGGCATTAGAAGAGCACGTAATACTAAGATGTTGTCATTTTTAACGATCGAATCACATCAAAAGACATGAGTTTCGGCTCCAGGTGCTTTGCTTGTCACTCTACTAAAAATAATTAATGTTAAAAATTCAAGTTCATCGGTAAATTCACCAATAATGATCAAACCGCACTCTACTGTCGCCTCACCACACTCTACTGTCGCCTCGTTTTATGTGTATAACGCATAGGCATTAGAAGAGCACTCAATACTAAGATGTTGTCATTTTTAACGGTCGAATCACATCAAAGGGCATGAGTTTCGGCTCCAGGGGCTTTGCTTGTCACTCTACTAGAAATAATTAATGTTAAAAATTGAATTTCATTGGTAAATTCACCAATATGACCAAACCGCACTCTACTGTCGCCTCACCACACTCTACTGTCGCCTCGTTTTGTGTGTAACGCATAGGCATTAGAAGAGCACTCAATACTAAGATGTTGTCATTTTTAACGATCGAATCACATCAAAAGACATGAATTTTGGCTCCAGGGGCTTTGTTTGTCACTCTACTAAAAATAATTAATGCTAAACATTCAAGTTCATCGGTAAATTTACCAATATGACCAAACCGCACTCTACTGTCGCCTCACCACACTCTACTGTCGCCTCGTTTTATGTGTATAACGCATAGGCATTAGAAGAGCACTTAATACTAAGATGTTGTCATTTTTAACGATCGAATTACATCAAAAGACATGAGTTTCGGCTCCAGGGGCTTTGCTTGTCACTCTACTAAAAATAATTAATGTTAAAAATTGAATTTCATTCGTAAATTCACCAATATGACCAAACCGCACTCTACTGTCGCCTCGTTTTATGTGTATAACGCATAGGCATTAGATGAGCACTTAATACTAAGATGTTGTCATTTTTAACGATCGAATCACATCAAAAGACATGAGTTTCGGCTCCAGGGGCTTTGTTTGTCACTCTACTAGAAATAATTAATGTTAAAAATTGAATTTCATTGGTAAATTGACCTATATGACCAAACCGCACTCTACTGTCGCCTCACCACACTCTACTGTCGCCTCGTTTTATGTGTATAACGCATAGGCATTAGAAGAGCTCGTAATACTAAGATGTTGTCATTTTTAACGATCGAATCACATCAAAAGACACGAGTTTCGGCTCCAGGGGCTTTGATTGTCACTCTCTTTACATAATTAATGTTAAAAATTCAAGTTCATCGGTTAATTCACCAATAATGATCAAACCGCACTCTACTGTCGCCTCACCACACTCTACTGTCTCCTCGTTTTATGTGTATAACGCATAGGCATTAGATGAGCACTTAATACTAAGATGTTGTCATTTTTAACGATCGAATCACATCAAAAGACATGAGTTTCGGCTCCAGGGGCTTTGTTTGTCACTCTACTAGAAATAATTAATGTTAAAAATTGAATTTCATTGGTAAATTGACCAATATGACCAAACCGCACTCTACTGTCGCCTCACCACACTCTACTGTCGCCTCGTTTTATGTGTATAACGCATAGGCATTAGAAGAGCACTTAATACTAAGACGTTGTCATTTTTAACGATCAAATTACATCAAAAGACATGAGTTTCGGCTCCAGGGGCTTTGCTTGTCACTCTACTAAAAATAATTAATGTTAAAAATTCAAGTTCATCGGTAAATTCACCAATATGATCAAACCGCACTCTACTGTCGCCTCACCACACTCTACTGTCGCCTCGTTTTATGTGTATAACGCATAGGCATTAGAAGAGCACTCAATACTAAGATGTTGTCATTTTTAACGGTCGAATCACATCAAAAGACATGAGTTTCGGTTCCAGGGGCTTTGCTTGTCACTCTACTAGAAATAATTAATGTTAAAAATTGAATTTCATTGGTAAATTCACCAATATGACCAAACCGCACTCTACTGTCGCCTCACCACACTCTACTGTCGCCTCGTTTTATGTGTATAACGCATAGGCATTAGAAGAGCACGTAATACTAAGATGTTGTCATTTTTAACGATCGAATCACATCAAAAGACATGAGTTCCGGCTCCAGGTGCTTTGCTTGTCACTCTACTAAAAATAATTAATGTTAAAAATTCAAGTTCATCGGTAAATTCACCAATATGATCAAACCGCACTCTACTGTCGCCTCACCACACTCTACTGTCGCCTCGTTTTATGGGTATAACGCATAGGCATTAGAAGAGCACTTAATACTAAGATGTTGTCATTTTTAACGATCGAATTACATCAAAAGACATGAGTTTCGGCTCCAGGGGCTTTGCTTGTCACTCTACTAAAAATAATTAATGTTAGAAATTCAAGTTCATCGGTAAATTGACCAATATGACCAAACCGCACTCTACTGTCGCCTCACCACACTCTACTGTCGCCTCGTTTTATGTGTATAACGCATAGGCATTAGAAGAGCTCGTAATACTAAGATGTTGTCATTTTTAAGGATCGAATCACATCAAAAGACATGAGTTTCGGCTCCAGGGGCTTTGATTGTCACTCTCTTTACATAATTAATGTTAAAAATTCAAGTTCATCGGTAAATTCACCAATATGATCAAACCGCATTCTACTGTCGCCTCACCACACTCTACTGTCGCCTCGTTTTATGTGTATAACGCATAGGCATTAGATGAGCACTTAATACTAAGATGTTGTCATTTTTAACGATCGAATCACATCAAAAGACATGAGTTTTGGCTCCAGGGGCTTTGTTTGTCACTCTACTAGAAATAATTAATGTTAAAAATTGAATTTCATTGGTAAATTGACCAATATGACCAAACCGCACTCTACTGTCGCCTCACCACACTCTACTGTCGCCTCGTTTTATGTGTATATAACGCATAGGCATTAGAAGAGCACTTAATACTAAGATGTTGTCATTTTTAACGATCGAATTACATCAAAAGACATGAGTTTCGGCTCCAGGGGCTTTGCTTGTCACTCTACTAAAAGTAATTAATGTTAAAAATTCAAATTCATCGGTAAATTCACCAATATGATCAAACCGCACTCTACTGTCGCCTCACCACACTCTACTGTCGCCTCGTTTTATGTGTATAACGCATAGGCATTAGAAGAGCACTCAATACTAAGATGTTGTCATTTTTAACGGTCGAATCACATCAAAAGGCATGAGTTTCGGCTCCAGGGGCTTTGCTTGTCACTCTACTAGAAATAATTAATGCTAAACATTCAAGTTCATCGGTAGATTCACCAATATGACCAAACCGCACTCTACTGTCGCCTCACCACACTCTACTGTCTCCTCGTTTTATGTGTATAACGCATAGGCATTAGATGAGCACTTAATACTAAGATGTTGTCATTTTTAACGATCGAATCACATCAAAAGACATGAGTTTCGGCTCCAGGGGCTTTGTTTGTCACTCTACTAGAAATAATTAATGTTAAAAATTGAATTTCATCGGTAAATTGACCAATATGACCAAACCGCACTCTACTGTCGCCTCACCACACTCTACTGTCGCCTCGTTTTATGTGTATAACGCATAGGCATTAGAAGAGCACTTAATACTAAGATGTTGTCATTTTTAACGATCGAATTACATCAAAAGACATGAGTTTCGGCTCCAGGGGCTTTGCTTGTCACTCTACTAAAAATAATTAATGTTAAAAATTCAAGTTCATCGGTAAATTCACCAATATGATCAAACCGCACTCTACTGTCGCCTCACCACACTCTACTGTCGCCTCGTTTTATGTGTATAACGCATAGGCATTAGAAGAGCACTCAATACTAAGATGTTGTCATTTTTAACGGTCGAATCACATCAAAAGACATGAGTTTCGGTTCCAGGGGCTTTGCTTGTCACTCTACTAGAAATAATTAATGTTAAAAATTGAATTTCATTGGTAAATTCACCAATATGACCAAACCGCACTCTACTGTCGCCTCACCACACTCTACTGTCGCCTCGTTTTATGTGTATAACGCATAGGCATTAGAAGAGCACTTAATACTAAGATGTTGTCATTTTTAACGATCGAATTACATCAAAAGAAATGAGTTTCGGCCCCAGGGGCTTTGCTTGTCACTCTACTAAAAATAATTAATGTTAAAAATTCAAGTTCATCGGTAAATTCACCAATATGATCAAACCGCACTCTACTGTCGCCTCACCACACTCTACTGTCGCCTCGTTTTATGTGTATAACGCATAGGCATTAGAAGAGCACTCAATACTAAGATGTTGTCATTTTTAACGGTCGAATCACATCAAAAGGCATGAGTTTCGGCTCCAGGGGCTTTGCTTGTCACTCTACTAGAAATAATTAATGTTAAAAATTGAATTTCATTGGTAAATTCACCAATATGACCAAACCGCACTCTACTGTCGCCTCACCACACTCTACTGTCGCCTCGTTTTGTGTGTAACGCATAGGCATTAGAAGAGCACTCAATACTAAGATGTTGTCATTTTTAACAATCGAATCACATCAAAAGACATGAATTTTGGCTCCAGGGGCTTTGTTTGTCACTCTACTAGAAATAATTAATGTTAAAAATTGAATTTCATCGGTAAATTGACCAATATGACCAAACCGCACTCTACTGTCGCCTCACCACACTCTACTGTCGCCTCGTTTTATGTGTATAACGCATAGGCATTAGAAGAGCACTTAATACTAAGATGTTGTCATTTTTAACGATCGAATTACATCAAAAGACATGAGTTTCGGCTCCAGGGGCTTTGCTTGTCACTCTACTAAAAATAATTAATGTTAAAAATTCAAGTTCATCGGTAAATTCACCAATATGATCAAACCGCACTCTACTGTCGCCTCACCACACTCTACTGTCGCCTCGTTTTATGTGTATAACGCATAGGCATTAGAAGAGCACTCAATACTAAGATGTTGTCATTTTTAACGGTCGAATCACATCAAAAGACATGAGTTTCGGTTCCAGGGGCTTTGCTTGTCACTCTACTAGAAATAATTAATGTTAAAAATTGAATTTCATTGGTAAATTCACCAATATGACCAAACCGCACTCTACTGTCGCCTCACCACACTCTACTGTCGCCTCGTTTTATGTGTATAACGCATAGGCATTAGAAGAGCACTTAATACTAAGATGTTGTCATTTTTAACGATCGAATTACATCAAAAGAAATGAGTTTCGGCCCCAGGGGCTTTGCTTGTCACTCTACTAAAAATAATTAATGTTAAAAATTCAAGTTCATCGGTAAATTCACCAATATGATCAAACCGCACTCTACTGTCGCCTCACCACACTCTACTGTCGCCTCGTTTTATGTGTATAACGCATAGGCATTAGAAGAGCACTCAATACTAAGATGTTGTCATTTTTAACGGTCGAATCACATCAAAAGGCATGAGTTTCGGCTCCAGGGGCTTTGCTTGTCACTCTACTAGAAATAATTAATGTTAAAAATTGAATTTCATTGGTAAATTCACCAATATGACCAAACCGCACTCTACTGTCGCCTCACCACACTCTACTGTCGCCTCGTTTTGTGTGTAACGCATAGGCATTAGAAGAGCACTCAATACTAAGATGTTGTCATTTTTAACAATCGAATCACATCAAAAGACATGAATTTTGGCTCCAGGGGCTTTGTTTGTCACTCTACTAAAAATAATTAATGCTAAACATTCAAGTTCATCGGTAAATTCACCAATATGACCAAACCGCACTCTACTGTCGCCTCACCACACTCTACTGTCGCCTCGTTTTATGTGTATAACTTCATAGGCATTAGAAGAGCACTTAATACTAAGATGTTGTCATTTTTAACGATCGAATCACATCAAAAGACATGAGTTTCGGTTCCAGGGGCTTTGCTTGTCACTCTACTAAAAATAATTAATGTTAAAAATTGAATTTCATCGGTGAATTCACCAATATGACCAAACCGCACTCTACTGTCGCCTCACCACACTCTACTGTCGCCTCGTTTTACGTAATATTCGCATAGGCATTAGAAGTGCACTTTTTGTCATTTTTAACGGTTGATTGACATGAACTTCGAATCAATTAGAACTTCCAAGAATGACTGATTTCATTGAGTGTACTTTTCTGTGTTTTCTGATCTAGCCCATTTTACCCACCCCCCCCCCCCAAAAAAAAAAGGAATAACAACTAACGTTAGGCCCTAACGTTACTAAAAGTATTTATTTGAAGAAATCTTGACACCCCTTATACCACAATGACGATCAAACTCATCGTCAAACCATGTTTGTACAGAGTCTGTGGGATGTCAACAAGGGTGAGTCGTCGATGGACATTTCTCGAGTGAGTGACAGACAGACGGACACACACACACACACACACACACACACACACACACACACTGCTGCAACTGTGAAAGCGATATGTGTTTACATGACGTTCACTCGGTGGTGTACGTTTACAACGCAGGGGAAAGGGAATCTCCCACCTCATACATATTCAATAAGGCTTCGGCAGTCTCCGCGCCAGCTCATGAATAATTAATATCTGTGACCTTTGGTGAAACTACTTCCCGCAGAGCATTCTCGCCTCTTAAGTGCCTACCGTACTGCTTTGTTATTCAAATTCATGAAATTCTTCCGTCGAGATGTTTTCATTGCAACTAATTGACAAATTGCCCCACATCGACGTAAATAAGCATTGAATTGATCAGTGTTTTAGTAGTAGCCATGATAAAAAATCATGGGCATACATACTCGAGCAGGATTCGAACCTACGACCTCCTGATCACCGGACGCGATATTTTTTTTCCCCAGGATTACACTAGTGACTTTCCCATCCTGAGAAAAAAAAAAATATTGCTCACAGCGAAGGCGTCATCTCCACTAGACCACCGCGCCAGTGTGTTATACTGCCCTCTTACGGGCAGTGTTTGAGATGTATGTTATATTGTTGTTGTACAACCTTCGCCCCTTTCGGCCGGCAGTTTGTGTTGCGTGAGCATAATAAAGTTTGCTTAAACCTTAACTATTGTGACTGTTTATCCATCCCCGAACGATGTTCTTTTAATGGCGCCGAGCTTTCGCCCGACAGCAAGTGTTGGTTCTAATCCTTATAGCATGCAGCGGGTACTGCTTTGTTATTCAAATTCATGAAATTCTTCCGTCGAGATGTTTTCATTGCAACTGATGGACATGATTTTTTATCATGGCTACTACTAAAACGCTGATCAATTTAGTGCTTATTTACGTCGATGTGGGGCAATTTGTCAATCAGTTGCAAAAAAAAAAATCCTCTTTCTCCATAACGTGGGAAAAGAGTTAAAGAAAAAATACGAGGCCCTGCATGAGATCCATGGATTCCAACAGGTGCCTACTTATTAAACCTAATGACTATAATAACATAATCTCCCCCTCCACAAATAATAATAATGGAGATTATAGTGGTAATATAATAATAACAATAATAATAATAACAATAATAATAATAATAATAATAATAATAATAATAATAATAATAATAATAATAATAATATAATGGTTATAATAATAAAATAATAATAATAATAATGATAATAATAATGGTGATATTCATAATAATAATAACAATAATGATAATAATGATGAAAAAATGTACCTGTGTCTGAAGCAGATAAACGGGTGCTTCTATGATCTATCAAACCAAGGTTTGGTTATAAAGACAAAAAGAAGAGAGCAAATGAAGACGAAAATATTTTATTTCTCTCAGCACAATAGCAACAAAAACAACTGGGGTAGTCCTGCTCAGCACAAGATTACGTATGTTAGTGCAGTGAAGCAGTTTTGGACAGTTTGCGCATAACTGTCTTCAGAAAAGCTTTTTATCAAGAGCAGAAAAATGGGGGAAAGAGATTTTTACAATTCTTAACAAATTAACATTTCCGCCTCCCTATGTTGATCATCCCTATATTATGACTCACTCTCTCCTCTCCCCTAAATAATAATAATGTTTTTAACAATAAAAATGATAATAACAGTAACAATAATACACTGAAATAATGATAACAAGAGAATAGGCCAATGCAAATGAATGGGGAGGGGTGCTATGATCCATAACTAAGAGTGGGCGGAAGAGACGCAAACAGGTACTGGATTGTTTTAATGTTTAGAATGAAATATCAATGATGATGAAGCTATTTGAAATAAGTAACCTTGAGAGTAACCTTGACATGACGCACAAAAAGATTCACTATCCTTGACCGATAAACTTTTTTTTTCTTAATTCCCTTGAGTCATCCCCTTGTCAATGAATTATATAAAATAATAATGAAACCGAATGACTATGATCTCCCCTCGCTCAAAATAATAATAATAATAATAATAATAATAATAATCACAATCATAATCATAGGCCCTAATCAATGATTATAATGATGATAAAAACAATAAACAGTATCAATGAGATAAACAGGCGGTTCTAGATCCATCAACCCAAGTTTTGATTATGAAAACAGAAATGAGGGAGCAAATGAAGACGAAAATATTCTTTGTGTATTTCTTCTCTCATAACGTGGTTGAAGAAATAGTAAAGAAAGAATACGAAGCCCTGAGACCCGTGGATTTTGACGGGTTTCTTATACTTATAAAACCTAATGACTATGATCACAATAATAATATAACAGTAGGGGCATAATAAGAATAATGATATGATAATAATAATGATGATGTTTAGTCTGAAGCAGATAAACGGATGGTTCTATGATATATCAAACCAAGTTTTGGTGATTAAAAACAAAAAGGAGGGAGCAATTGAAGACGACTATTTTTCTCTCATAACGTGGGAAAAGAAATAGGAATGTAAAAAGAAATGCGATGCCTTGAGACCAGCCGTGGATTCCCTCGGGTGCCTGCATGGATGTAAGAGCAGGGGGTATAATTAATATCAAAGTCATAGTGTCAATAGTATCTCCCCCTTCAAACGGGAAGAATCTGTGGGCAGAACTTTCGGAGAATCTCATAAGCGTTTTTTGGTGATTTTTCCCTGAATGTTTGTTTGTTTGTTTGTTTGTTCTGCGAGGGTGAAAATGTGTTTGGGGGATGGTGGTCATGGGTAGAAGAGAGCACAAATAACGAAAGAATTAGAAAACTTTTTATTTCATCAATAAAAATGTGCAAAATCGTATATATGAGGGAAAAAAATAAAACCCCTCAGACCTGTGGATTTCCACGGGTGCTGCTAGTTATTTGATAATAAGCAAGAGTGACCATGTCCAGCTAATTACTGAATGTGACTTTTTATCTTAAATTTTATCATGATCAGCATTTATTTATTTGAACGTCAAATTATTTTTCTTTGCTAAATATGTTATGTATGAAACTTCAATATAAAATCCTGTTTTTGTCATGTCATCACATGGCTTTCTATATTTCTAATCGACATCTTTATATCCATTATCCATCATCTTGTGAATACAATCTTTATTTGATATCTTTATTCTAATTATGGTCATCATACTGGCTTGTGATCCTCATTTCACGTGCTTATTTGCATCATTATTGTGGCCCGCATGGAGACAATTTTAACATTCAATTTAAAACGCAGTACAAGTAATGTACTTAATGTGCTCAATCAAGGACATCGTACAGGGTTGACTTAAATCCTCCTTATGTAAACTTGTTTGCCAATATGCGAATATGAATACTCGTAAAGACCAAGCGACAGGTGGAGATGAGGTTGAATAGGGCCAAACCACTGTCGAAAATGTATGCGCATTCAATGAATTAGTATACGCAAATGCGGAATCGGTCGCCATAATTTTGAACGAAGATAAGCAATTTTGAATGGCAGTATTAGGCAAATTTTTGACGGAAATTTGACGAATCTGATGAATGAGCAAATTTAACAAAAATGTGTACTTCTAATACTGAGTATGAAATTGAATGCCAAAAACAACCGAATTGGCCCGGGAAACCTATTTTACCTTTATTTGCATTTCAACGGTTGCTGATATGAGCCAGGTAGACAGTGGGGAAGTTTGAGTGTTTGTCCTTCTCATTGACTTTAGTTACTAGTATAAGACACATTACTTGACTGCCAATCAAGTTAAAGTGTTTCGCTTGAATTTCAAGTGCGTGAACTCTTGACATCCGTCGTCACAGCTGTGATCAATCCGTCTGGACTCTTTGGCCCGAATTCACGAAGGTGGTACAAATGAAACCATGGTTTAAACCATGGATAAAAACCATGGAGCGCCAAGTGTCGCACGAAAAAGTTCGTTACGAAATTGGTTATTTCGTCGACAAAATGACCTCTTCGTTAACGAAATTATCATTTCGTGGACGAAATGTTCATTTAGTTACAAAATGTTGTCATTTCGTTACAAAATAATCATTTCATCGACGAAATGACTGATTTCTCAACGAAATATTCCGTGCGGCACTTGGCGCTCCATTTTTTTTTGTCCATGGTTTAAACCATGGTTTCATTACAATTTTGTACCACCTTCTTCCCTCGCTCTCCGTTTCTCCGTATGGCGCCATCACTCGACTTAACGAGTAAAGGTGTAGCAGCTCGAAAAAAGATATCTATTTATATCACAATAAGAGTCCAAGAATCTAGACTATGGGCCTACAGCGGATTTGCTTTAGACCAATCAACTAAATGTAAATCATGGATTTGATTCAGCTTTCATCCATTAATTCGGGACAACATGTCTTAGTCACTCTCCGTACAATATGTAAACAATACGCACCGCGCGGAACACGTATTTTGATTGTACTATTCATCGTTGTCGCTGAAACTGGTAAAAAGTCCTGTCATAATATTTGATACGGGCAGAATAATTTGGAGACGATTTCCACAGTATGTGAAAAAGATGAACACCCGCCAGCGTTTTTCGGAAATCATTACGAAAGTATCTCTTAATTATGATGTACAATGATCCCCTATGAAAACCTGTAAATATGTACATGTGACATTGCTTCTGTGAATATCATATATATATATATATATATATATATATATATATATATATATATACATATATATATATATATATATATATATATATATATATATATACATACATACATATTATATAGTTCATTGAAAGGACTGGCCTCGAATAGCCTGCATGCTTTTGCCGGTTCTTTTTTGTTCTTTTTTTTTTTTGCCGAAATTGTACGTTAGCTATAGACTGTTTTGATTATGTTGACGATGTTTGTTTGGTAAACAAATTTTATTTCATTTTATTTTGTTTTATTTTATTTTGTTTTATTTTATTTTATTTTGTTTTATTTTTGTTTTATTTTATTTTATTTTATTTTGTTTGATTTATTTCATTTTATTTCATTTTATTTCATTTCATTTCATTTATGGATAATCACATCACGAGTCTCTAGCTCTTCAGGGTTCGCTTCTGTAAATTACTCAATTTTGATTGATTAGGATAAGTTCGATATTATCTTCAACAGTGTAGATAACCTATAGTTTCTCTTTTTTAATCTCGTGCAGGTATTTTGTCAATTTAATAGTGTGCATTGCTTTCAGAAAGAAACTTGGTTGAATGTAAACTGTTTGTAACTCTATTTAAATACTTATCAGTGAGAGTGATATTTGCTCGAAAATGTGTCACCTTGAATAAAGTCATGCATAATAATGCTATTACTGACCTGATGATTTGCTGATTTTAAAGTATAAATCGCGTACATTAAGACTATAATTGTCTATATATTACATATATGCATATATATATATATATACATATATATGTTGTCGTTGTTTGTGTGTGTATAATTATGTGTGTGTGGTTGTTGGACTCCTGCTCGCCTGTAAAACGCTCGGTTGTCATAAACGTAGTAACTGCACCATCATGATTTTTTTTTTTGTCTCTGTTAAAGGTAGGAGCTGAAGGACATTGACCAAAGATTTATAAATGATAAACTCAATCTATCAATTTGATTACATTTAGTCATTAACACTATCAATAAAACCCCAAAGGCCAAAGTACCTCTGATAAATCATATAAAGTTAAAAATGACATACTACATTTACTGTCACAAGTGACAAAAACAAACTCTAGTTTAATAAAAACATTCGATTTTGAGCCAGCTGATTAGTCACATTTCATTGTTGTTTGTGTGGGATATTCTATCAGTTCTTGTTTAATTGAGAAGTGGAATTAAAGGGGATGGCTAGTAACTAAACAATGGGAATCAGTGGGAATGCTGGGAGATGATTGTTCCAATCCTTGTGGGATTCATTTAAGAGTACATTTATATATCTACTGTTGTGAAAAAAATTATTTGCTTCAGAATGGTCTCATATTCAAGTAGGCCTAATGTGCAGTTTAATGTTTCCAGGTTAGCATGCCTGTACAGTGACGGGGCCTTAAACTGGACATTACTTGAATATGAGACCATTCTGAAGCAAATAATTTTCACACAACAATAAATATATAACGTACTCTTAAATGAATCCCACAAGGATTGGAATAATCATCCCCCAGCATTCCCACTGATCAGTTACTAGCCATCCCCTTTAAGTCAAAATGTTAACACAGTAAGGATCTCATCAAGTGCAGCTGAATTCGTGGCTCATCTTCTCCGATAAGTTTAGCAACAGACAGAGGAAAAAAGAAAGGAACAGCCTGTGTGTTAGTATACTTAGCGCTTACGTCCGTGGATAGCAGCAAGGCAACTGGCTTGGAGGTGTGTACTTAAAAACTTGACTTGATTGTAGATATATGCTCGTATACTTGTGTATTTATATGCTTTTTTTTCACTGAGTTCTTATGTTTTCTTTTTCTTTTTCTGATTTGAAAATCGGTTCAAATTGGTAACATTTTTGTTAATATTGCTGCTTCTTTCATTTTATTTGAATTTGGATTTGATAGAAAATCCTTTCCTTCATCATTCTTAGCCTTTATTGATCTTTTGGGCTTCAAGAAGTATTACAGAGATCATAGTTTTGTTTTTGCAATTTGATTCATGCGTTTTATTGTATAAATTTGTCTTTTGTTCTTATTGTATTGAAGAGCATTTAGGCATGAATGACAACTTGTTTAATTTTTGCAATTTTTTTGCGTTTGTGCCTTGGGAGAGAAAAACAAAGGTGTTCATTTATGCGTAAAGCTCTCTTTTTTATTGACCTTCCAGGTTGAAAACCAATTAAATTATCTTTCATATGGCATATAATACATGAACTTTTAGCCAAATATTCTATGATTATAACCTTGAAAAAGTACTTACTTTTTTTTTTGCCGAGTGTACATATGCACACTTTCTAGTCATGATAAACTCTCATATTTTGTATCTTGCGTGTTTGTACTTTTTTCCTTAGTTTATGTATAGATGTCGAGTGAAGTATGAAAATGGAAAAACTGGAACCGATCACCGTGTTTCAAGTTACATAAATTTTATTTATTTATTTTTTTTTTTTTGGTGCCGTCATCGCTGGCTAGCAAGAATTCTACAGTTAATGACGTCATACATGGACAATAATATTAAGAAAATACACAGAAAATTACACAAAAATTTCATTTTTCATAAAAAAAATATTCCATTGACTTGTTACTGACCTAAATATGTTAGGAGAACGTTATTCCCTCTGTTTTCCAAAGAAGGTAAGTCCAGTGCTCTTTCATTACGCTAGAAATGTGAAGAGATTTATCATATTCAATTTTCTCTCTTATCTTATTCTTTATTGTTTCCCACACATGACGTGTGACCTGTATAGTAGTGACTACTGTAACTGTAGTAGTATTTTACAGGGCCAGCGGAGCGTTTTCAAAAGTGTGTGGGGGGGGGGCACTTCCGGGTTTCTTCAGCTGACAAGCACAAAAAAAAAAGGTCTTCAGCGGAAAAGCATAACCTTACCGCGCTCACACTTTAAGATCTCTTTCTATTTCTTTTTAGTCCCACTTACGTACTTCCGGGTTTAAAAAAAAAAGTGGGGGAGGGGGGGGGGGGGGGAGCCAAAGCGATGACACCTTATGTATTCCTTTGTGTGGTTCAAAAAAAAAAGTGGGGGAAGGGCCACCGAGCCCCCCTGCCCTCCAACCCTCCCCCCCCCCCCCCGGTTCCACCGGCCATGTTTTATTTGTCGATGACGATACCAAAACTTTAAAATTCACAACTTTTGAATTGATTGTCCGATTTTCCTCAAACTTTCATTGGTTTGTTCTACTGATATTGCCATTTTCACTCAATTCACATTCCTATCAAGGCCTTGGGTTTCTTTAAGTGGTTCTCTAAATCTTTCCCTCTGCTGAATCTACATGCACTGCTGAATCTACTTTCATATAAAGTGTTGGAAACCCCTTAAAGGTCCTGTTTACCTTTGGGAGTAGTGATTTTAGAAATTTTCAAGATATGACATTTAATGCATATGTATAGGTCTGTTGTACCACAAAACATCCTATCACAATCAGTTTTGCAATATAGCCAAAAATAAGGAGATCTGCATTTTTCTCAATAAACCGTAACTGTAGACGGTTTAGTCAGGAAACACTTTTATTATGATAATTGTTCACATTTTGTATATTTAACAACACTAACATCGATTTTACCAATTCAACATTTTACAGTGATTTTTTTTTTTTATCCCTAGCTCACATTTTAGAACTAATAAAATTTTGAAGCACTAATGCTGGTTTTTTGTTTCATGTGCAAATGGTATATTATGCCTTTAAAGGATCTGCGAGGAAGCAATCATATTTACGATATGTAGACATGTAGATTCAATTATTTTCATTCCTATGCGTTTAATTTTAAACGCCTTTTTGTGGTCAATATTGGTGCCTGATATTGGTATACTTATTGGAGTTATTATGATAGTTATCATACAAATCGTCACTGCGAAAGAGATAAAGTACTATGATATCAACAGTAAAAAAAAGTATATAGTACCATTAATGATAACAATGATGATTATATTAATAATAATAATAATAATAATAATAATAATAATAATAATAATAATAATAATAACAATAATAACAGCAACAACAATATTAGTAGTAGTGAAATCTGTGATGCAAAGAGGGTCTTCTGCTCAGTTATACCAAATTTGGCTGCCTGTGTAAGCTTACTTATTATAGTAATGATTCATATCATATCATAGATATAGCTATCATCAATATCGTGATTAAAATCAGTACTGTTATTTTTGTTTTTGGTGCATGGCTCAGATGGTGACATGTAACTAATAACATTGACAGCATGCAGAGTTGTCTTCATTCTTAACACAACACTCTCATAACTATACTGTCGCCTCTATCACCGGTATAATAACATCTTGCTCAAGCATTATTACTTCCTTAATGGTCCCCTGAAACTGCCGTTTCCAAGTTGTTTGCAGTCTGTGGTGTTGTTCTAAAAATAGTACCTACAGGGGGTATTTACATAGAGCGCTTTTATATTCATATGTTATCTTAATTACTCATTACAAATTAGCTGTAGCATGAAATTCCTGAAAAATCTTCATTACTTTTCATTTCCATCTGCTATTTTTATTTTTATTTTTCATTAATGACTTTGGTATTTCACAATCTACCATTCTTTGCCACTTTCACAAATGCCTTATTTCTTTGATAGATTAAGCAGTCTATAGGTAGCGCTAAAACCTGTAAAAACGTACCGCAAAAATCAGAAATAAATGTAATTTCATAAAGTTCTTCCGCGTATGTTGTGTTATACATACAGCTTCCAAACTGCCAAATATTAGTTAGGGATCGAATTCTTGGATTCCTACGTTTACAACATTGAGACGATTGACACGAGGGAATAAACTTGTGATCACTATAGATACCTGCATAGGATTATAAACATAAAAAGAATGTACAAATTCAATGTACTCTGATCACTTCAGGGCGTAGTGCTTATTTGAAGAAAAAAAATTGAGATCTTACTTCCCGTAAAGATTCTGCCTGTCATTATGTTGACTCGTCAAAGAAAACGCTGAGAATATTACAATGGTCACCACTCTTCCTCTCCTCAGGCAGTTGTCAGGTGTTCCAAGGGCCCATGGATCCGCCATGAACAAACTTAAAACTACAGTGATCAATGCAGTCATACTGACATAGCACTAACTTTGCTCTATTACCATGATCACTTCTGGTTTTAGAGGAGAAGATTTTTGGGATGGGGGAGGGGTGGGTGCTCTATTGCAAGTGAGATCCTATTCAACCTATTAGCGATGCTAACTAACGAGTTTGGTGAAAATCCCTCAAGGGGTTTTCGAGGAGAACCTGAAAGTTTAATTAAAAAAACAGAGATAAGAATGAAAAAGAAATAATTCGCAAGACGGACCCCGGACGATGAAAATTGCAGTAGCTCACTTGTTAAAGCTTTTGGCGTAAGTGAGTCTTAAAACTGTGCATACATCAATAATATTGTCCCAAAGAAATATATTTTCCTTTCCCTCATTTTCCCCGAGGCTTTCCTTAAGGACAGTCCAGACTCCCATATTGGAAAAGGAAGGGGTGTAACAGTTTTGGGGAAAACTGTACTCGATCGACTATGGTGTTATAGCGTTCTGGGAGGAGGGTGGCATGTAGCAGATTAACACTTCACCGAAGTGATGCTTTATTTGTATTTCAGAAGGCTTACGGTTATTTAAGTGACTTTATTGTTCTCACATAAGGTGGATTTCTTCAAATTGACTAAAATACATGAATTCATTTTATCATCTTTTATTTCATCTTCTCTAGTGATGCTAATAATTATGAATGTTTAAGCATATACATACATATTTGTCTAACAATTAATCAATGCACATCTAAGATCTTTACAGAGAATGTATAAACAATCTTTCTGTGATGAAAGGTATGCTTCATGTCGCTCTTAGTATACTAGACACGAATGGGATAGGAACAATAAAGGCAATTCGCATATAGTTTATTTGAGTGTTTGTCTCCACCAGTGATTAAGATGATATCGCTAGTGATGAAAACAGGAATAGTAAAGCAATGTTATACAAAGAACTGATGAATCAAATCAAATCGAATCAAATCAAATATCTATCTAACCACAATAAGCACTTTTTCTCTACATGCGTCATCATGCATAAAAAAGTAAATATAGGTCCTCTCTGCTTGCCACTGACTCCTCCATCACACAAGCGGTGTGCTCTTCGTGAGCTTTTGCCTCACTGTCGTGTGAAGAGAGCGTAAGATGCTCACGGCATTTTCTCGAAATATGGTATCGCGGGAAAAGTAAATTATCGGGTTTGTCATTGCGCTAACGCAAAAAAGAAAGAAGGCGCAATCGTCTGCAGTGACGTACCAGCGGTCGCTTGTGATGTACCGCGCCGCGCCGAGAAAGCCAGCCAGAGGCATGAAGCAGACGAGAAAAGAAGAAACCATCAACAGAGTGATCTTTGTTGCCTTGACGTGGCGGAAACTGTTCCCGCGTTTCCGGGGAGCGCCTGGTACTCTCATGGCGTCTTCCACGATGGCGATACGATTCGCTTGCCTGATAGCGATTAACAGAATGCGAATGTTGAGAACCATGAGAAAAGCTCCGACGATTAGTATGGAGATAAGAACCAATAGGTCGAACACCATCGAAATATTGCTAGAGCTGCTCCGCTCGCCCAGACAGTAGGAATAGATGAAGTCTTTCGCAGACCCATGACTGTCCACACTGATTCTCGCCACGGCGTAAGTCAGTGTTAAAGCCCAGGCTACAGATAATGCGATACCAATCCTCCGATTTGTAACGATGCTCTCGTACCGCAGCGGCCTTGTCACCGCAATGTAACGGTCTAGGCTAACTAAAAGTAAATGTGTCAGAGATCCGTTAACGAAGACGTAGCTCCACAGGTAAAAGTACTCAGCACTGCTGAGAGAGCAAGTTACCTCATTGCGAACGGTTCGTATATAGAGCTCGAGTGGCAGGGAAACAAAAGCACTTAAGAGATCGTTCAAGGCCAAACTTAGGAGAATAAAATAATTTGGTTTTCTCAACTGTCGCCGGATAAGGATGGGAAGGATAACCATGCCATTTCCGAACGCAACAATCAAGATTAATGGTACGACCACGAGAAACACTATAATCCTGTGCAAATACGAATTGTGGAAGCTATTCCGTGGCAGATTATTCTTTTGGAAAAAATCCATCGTGCTTTCTTGATTCTTGTCTTGAAAGTAAAATCGATTCCGATGGAAAACGAAGAGCATGGGCCGTGGTGGATGGAAAGTGCTCCGCCCAGATTAACCTGTAGATCGGATATTATTGGTTTGAAATGTGGCCAACATTTTTGATCTGTTCCAGTTCACTCATGCCACTGTCACATTTGGTCATCCATTGTCATGCAATATTGTCTTCTTTCTGGAGACTTCTCTCCTCAAATCATATGAAACATACTTCGCGGTACTAAATATGCGCTCGAAATTCTGTTTACACATTGATGCATCGATTGACAGAGTAAGATCGATGGTGGTGTGACGTAGGCGTGGCTTTATAAAACAGGTGCATCCATGGCAGTCGCTTTGCTTAAATCTTGTTTTCCAAATTATTGAATTAATTTGCTAAACTTTAGAGTCAGGCTTGACATTTATAACTCACTTTATAGGAATATACTTGTATTCATATTCTGTCAACAAGCTTACTTTGACAAGGAGATCTATCAAGTGAGAGCTGTATGTGGAGATGGATTGACGAGGTTTCGAAGTGACAAAAAAAATCTCAAGAGTCGTATATGAGGACATATGATTTTCTCTTGACCCGGTTTCTTCACAAGGAATGTTGAACATTATAAGAGTCACTCCACAGTCTGTCGTATACTTGACTCGGTGATATATCACGGCTAGACAACAAATACTGGATACGGCGTACCAAGACAGCAAAATATGAGCAGCACTTCAACAATCTTCAGGCCATCAGCATGGAAATACTTCTGAGACGATGATCACTTGTTTGATTAAATCATGGGTCGATCCTCTATGTCTCATTCATTCTCGATGTGGCATCTGCACAGGAGTTGTTATATTCCATGGTGCGAGTGTAAACCGTAACGCCGTGATGCATATTTTGTTTAGGAGTAGATTAACATCTTCAAAAGTCATTGTGACTCTCGCAGTCAAATACAGATCTAGCTCGAGTGCAAAGAGCAGGAGAAGGAGTAAAGGGTTCCACGAACCACTGAAATGACAGAAATAGGAGCGATCTCGGAAACAGGATTTTATACGCCTTCGAGAGTGAGTGAGTGGTGAGCGACTATTTCGTCTGACAAGGATGGATGAACAGTCAACATTTTACATGGTTTCCGTCCACCGTACGGCTTCGGTATACTTCCATTTATAATAGATACCTGTCATGCCTGTGTCGTATGTGTGTAAACGCTTTTGATGAAAACTGTGTGTTAGAGGGGCTAATCTGTATTCCAGGCACGATTGAATTCTCGACTGCCTAAATCAATCAAGAGGAAGAATGGAATGACGGGGGGGGGGGGGGTAAGTACTGAATCACTATCCTCTAATGACACACCCAATAATAACAAGGTTTACCTATATGATTAACATGGCGAACGGTGCATGGCAATTAATATTTATTTTTTTTTTGCAAGAAAGACACAAAAGAGCAATAAAAATATGAAAAAAAAGCACGTAAAGCCATCACCTTCAAACCTTAGCTGGTGAACACGTCTTGTCTGTCTTTACAGAGCAATTAATGTGTGATAGAGCAAGAAGAAAGAAATGTCGATTATTCACTTTAATTAACATAAAATCATTTATGGAATACGGTATTATTATGCGATAAAAATGGCAGAAGCACCGATGAATACAGTAAAACCCTTACACGTAAACTACTCATACTTACCCTAAACATCCATGTACACATCCATTGATCAGTAGACCTACTGTTAACTTTGTTTTTTAAGAGTCCAATATTTGATTTTTTTTTTTGGAAATCAAAATTTGAGAAGAAGAATATTCCATATCATGATTATTACACTTAATTTCATTCCTTTGATCGGCTATGATTTTAACAGTACCAAACTTATTATGATGCAATAAGAATCAGAGACCATGTACACATGAATAGGTGTGCTTTAAAGAAACAATTCTGTCGAAATTTTAGTAGAAAGCTTAATACATATAGAATAATAATATGTCTCCTGCGATATGAGTGTAAATATACACTGTTTTTAACCTTTATACACTTTGATTTTAAGACTTTGTGATGAGCATGCTGATCCTTTCCTATCAGTCACTTACAAGCAAATTAATGTGGATACGAATTTCCCCGGGAACAGCGCGATAATTAGAGCATATATCCGGTTTCAGTTCAAACAAAGTGCCTCAGTTATTGAAACTAAACTTAATGAACAAAGCGCAACTCTGTTCTCCTATCTAATTGGGACAAATCGCGTATCTAAAAATAAAGTAAAAATTTATATTAGTGCGACTCAACTATCACTGCGCTTAACTGACACGCTTGATATTTCAGTTGACAATACTATACGTGCCCACTCCGGAGGGAAAAGATGCCTCAGAACCATGCACGTTGATCATTTTCCACAAATGAACCAAGACATTTAATGGGATATGCTGGATCACTTAAAAGCAACTCTGAAAAGAAAGAGTGAAGTAATTTTTACAGTACTTCAGTGAAAACTGAAACCGGATATGAATTTTCACAAAGAAGTTCCTGAACAGTCAATATGAATACGGAAATGAATGAGTGAACTAACGATGTCATTTTCTACTTGTCATAACATTATAGTTTTGTAAGTAAAATCTTGAAATTTCCTGTCTGGCCTTTTTTCCCTCTTGTTCAAACGTACTTATGCTTCAGACTCAAATCATTATGTGTCCAACTGAAGCTATTCAGCGACCCCCCTAATTTGTATCTGATTCTACTGAAATTTTCACTGCTCTGCTCATAATATCAAGCTTTTCTTTTCAACCAAACTTATAACTGGTCCGGAACTCCCCTTCAATGCATGTTATCCGCTGCGTGTGGTTATACAAACGTATACGCACACACATGCACACGCACACATACAGTAAAATTTGAATGCTCTCCCGTACAATTGCTTTCTTTGTACAGTTTAATGAACACACATGGTCTATAATATGATATAAAAAGTGAAGAACTACACCAGTGCTAGCAGAGGTTTATAGCATACTTGATGGTTGCATATAATAAGAGTTTTTATACTCTGAATTCAACGTGGTACAATGTAAAATGAATTATAAAAGCATAATTGCAGTGCAAAAATGAGAGAGACAGTAATTTCTTATAGTACAATGATCAATTGTAAAATCATAAAATTGTAAAATTCCCTCATTACGTCAAAAAGCGGAGTGACTTTAAAGCTGCATTTATTAGATTTTGCGTACCGAGAAACACGGTTTTGCAAAAATGGCTTTGAAACATCTTTTTGAAACATGGAATTGACAGCCAGGAGCGTTTATTAGAGTTTATCCAGAGCGTGTTTCTGGTCTGGCTCGCTCGGACTGCGCCACTGTGTATTTATGTATGTCATATATATATATATATATATATATATATATATATATATATATATATATATGTATGTATATATATATGTGTGTGTGTGTGTGTGTTGTTGTTGTTGTTATTGTTGTTGTTGTTGCATGCGAGTGTTTTTGTGTGTGCAATACAGTAAACTCCGCATGAGTCACAGTCCCATTCTTCTATTCGTTTCTATATTTTCCTTTGCTATTATCCGTTTTATGTACCCCTATTAACACTAAGGTCAAATGTTTATAGTCTATCAAAAGTTGTCATTTTAGTTTTTATGAATTATGTTTCAGCGAAAATTAGATAAGATGATTTTATGTCATAATCGGCTTTATCCTCCAATATTTTTACCATCTCTTGCATTTCACAGAATAGCACCACATCAAACCCACCTTAAAGGGGCTGTACAGTACTGGTTGAGGTGGGGATTCATGTTTTTTACATTCTTAAGTGAGATAATGAGAAACCTCTTTTGAAATATGAAAGAGCATGTAATTCTAAGAAGAATTCAACGTTTATTTGATGAAAATCGGTTTTCAAATGGCTGAGATATCCAAAAAATTGATAATAATAAAAGACTACATGCCACAACTTTATTAGGATCTCTTTGTTTCACCTTGTTTTTGGATATTTCGGCCACTTCAAAACCGATTTTCATCAAATAAACTTTTGATACCCCTTAGAATTGCATGCTCTTTGACATCTCATAGAGTGATTTATGAATATCTCGCAAAATGTTAACAGCTAAATTCTCACCTCGACCAGAACTGTACACCCCCTGTAAAACATGTAGGTTTCTCCGATGGAATTTTGATTTCTGCTCTTCAATTATCCGTTTTATGTTTATACACCTTCTGACAATTAGATAAGACAAGATGATTTCATGTCTTAATCGGCTTTATCCTCTAATATTTTGACCATCTCTTGCATTTTACAGAATAGCACCACATCAAACCCACCTTAAAAACAGGTATGTTTCTTCGATGTAATTTTTATTTCTGCTCTTCAATTAATTCAGTACATCGACCTTGAGAATATTTTCATACAAAGCTACATTAAAGGAAATATGTGCAAAATATGGTCGCACACACACACAAAGTTCACGTCTTACACTTCTACCACAGTGTGACTAGAGTATTCACAATAAGCCTCCAAAATACCCTTTCTATATATCACATTCTCCCCATGCCCAGATAATCACTCTGAATTTTTTATACCGATCTTTTCTCATGTAAAGAGAGATAGTAAAGGTAATTCTAAACCAAACACTGCGGAGGGCTCCTGCTCGAGACTGGTGAAGTTCGTTATTTCAAAGGTTCGTTAATCTGAAAATGAAATACGGTTCATTATTTCGAAACGCAGAAACTGCCAATACCTATATGATTATTCGTTAATTCGAAAGCGAAAAAGGGTTCTTTGATCCGAACTTTTGTCATGTTTGTGATTATTTCGAAGGTTCATTATTCCGAATGTTTGTAATTCCATAAATGTAATAATCATTCGTAATCCTAATGGTTCGTTCATCCGAAAATGAAATAGGGTTCGTTCTTCCGAACATTCGGAATTATGGATCTTATTTCGTTTTCGGATTAAAGAACTTTCGGAATAATGAACTTTTTTTTTCTTTGTAATTTTCGGATTAAGAACCTTCTGAAAAACGAATTTTAGTTCATTTTCGGATTAACGAACCTTCGGAATAACGAACTTCCGGAACAACGTATGTAAACTGAAACCTCTCGAGATCTGCATTTTGAAAATCCATACGCGTAGTCACTGTATCACATCACCACTATGTCGTT
This sequence comes from Diadema setosum, assembly GCF_964275005.1. Taxonomy (NCBI): domain Eukaryota; kingdom Metazoa; phylum Echinodermata; class Echinoidea; order Diadematoida; family Diadematidae; genus Diadema; species Diadema setosum. The sequence continues at coordinate 22,897,467 of NC_092694.1, forward strand.
ATCATATTCTTACTGTTACATTATAAAGTTGTAATTCTTGTCCTAAATGTTATCAATAATGGTAAATATGAGAAAACAGCGACCACAGTGTGATCAATAACAGAGAATCTGCTGGAGATGAAAGGTAACATAACCATGACCACGTCCCAACCAACTATAACATTCTAACAAACCAAGGAGATTCGAGAAATGGAGTCACAACAGTCTTATTCGCTTTGATCCCATGCTCGAAGCCACCATTCAAATGTATTTGAAGTATGTGTCAAACTGGATCTGCCCCCCCCCCACGATTGGAAGAAAATTAATTCACGTCTCATTGCATAATGACCAGCCACTGTCTAAGGAAGATAAGATATGTCTTTATGATTGTAATTACTTTTCGCCATCCCTACTTACAAACGATGGGCGGTAGACAATGGTAAAGGCACGGGGGTGCGCGAAGAGAAATCGCTCAAATATTGCTGAAATAGATATCAAAATTACTCGACTGTACGTGCCTGTACGCTAATCTGACATATTAATTTATAAAGAACTATATTTGAAGGTGAAACATATTAGTTTCATTTGGCGGATATAATTAGAAAAGTGATAAAACCGGCTTTCCATAAGGGTAAACTTTCAAACACTTTCACAAAATACAGCTCAGATTTACACTTTTGCACATATTTTCGAACGAAATTGACTTTTAATAGGTGAAATTTCATTGCATTTGATATGTAAACGAGCAGCATATACCCGATATTATGTTAGCGTTAAAAATGAACCTTCAGATTGCTCAGAAAGATGGCGGCTTCAAGCATCGAACATCAAAGGCACAAATGCACCTGTGGAATTCTTTTGTCCATCCATAGAAAACTGACAGCTGATTGAATAATTATAGTCAGTTGTACCTCCATCTCTCGAACCTCCTTGAACAAAGTAAAATATAGCGTAATGTTCATTACTGTATGTAAATATATATCACTGACGCCCTCCGATCGAAAACTCTTTGCAAGTCAAGTTCCCTGCCTTCAACTCGTTTAAATTACGGTCAAGTAAAATGATGATGATGATGATGATGATGACTATGATGATATTAATGATAGTAATAGAAGTAATAATAATGATTTCGATATAAACATCATATATTATGAAAAATAGTGACATGACAATGATCATGGTAATTATAATATTTCACATTTTTACCTTCCTTAATACAAAACTTTAAGTGCCTTATAAAATTACAACCATAAATTAAAACAATTATGATTTTAATGTAATTAAAAAATGATTGCAATAATTTCTTTAAAATAACTAAAAGGACTTACTAGATTGTATCTAAGCATTCTTCTTCCTCCTTTCATTTACTCTATATAGAAATTTCGTCAGCTCTTGAAACAAAGACAAGTATTGACTACTTTCCTCAACACTTGACGAGTCAGGTAACATTTAAGGAATTATCAAACTTCCTCTTTTCGTGTTCCTGGTTTTTCTTCTGAAATGCATCCCGTGCATAGCAAGTATTATTATCATCATTATCGTCATTCACGTTATTACAGTCACAGCCCCATAAAAGAAAGAACACACGAAAAAAAAAAACCCATTAGAAAATGTTTAAAATGTTTGTTTGGAACAAGTCAACGGCTTACTGTTACTTACGTAAAGAATGGTAGAGAGGTTATTATAGCGATCTTAATGGTCAAATGTGTTATACGTAAAATATGGTACAGATGTCACACCACATATCAAGTGCATGACATTGTGTAAAAAAAAAGAAAGAAGAAAATCCAAAGTGAACAAAGTTACCAGTGAAACTAAAAAAAAAAAAATATGCACGGACAAATGATACGTCAAATACCATTGAATTCAACAGAATACAACATTAATGACAACGATTATACCAAATTTGAGGGATAAACTTTCTTACTTTGAGACAAAAGTCGGGATGGTATAAATCATGTATAGGCTACCCACTCCTTCTGACATAATGATAGTCATAATGTAGTATAGTCCTAATTGAAACTGCGTTAAGATATGTACTTAAACACAGAACAATGCTCTCGTAAAATATAGATAGCGACAACATGTAACAGAATCTAATCGCATAACATTAAAGGGTTTTTCTCTTGTTTCTATGGGCACTAAAATCATCATTTACTAGATGTCTTTTCACAAGATATCTTTTAAGATTAAAGCATGAATGAAAAAAAAATGTAGCCCTACTGGTAAGAACGTTCCATTATTACCAAAAAGTATTAGTAGATGTGAATCTTTATCATATTGGAATCTATAAATGTTGATAGATAATACGAGTTAGGAAATGGGGATCACTCGAAAATTATTAGATGAATGATATACACTGTGTATACATTACTTGGCTGATTACTTGAAAAAGGGGGGTGCATTTGCTCAATAGCACGGTGATCTCAGTGTGCAAAACGTTTGTGCGCAGCAGTGAAAGGTTTGAAAAGCCTGGAAATTTAGCAACGCCAAAAGGACACCGAGGTGCCTGCTTCCAGCATAATCTATCATGTTTCTTTTTTTTTTTTCAATCCTGACTTCTCCTTCTTCTGCTACTATATACCACCGAAAGCTTGAATTGGTAGCTGGACTAGAAAGGGCTAGTCCAGACGGCGCCCGTCTGGATTAGCATATTTGTTAGTCCGTCCTGCTTGACTAGCATTTATGCTGGTCCAGCAAACAGACAGAGTAGTATCCTACTTCTACTACACGTGCTAATATTATTACTTTCAGGGGCTGACGTAGATGCAATAGAAAGGCAACACGTTAAAACGTTGTCTGTATAGTTTTTCTTCAGTAATGCAAATGTCAGACGAGTTATGATAATTGAACGGGCTGCAAGGACTTTCCCCACTTCGTATGAACTCTCCATATGATGTTTTGTAGGAGAAACCTGAAACCTAACGCGTGTCTGTGTCCGTCAAATAAATGTTCCTAATACCCCGACAGGTGAGATAGGCCGTTGCCTGGCGACGGAAACTGGGCACCCACACAGAGTAGATGAAAGGGTTCATGGTACAGGCATTCATAAAGGCAGCTTTGACTAAGACCTTGTAAGCAACAGTGTTGGTGAAGTTTCCACTCAAAACGCCCAGATTATACAGCAGATAGCAGATCTGGTCCGGCGTCCAAAGAACAAAAAAGGTGACGAAAATGACTGTGAACATTGTGGTCAGCCGACGATGTATTGTCTGTGCGTCTTGGGAGATGCTTGCATCGCTTGGATTCTGCGAGTACTGGCGCAGTTTGAGGATGCTTTGAAGGTTGGTGTACAACATTACGCAGAGTGGTCCGAGATATTCGAAGATGAACAGAAAGACGCCAAACACTTTCCTTGATCTAGCAGAAGGGAAAATGAGAAAGCACCTGCCACACTCATCCATATCACGAAATACAAACGTGAAGAGGTTGATCAACACTGCAGCTAGCCATATCAGAGGAAAAGCAAACTTCTCGTAGCTATGTTTTGCCCAGATTCGATACGAATAAGGATAGGCGATGGCTAGATATCTTTCAATGGAGATCGTGGTCAATGTGTAGACCGATGCCATGAAGCAAACCCAAGCCAAAGACTTTGGTTCGATCACCCGGCAGTAGAATTCGCCAGCGGGCGTGGGTGGTACGTTGACGTACTCCGGTAGAGGGATGTAGAAGAACGCCGTCAGTAGATCAGCGACAGCCAGACCGATGATAAGACGGTTCGCTGATGTCCCACCGACACGGGCCCCGCCTAGACGACTCTGGATGAGAATGACGAAACTATTTCCCACAATGGCTATGACAATAAGTACGAAGGCCACATAATCATACCAGAAAAAGGAGAAATTTTCTATCAAAATCCACGGTACTGCATTTGTAATATTTACGCAAGACATTTCTATTGCAGTCTTTAGATCAATGTGTAAGGCGTGAAAGGAATATGCTCCGGATGTTTTAACAGAATTTTCTGAGCGACACAAATAACCAGCTAGCTTTTGAATGGATAATCACCTGCTGTTAGATGTATCTACGATTTAATGAGGAGCGATATACGATGATGTCGGTATTTATATAGGCAATAGCAAGCCTTTGAAGCTCATAAAATTTCTGCATCGGTGTAAGCCTTTTGTCCAAACTTAAATTCGATATCCTGTGGCGCAGGCGCAGCATTGGTTTGACAGAGCAATTACTTTCTCGGGTTACATTTTACGAATGTCTCTATAAAGAAATATCGTCACCTCCTGAACACGGACGAGGAATATTGGCCATGTTCCTCGACCATTCAACAGTTGACGAGTCAATTAACATTGAAGAAATCATCAAATAGTTACCCCCTTTTCGTGTTCCAGATTTTCTTACTGAAATGCATTACAATGTTATAATCATACTCATTACTGTCACAGCCAAAACAAATCAAAGACGAGACATGTTTGCATGAAGGTCGTAAAATTAGAAAGTTATACATTGTTGCAAGCAAAGTGTTAGATATATGTTGGGGTACACAAAGATCCTGACCTTAATCGAAAGGAACATAATATATCATGATATATTATACCCGTTATGGTGATAGGGCTTTTTCTGTTAGTTTCCCATCTCTTTGGAATAAACTCCCTGTCTATAATCGTAATGCGGAAAGTGTTGATAAGTTCAAATCACTGTTGACAACCTATCCGTTTACTCAATCCTGTTTTGTTGTTGGTGTTGTTGTTGTTATATCATTTGTACATAATGCTGTATCTTACCTCAATATGACCACTATATGACATCATTATATTGTTACTGTTGTATGATACAACTATCATTCTTGTCCTGTAAGATGCTACCAATAAACCTATGGTAAAGATGATTAGAAGACAGCAATTACAATGAGATTAATAACAGGGAATCTGGTGGAGATGAAAGGTAACATGACCATGACCACGTCCCAACCAACTATGAGATTCGTGACAAAGTAAAATATAGCGTAATGTTCAATTACGGTATGTAAGTATACATCACTGACGCCCTCCACAATAAAACTCTTTGCAAGTCATCAAAATGTATTAGTTTCCTGCTTTCAACTCGTTTAAATTACGGTCAAGTGAAATGATGATGACTATAATGATAGTAATGATAATAATACTAGTAACAATAATAATTTCGATATAAATATCATATATGAAAAGAATGACTGACAATGATAATGGTAATGATAATATTTCACATTTTTACCTTCCTTAATACAAAGTTTTAAGCGCCTTACAAAATTACAATCATGAATTATAACATGGATAAATCTTATTTTTTAAACATGATGGCAATAATTTCTTTTAAATAACTAAAAGAACTTACTAGATTGTATCTAAGCATTCTTCTTCCTCCTTTCATTTACTCTATATAGAAATTTCGTCACCTTTCGAAACAAAGTAAAGTATTGACTATTTCATTTCCTCAACACTTGACGAGTCAAGTAACATTGAAGAAATTATTAAATTTTCTCTTTTCGTGTTCCTGGTTTTCCTTCTGAAGTGTGCATCACGTGCAGAGCAAGTATTATTATCATCATTATCATCATTCATGTTATACCAGTCACAGCCAAAAAAAAAAAAGAACAAAACAAAACAAAACTAAAAACAACCACTAGAAAATGTTTGGAACAAGTCAACGGTTTACTGCTACTTATGTAAACAGTGGTATAAGAGGTTAATGATAATGATAATAATAATAATGATAATAATAATAATAATAATAATAATAATAATAATAATAATAATAATTCACAACATTTATATGGCACATTATCACATGAAGTGTCTCTAAGCGCTAGCGGTTATCATATCGATCTTAATAATGGTCTAAGGTGCTATACATATAACTAACGTACAAATGTCACACAACATTGTAAAGTACCTAATCATGTAAAAAAAAAAAAGAAAATCGAAAGTGATTAAAGTCATCAGTAAATTTCAAAAATCATGCGCAGACGGATGATACGCAAAACACCTTTGAATTCAACAGAATATAACATTCATGACAATTGTCACTGATGATTAAAAGTCTCAAACCACTCGATGTGAGCAAGATAAGTCATTATCAAACCAAATTTGAAGGATAGATACACTCCTACTTTGAGATAAAAGTCGGGATGGTATAAATCATGTATAGGCTATCCACTCCTTCTGACATAATTACAGTCATAATGTAGTAGTCCTAATTGAAACTACGTTAAAACATGTACTTGAACACAGAACAATGCTCTCGTAAAATATAGATAATGACAACATGTAATAGAATCTAATCGGATAACATTAATCAGTTTTTCGCTTGTTTCTATGGGCACTAAAATCATCACTTTATGCAGACAGACAGACAGACAGACTACTGCAAGTTTTCAATGTGTATACTCCTACTCATCTTTCTCCTACTACTACTACGCCAATATTACTACCTTCAGGGGCTGGTGTAGATGCGAGAAAGGCAACACGTTAAAACGTTGTGTGTATATTTATCTTCAGTAATGCAAATGTCAGACGAAATAATAATTGAACGGACTGCAAGGGCTTTCCCCACTTCATATGAACTCCCCAAGGGACGTTTTATAGGAGAAACATGGAGCTTAACGCGTGTCTGTGTCCGTCAAATAAATGTTCCCAATACCCCGACAGGTGAGATAGGCCGTTGCCTGGCGACGGAAACTGGGCACCCACACAGAGTAGATGAAAGGGTTCATGGTACAGGCATTCATAAAAGCAGCTTTGACCAAGACTTTGCAAGCGACAGTCTTGGTGAAGTTACCACTCACAACTCCCAGATTAAACAGCAGAAAGCAGATCTGATCCGGCGTCCAAAGAACAAAAAAGGTGACAAAAATGACTGTGAACATAGTGGTCAGCCGACGATGTATTGCCTGTGCGTCTTGGGAGAGCGTCGCCTTACTTGAACCGTGTAATCCATGTGAGTATTGGCGCAGCTTGAGAATGCTTTGAAGGTTGGTGTAAGACATTATACAGAGTGGTCCGACATATTCAAAGATGAAAAGAAACACACCGTATACTTTCCTTGATCTAACGGAAGGGAAATTGAAAAAAACATCTGCCACACTCATCCATATCACCAAATAGAAACGTGAACAGGTTGATCAACACTGCAGCGAGCCATATCAGAGGAAAAGCAAACGTCTCGTAGCCATGTTTTGCCCAGGTTCGATACGAATAAGGATAGGCGATGGCTAGATATCTTTCAACAGAGATCGTGGTTAGTGTGTAGACGGATGCCATGAAGCAAACCCAAGCCAAAGACTTTGGTTCGATCACCCTGCAGTAGAACTCGCCAATGGGCGTGGGTGGTACGTTGATGTATTCCGGTAGAGGGATGTAGAAGAACGCCGTCAGTAGATCAGCTACAGCCAGACCCATGATAAGACGGTTCGCTGATGTCCCACCGACCCGGGCCCCGCCTAGACGACTCTGGATAAGGATGACGAAACTATTTCCCACAATGGCTATGACAATAAGTACGAAGGCCACATAATCATACCAGAAAAAGGAGACATTTTCTATCAAAATCCACGGTTCTGCATTTGTAATGTTTACGCAAGACATTTCTGTTGCAGTCTGTAAATCAATGTGCTAGGCGTGATAGGAATATGCTCCAGATGTCTTAAAAGAATTTTCTGAGCGACAGAAATAACCAGTTAGCTTCTGAATGGATAATTGCCTGCTGATAGATGTATCTACGATCTAATGAGGCGCGATATACGATAATGTCTGTCAAGTATTTATAAAGTGAAACCCCGTAAACGAGTTCGCTTATAACGAGGAACCGCTTTTAACGAGGTGATCACGTCGGTCCCCATTTTCTTTGAGTGTAGACCTATATATGGCAAAACGGATCGGTTACAACGAGTTCGGTTATATAATGAGATTCCGTTTATAATGAGGACATGTATCTTCGGTGCATCATGATAAAGAAACACACAAGCAATTTGATCGGATACAGAGAGGTTTCATTTCTTGACCTGTCGCTTTCAAATACGCGACAAACGAAACATTGAAAACCGAATTCACGCTATCCTCTGTTCTCTTTCCCGTTCTGCAGAGTCATTCTGAACACATACTGTAGCGCGCGCGTATACTGCATGTGTATAAAGACGTGAGCTTTATCGTAGTGATCCCCATGACGTCTCTCTACATGAATGATCTGAGGCGGAAAGAGGAAACAAACGCGTTATAGGCTCAGTCGTCCCTCCGTTATCCCTCTTTTATCCTCCATTATCAGTGACAAATGCCGAGAAATCATCGTGATGTTCATTATCATGTCACAATGTATTTTACAAATGAATAATTTAACTGTAATAATGAGGAAGAGATAGGCGTAAAAAGGATCACGAGTTCAACCATGCATGTCGTGCACATTTCAAGAACGCATGTACAAAATTTGAAGAGATTTTGGGGAGAAAAAAGTCCAAAACGCATTTTCAACCCATGCTGGTGCCATCATGAAATACATCATGGAATACAGCCTAAATGATCCATTGATGAAATCATCGCTATCCCGTTGGGCGCACACAGCGTAAAGTAATTAAGTTAAAACAATGCATGTTACTCTGCTTGCGCCCATGTTCAGAAAAAAAAGTAACAAACGCATTTAATACAATGTGATTTTGTTTATCAAAATTTTATACTGTATTTCACAAACGATATTTTCAGGTAAGAAAGAATTAAGAATTCAACCTGCCGTGCACTTTTCAAGAACGTATGCACAACACACGCGAAGAAATTTTTCGGAAGAAAAACAAAGAACGCGTTTTCAAAACCCCCTTTTTTAGTTTTTTTTTTGTATCAACTCACAAGATGATTCCTTGTTATTCTTTCTCAATAACAATGATTCATTTAATTGTGTAATAACAACGCAAAGACCGCTCATAAGTTTCATTGCTTGGTATGTGACTCCATACTTATGTTTTTCTTTGTTTTAGTGCGTACGGTTATAACGAGGAACCGGTTATAGCGAGGCAATATCGGCGGTCCCACGGACCTCGTTATAACGGGCTTTCACTGTATTGGCAATAACAAGCCTTTAAAGCTCATACAATTTCGGCATCGGTTTAAGTCTATTGTCCGAACTTACATAATGGTTCTGGAGTTAATTTTTACGAACGTCTCTGTGAAGAAATATCGTCACCTCCTGAACACAGATAATTAATACTAACCATTTTCCTTATCCTGTCAACACTTGACGAGTCAATTAACATTGAATGTTTCATCATATAGTTGCCCCTTTTTCGCGTTCAGATCTTCTTACTGAAATGCATTACAAGTGTTATTATCACACTCATTACTGTCACAGCCAAAAGAAATTGAATACGAGACATGTTTGCATGAAGGCGGTAAAATTAGAAAGTTATATATTGTTGCAAGTAAAGCCTTAAAGATGTATTGGGGTACACATAGACCCAGATCTTAATCGGAAGGAACATGTACACGTATATCCTGACATTGTATACCCGTTATGGTGATGGGACTTTTTCTGTTATTTTTTTATTTTTTTATTTTTTTTATTTTATTTATTTATTCTCCAGTCATGGGACGGATAGCCCTGGTCAGCTAAGAGTTGTTTTTCACAGGGGTCCAACCATATACAGTATTACAAAAAAACAACAACAACAACAACAACAACAACAACAAAAAATAACAAAAAAAAAAACAAAAACAAAAAACAAAACAAAAAAAAACAATAAAAAAAAAACAAACAACCAAAAAATCACTTTGGAATAAACTCCCTGTCTCCCTTACTCAATCCTAATGTTGTTGTTGTTGCTGCTGCTGCTGTTGTTATATCATATGTACAGAATGCTGTATCTTACCCCAATATTTTTTTTTTCGGATTAATGCGTTTAGAAACATCAATATTAAGCGCTATATAAGTGTTATTCGTTATCATTATCGTTATCATTATCATTAAGATTACGCTTACTGAGGCAACTGAAAAAAAAAAATCCTCACTACCGAATTCGTTGAAAGTTTTGGCAAACTCATAAGTTCTCTCATTGTTTGACTGCAGCTGTGTGGCCTGGTCAAATTGTCCCACCACTACAAAAGACATCATTGTGAGACAACACAAAAGAATGGTCAGAATTTTCTTACGGGTTTAGTTTAATTTAATTTAACTTCAATTTCATTTCATTTCATTTCATTATGGACAATCACGAGTCTCTGGCTCTTTAGAGTTCGCTTCAGTAAAATATTCAATTTTGATTGATTAGGATAGGTTCAATATTATCTTCGACAGTGTATAGTTTCTTTTTTTTATTTCGTGCAGGTATTTTGTCAATTTTATAGTGTGCATTACTTTCCGAAAGAAACTTGGTTGAAAGTAAATTGTTTGCAACTCTATTTAAATACTTTGCAATGTGAGAGTGATATTTCCTCGAAAATGTGTCATCTCGAATAAAGTCATGCATAGTAATGCTATTACTGACCTGATGATTTGGTGATTTTTAAGTATAAATCATATACAAATATAAACAGTTATGTTCATGTGTCGTGTACATATAATTGTTCATATATATATATATATATATATATATATATATATATATATATATATTGTCATTGTTTGTGTGTGCGTATGCATGTGTGGTTGTTGGAGATGCTCAACTGTGAAACTCTCGGTTGTCATAAACGTAGTAACTGCACCAACATGATTTTTTTTTTGGTCTCTGTTAAATGAACTAGAGGACATCGACCACAAATATGTAAATAATAAACTCAATCTATCAATTTGATGACATGTAGTCATAAACACTACCAATAAAACCAAGAGGCCAAAGTACCTCTAATAAACCATAAAGTTAACGATGATGGACTACATTCACTGTCACAAGTGACAAAAACAAACTTTAGTTTGATAAAAACCTTGAATTTTTATGCCGGCTGATTAGTTACATTTCATTGTTGTTTGTAAGGGATATTCTGTCAACTCTTGTTATATTTAGAAATGGAATTAAATCGAAATGTATGCATATTAAGGATCTCATCAAGACCAGCTGAATTCGTGACTTATCTTCTCCGATAAGTTTAGCAACAGACAGAAGACAAACGGAAGGAACAGCCTGCTTGTTGTACTTAGCGCTTACGTTCTTGGATAGCGGCAAGGCAACTTGCCTGGAGGTGTATACATAATAAGTTGACTTGACTGTATATTCTCGTATACTTGTGTATTTATTTTATTTTTTCAATTAGTTCTTATTTTTTCTTTTTTTCTTTCTCTTTTCTTTTACTTCTTCTGCCCTTTGAACCTTGCTACTTTAGCTTTCATATAGTTTTGTCATTGGTATTTTGTGTCCTCTCTCCATTGCAAAACGGATTCACATTGGTATTTTTTTCCCCTGGATTCCGCGGTTACATACTTTGCTTTCGCGATTCCTTCATATTCTACATGTTATTCAGAATTGTCTCATATATATACTAAAAAAAAAGAAACTAAACGCATTTTCGGGTTCATATTTTTCATTAGAAGATTTTCATGAAAATCAATGTATTAAATACTATACTGATAAAAGGAAAACGTTTTTGTCCTCCAAGGGACAAAAGTAAAAATTGCAAAAATTTGCATGTTGTCTTTCATTTGCATATAATGCCCTTCAAGATAACAGTGATAACAAAAGGCCAGTGTAACATGATGGGAGACATGAATGAAATTGCAAAAATAAGTTCTCGTTCTCTTTTTCTCTATAATTGTAACTGAAGGGGGGAATATAAACATTTTTTGTCAACTCAAGTCAAGTTTCAAACAAAACAGGGAGTAAAGGCAATACCTTTATTTCGTTCATTTGATTTAGTAATCTAAGAATTCATGAGACAAACTAAAAAAACAAACAAATATGATTTACAATTTTCCTGATTTAAAAATCAGTTCAAATTTTTGTAACATTTTGGTTAATATTGCTTTTTTTTTTCTCATTTCATTTGAATTTGGATTTAACAGAAGATTCTTTCCTTCATCATTCTTAGCCTTTATTGATCTTCTGGGCTTCAAAAATATTACAGAGATCATAGTTTTATTTTTGCAATTTAATTCATGCTTTTTATGGTATAAATTTGTCTTTTGTTCTTGTTCTTAGGCATGAATGACAGCTTGTTCAAGTTTTGCAATTTTTACTTTTGTGCCTTGGAAGAGAAAAAGAAAAACAAAGGTGTTCATTTATGCGTAAAGCTTCCTTTCTTATTGACCTTCTAGGTTGAAAACCAATTAAATTATCTTTCATATGGTATATAATACATGAACTTTTAACCAAATATTCTATGAAAAATGTAACCTTGAAAAAATGCTTACTTTTTTTTTCGCCGAGTATACATACGCCGACACACTTTATTGTCATGATCCACTCTCATAATTATCTTGTATCTTGCGTGGTTTGTATTATTTTTTGCTTAGTTTATGTTCAGATGTCGAGTGAAGTATGAAAAGTCCTTTTCTGCCCTCGTTTAATGTCAAATTTTTGGACCTACGTGCACGTTTTCAAATTTCTTTCACAGAAACGAAAGTCTGAGCTAATGAACACTGAGAGAGAAAGATGAGGTATATAGATAGATAGATAGATAGATAGATAGATAGGGAGATAGAGTGGATAGGGAAAGAAAAGAAATATACAATGTAGTGTCATTTAAACGTTTCAACGTATTGGGCTTCTCCTTGTTAGGTAACCGTGGCATTTGTTGTTGTTGTTGTTGTTTTTTTTTTCACGCGTATCAGCTTACTTCCTCGTTTACACTAACGTCTTATGATACTTTATTCACTATTGATAATATACAGTACGCACTGAATGACTGAATGAGAGCACAAAGAGGAAATCCACACTGCTTTTGTAAGTTCCCTTCGATTAGAAAACAGACAAACGGAAACACACATACCCGCAATACACACACACATACGAATACATATATATATGTATATATATATATATATATATATATATATATATATATATATATATACATATGTGTGTGTGTGTGTGTGTGTGCGTGTGTGTGTATTATACGTACATATCATGTACGGAAATTTGAAGGTGAACATGCCTATTAGGAGGAATTCCAGGCCAGTAATAAGTTAGTCTGATAAGGAAGAGTTAAATGTTACGAGTACAAGAGTGCGAATTTGAACAAAATCGGATAAACGTACTGAGGGAAGTTGTGAAATTGTGAAGTTCCGATAATTTCTGCAGACTGACAGTTCTCATACGGTTGAAATGAAGTGAGCTGATGATATCATCTCCCAACTATTTTTTTCCTTTTATCTTATAAAAATTAAAACGACGAAAATGTAATGTTTCTGTTATTAAAGTGTAAAATGTACTGTTATTCCAGCATAACTTCAGAATAATGATCGTCACTTCGCTATATCAGAATTTGAAACTGGGCCGTAATTGCGTTTGAATTAAATACGGAAATTTCAAAATTGTATGTACAAACCATATAGTAAGTCGTGAGGGAATGACATCATCACTTCGCTGTCTGTATATTATCAACTGTTCAAGAACTGTTTCCTGAAAAATTAGCGAAACTTCAAAATGTCATAGCGTCCTTATTTTTCATCCAAATTTTGATAACATTTTCATTGTTGTGCTAGAGAATTTTTCTCCTTCCTTTCAGGCTAACTTAAAACTGCATTGGAATCCCCTTTAATTTTACTTAAAAGAAACCAAAACCTAAATGATTATGAATATGGGCCGAGTGAAAGCATGAAATAACACATCAATGAAAGTTTGAGAATTAGAAAATCAATTTAAAGGTTACATAAATTTTCAATTTTTTTTTGGTGCCGTCATCGCTGGCTAGCAAGAATACTACAGTTCATGACGTCATACATGGACAATGATATTAAGAAAATACAAAGAAAATTACACAAAAATTTCATTTCTCATGAAAAATATATTCCATTGACTTGTTACTGACATAAATATTTTAGGAGAACGTTATTCCCTCTGTTTTCCAAAGAAGGTAAGTCCAGTGCTCTTTCATTACGCTAGAAGTGTGAACAGATTTATCATATTCAATTTTCTCTCTTATTTTATTCTTTATTGTTTCCCACACATGACGTGTGAACTGTATAGTAGTGACCGCTGTAACTGTAGTATTTTTTTTTTTTTAATCTGTCGATGACGGTTTGAATTGATCGTCCGATTTTCCTCAAACTTTCACTGACTTGTTCTACTGATATTGGCGCTGCTTTCACTCAATTCACATCTATATTAAGGTTTGGACTTCTTTAAGTGGTTCTCTAAATCTTTCTCTCTGCTGAATCTACATGCACTGCTGTATCTACCTGCATATAAAGTGTTGGAAACCCCTTAAAGGATCTGCGAGGAAGCAATCATATTTACGACAGACAATATAACATGTAGACTCAATTACTTTTATTCCTATGCGTTTGATTTAAAAAGCCGTTTTTGTTATCATCAATATTGGTTTTGATATTGGTATGATATACTTATCAGAGTTATTATAATAATTATCATCGTCTTTTTGATATCGTCACTGCGAAAGAGATAAAGTACTATGATAACAACAGAAAAAAATAGTATATAGTAGCATTAAGGATAACAATGATGATGATAATAACAACAATAATAATAATAAAAATAACAATAATAACAACAACAACAACAATATAAGTAGTAGTGAAAACTGTAATGAAAAGAGGGTCTCCTGCTCAGTTGTACCAAACTTGGCTCCCTCGATAAGCTTACTTATTATATAGTAATGATTCATATCATATCATAAATATAGCTATCACCAATATCACCGCGCTTAGAATCATCACTGTTATTCTATTTTATTCATTTATTTATTTATTTATTTTTTTGCGCGTGGTCAGATGGTGTCATGTAACTAATGGCATCGACAACAACGTTGTCTTCATTCTTAACACACCTCTCTCATAACTATTACTGTCTCCTCTATCACCGGTATAATAACATCTTGCTCAAGCATTATTACTCTAAATGGTCCCTTGACACTGCCGTTTCCAAGTTGTTTGCAGTCAGTGGTGTTGTTCCATAAATAGTCCATACAGGTTGTATTTATATAGAACGATTTTAAATTCTTGTGTTATCTGAAATACTCATTACAAATTAGTTGTAACATGAAATTCCTAAAATATCTTCATTAATTTTCATTTTCATCTGCAAATGTTTTTTTTTTCTTTTGTTTTTCATTCATAACTTTGGTATTTCACAATCTACCACTGGTTGTCACTTTCACAAATGCTTTATTTCTTTGATAGATCAAGCAGTTCTATGGGTAGCTTTAAAACCTGCAAAAAAACAAGTACTGTAAAATTCAGAAATAAATGTTATATCATAAAGTTCTTCCACGTATGTTGTGTTTCAAACTGTCGAATATTAGTTAAGGATTTTTTTTCTTTTTCTGTATTCTATAGATTCCTACGTTTACCACATTGAGACGGTTGAGACTCGGGAATAAACTTGTGATCTCTCCCTTAATGGGATTATAAACAAAAAAAAAAAGAATGTGTAAATTCAAATTACTCTGATCACTTCAGTGCGTTGTGCTCATTTGCAAAAATTGAGATCCTATTTGCCGTAAAGATTCTGCCTGTCATTATGTTGAGGCTTCAAAGAAAACGCTGAGAATATTATTAAAGGGCCCTGAAATCCAAATGCATATTGATTTGTGTTGATTTATGATACCCTCAACATCACTTTTGCGGTGAAACGAATATCTGGAAACATTCCATATATTTTGAACGATTTTTCTTCTATTTTTTCTTCAGATTACTTGGGAACGCCCACAAAAAATCCTTTCAAACCAATATTCTTGAGATGACCTCATCTGTCAATCATTGCTAAGGTACTGAAATGTTTAACAAAAGACATTGGAATGCACCTTCCCCTCGACTCAGCATAACTTGCATGTTCCCTCGCCATGTCTTTTGTTAGTCACATTGATATCACAGAAACATGCAAGTTATGCTAAGTCGAGAGGAAGGTACATTCCAAGGTCTTTTGTTAAACATTTCAGTACTTAAGCAATGATTGACAGATGAGGTCATCTCAAGAATATTGATATTGATTGGTTTGGAAGGATTTTTTCTTTTTTTTTTGTAGGCGTTCCCAAGTAATCTGAAAAAATAGAAGAAAAAAATCGTTAAAAATCTATGGAATGTTTCTAGATATTCGTTTCATGTCAGTGCATGTGATGTTGAGGGTATTATAAATCAACAGAAATCGACATGCATTTGGTTTCAGGGCCCCTTCAAGATTGGTCCCCACTCTCTCACCCATCAGGTGTCCCAAGGGTCCATGGATCCGCCATGAACAAACTTAAAACTGCAGTGATCAATGTAGTAATACTGATATAGCACTAACTTTGCTCTATAACCATGATTACTTGTGGTTTTAGAGGAGAAGATTTTTGAGATGGGGGGTACTCTATTGTAAGTAAGATCCTATTAACCTATTACGGATGCTACCTACCGAGTTTGATGAAAATCCCTCGAGGTGTTTTCGAGAAGAACCTGAAAGGTTCATGCAATAATGATAATGATGATGATAATAATAATAATAATAATAAAAATGATGATGATGATAATAATAATAATAATAATAATAATAATAATAATAATAATAATAATAGTAATAATAATAATGATAATAATAAATAATAATAATAATAATAATAATAATAATAATAATAATAATAATAATAATAATAATAGTAATAATAATAATGATAATAATAAATAATAATAATAATACGCAAGAATGACGCCGGAAGATGAATATTGCAATAGCTCACTTGTTTAAAGGGGATGGCTAGTAACTGATCAGTGGGTATCAATGGGAATGCTGGGGGATGATTGTTCCAATCCTCGCGGGATTCATTTAAGAGTACATTATATATCTATTGTTGTTTGAAAATTATTTGCTTCAGAATGGTCTCTGATTCAAGTAATGTGCAGTTTAATGTTTCCAGGTTAGCATGCCTGTACAGTGACAGGGCATTAAAATTTACTTGAATGCATGAATTTAGTTTATCATTTTTTATTTCATCTTCTCTAGTGATGCTAGCATTAAATTACGAATGTTTAAGCATACATACATATCTGTCTAACAATAAATCAATGCGCACTAATATTTTTACTGAAAATGTGTAGTTAATCTTTCTGTGTGACAGGCATACTTTATGACGTTCTTACTCTACTAGACACGAATGGGATATAGGAACAATAAAGGCAAGTTGTAGTATATTTGAGTCTTTGTCTCCGCCAATGATTTTGATGATAGCGCTAGTGCTGAAAACAGGAATTGTAAAGCAATGTCATACAGAGACTTGATGGTTCAAATCAAATCAAATATCTACCTAATCACAATCATTACTTTTCCTCTACATGGATTATACATAGACAAAATATTCCTGCTGGATAAAAAAGAGCTCCTCTCTGCTTGCCGCTGACTCCTCTATCACACAAGCGGTATGCTCTTCGTAAGCTTTTGCCTTACTCTCGTTCGAAGAGAGCGTAAGATGCTCACTGCATTTTCTCGAAATATGGTATCGCGGGAAAAGTAAATTAGCGGGTTTGTCATTGAGCTCACGCAAACAAGAAAGAAAGCGCAGTCGTCTGCAGTGACGTACCAGCGGTCGCTGTTGATGTATCGCGCCGCGCCAAGAAAGCTAGCCAGAGGCATGAAGCAGACGAGAAAAGAAGAAACCATCAACAGAGTGATCTTCGTTGCCTTGACGTGGCGGGAACTGTTCCCGCGTTTCCGTGGCGCGCCAGGAACTCTCATGGCGTCTTCCACGATGGCGATACGATTCGCTTGCCTGATAGCAATTATCAAAATGCGGATGTTGAGAACCATGAGGAAAGCTCCGACGATTAGTATGGAGATGAGAACCAACAGGTCGAACACCATCGAAATATTGCTAGAGCTGCTCCGCTCGCCCAGACAGTAAGAATAGACGAAGTCTTTCGCAGACCCATGACTGTCCACACTGATTCTCGCCACAGCGTAAGTCAGCGTTAAAGTCCAGGCTACAGACAATGCGACACCAATCCTCCGATTTGTAACGATGCTCTCGTAACGCAGCGGCCTTGTCACAGCAATGTAACGGTCTAGGGTAACTAAAAGTAAATGTGTCAGAGATCCGTAAACGAAGACGTAGCTCCAAAGGTACAAGTACTCAGCACTGCTGAGAGAGCAAGTTACCTCATTGCGAACGGTTCGTATATAGAGCTCGAGCGGCAGGGAAACACAAGCATTCATGAGATCGTTCAAGGCCAAACTTAGGAGAATGAAATAATTTGGTTTTCTCAACTGTCGCCGGCTAAGGACGGGAAGGATAACCATGCCATTTCCGAACGCAATAATCAAGATTAATGGTATAACCACGAGAAACACTACAATCCTGTGCAAATACGAATTGTGGAAGCTATTCCGTGGCAGACTATTCTCCTCGAAAAAATCCATCGTGCATCCTTCAGTGATTGCTTCCTTGAATGTTGTCTCGAAAGTAAAATCGATTCCGATGGAAAACGAAGAGCTTTGGCAGCAGTGGATGGGAAGAGATCAGCCCAGCAGATAAACCTGCTTACGATGGGATATTCCTTGTTTAAAATGTAGCCAACATTTTTTGAGCTGTCCCAGTACACCCATGTCACTGTCCCATTGATCACCCTGTTTAATATCCATTGTACAGATGCAATATTATCTTCTTTCTAGAGACTTCTCTCCTCAAATCATATGAAACATACTTCGCGGTACTAAATATGCGCTCGAAATTCAGTTTACACATCGATGCATCCATTGACAGAGTGAGATCGATGGTGGTGTGACGTAGGCGTGGCTTTAGAAAACAGGTGCATCCGTAGCAGTCGCTTTGCTTAAATCTTCTTTCAAATATATTGAATTGATTTGCTAAACTTTAAAGTCAGGCTTGACGGTTATAACTCATTTTATAGGAATATACGTGTATTCATAGTACTGTCAAAAGCTTACTTTGACAAGGAGGTCCATCAAATTAAAGCCGTATGTAGAGGTGGATTGACGAGGTTTCGAAGTGAAAAAAAAATCTCATAAGACTTATACTACTTAGTAGTATATGAGGACATATGATTTTCTCTTGACCCGGTTTTTCACAAGGAATATTTAACATCATAAGAGTCACTCCGCAGTCTGCCGTATACTTGACTCGGTGATATATCACGGCTAGACAACAAATACTGGATACTGGGTGCTAAGGCAGCAGAAATATGAGCAGCACTTCAACAATCTTCAGGCCATCAGGATGGAAATACTTCTGCGACGATGATCAGTTGTTTGCTTAAATCACGGATCGATCCTCTATCTCCATTGCTCTCGATGTGGAATGTGCACAAGAGTTGTTATTCCATGGTGCGAATGTTGGCCGTAACGACCTGATGCATATTTTGCTTTAGGAGTAGATTAATATCTTCAGATGTCATTTTGACTCTCGCAGTCAAATACAGATCTAGCTCGAGTGAAAGGAGGAGGAGTAAAGGGATCCATGAACCACTGAAATGATAGAAATACGAGGTATTTCGGAAACACTCAGGATTTCATACGCATTCGAGAGTGAGTGAGTGGTGAGTGACTACTTCGTCTGACAAGGATGGATGAACAGTCAACATTTTACATGATTTCCGTCCACTTCGGTATACTTCCATTTAGAATAATACCTGTGTCGTATGTGTGTAAACGCTTTTGGTGAAAACTGTGTGTTATAGAGGGGCTAATCTGTATTCATGGCACGATCGAATTCTCGACTGCCTAAACCAATCAAAGGGAAGAGTCAAAATGGAATGACGGGGTGGGGAGGGGGTAAGTACTGAATCAATACCCTCTAATGACACACGCAGAAATAAAAAGGTTTACCTATGTGCATTGCAATTAATATTTTTCAAGAAAAGACACAAAAGAGCAATAAAAATATGATAAAAGCCTTAGCTGGTGAACACTTGTCTGTCTTTACAGAGCAATTAATATGTGATAGCGCAGGGTGAAAGAATTTCAATTATTATTTCGACTATTCAATTAAATCAAGCTAAAAACATGGGTGGAATATGGTATATGCGATAAAATGGAAGAAGCACCGAAGAATACAGTATAACTCTTACACGTAAACTACTCATACAGCACCCTACATGCATGTACACATCCATTCATCAGTAGACCTATACTGTTATCTTTATCTCTTTTTAAGAGTCACATATTTTTCTTTTTATGGAAATCAAAATTTGAGCAGAATTTTCCATATTATAATTATTACACTTAATTTTGTTCCTTTGATCTGCTATGATTTTAAAGAGATGGCACAGTATTGGTGAAGATGAGAATTAGGCTTTTAACCTTATGCGAGATATCAAGAAAGCACTTAAAATATAGTACAGAGCAAACCATTTTAAGAGGAATTCAAAGAGTGTTTGATAAAAATTGGGTTTGGAATGACTGAAACATCCAAAAACAAAGTAAAACAAAGCGATTTTAATAGAAAAATGAAATTACGTCTCAACCAAAACTATACTATCCCTTTAACAGTATCAAAGTAATTATGATGCAAAAAGAATCAGAGACAATGTACACCACACAACTGATTTTCAACAGGTTTGCATCAAAGATGAAATCAAAAATATTGATTTCATTTTCTTTCTTTTTTATGAGATGTGGAAAAATAAACTTGAAACTTGAAACTTGAAAGTCGAAAGCTTAATACATATAGGATAATAATAATGTGTCTCCTGCGATATGAGTGTAAAAGAGAGGAGTGGCAGTGAGCAATATGCACTGTTTTAACCTTTTTACACTTTGATTTTAAGACTTTGTGATGAGCATGCAGATATTCTCCAATCAGTCACTTACGAGCAAATTAATATGGATTCGAATTTCCCCGGGCACAGCGCATTAATTAGAGCATATATCCGGTTTCAGTCCAAACAAACTGCCTCAATTATTGAAACTAAACTTAATGAATAAAGCGCAACTCTGTTCTGCTATTTAATTGGGACATATCGCGTATTCAAAGTAAAAATTTATATTAGTGGGACTCAGCTATCACCGCGCTTAACTGTCACGTTTGATATTTCAACTGACAACATTACACGTGCCTGCTCCGGAAGGAAAAAATGTGCCTCAGAACCATGTTGATCATTTTCCACAAGTAAGCCAATAATTAATGGGATATTCTGGATCACTTAAAAGTAATTCTGAAAAGAAAGAGTTAAGTAATTTTTTTCAGTACATCAGTGAAAACTGAAACTAAACCGGATATGAATTTTCACTAAGAAGTTCCTGAACAGTCAATATGAATACGGAAATGATGAGTGAACTTACGATGTCATTAACTACTTGTCATATAAACATTATAGTTTTGTAAGTAAAATCTTGAAATTTCCTGTCTGGCCTTTTTTCCCTCTTGTTCTAACGTACTTATGCTTCAGACTCAAACCATTATGTGTCCAACTGAAGCTATACAGCGACCTCCCTATTTTGTATCTGATTCTACTGAAATTTTCACTGCTCTGCTCATAATATCAAGCTTTTTCTTTTCAACCAAACTTATAAATGATCCGGAACTCCCTTTCATTCCATGTTATCCGGGACGTGTGTGGTTATACAAACACACATTGTTGACTCATATAAATATCTTGGATTGTGGTTTGATGAATTTTTAAGTTTACAAAAAGGAACCAAGATATTGGCTCAATCTGCAACTAGAGCCCTTGGAGTGGTTATTAGTAAATCTAAATTGATCGGTGGTTCTCTGTTTATGACGTATAAAAAATTGTATGATGCTATGATTTTGCCCATATTGCAATATGCAAGCGGTATTTGGGGCTTAGAAGAATATTCAGCCATTAATAGTGTTTTTTATAGAGCATGTCGTTTCTACCTTGGAGTGGGGAAATATACCCCTAATGATGCAGTTATGGGTGATATGGGTTGGGATCCCCCTTTTTATTATCAGTGTCAATCAATTGCTAGGCTTTGGTGTAACCTGAGTAAGTATACTAGTGACCGTTACCCTGGAAAAATTTTCTTGTGGTCAAAGTCCCTGGCAAATAATGGTATTAAGAATGGATGTTATAAGGTTAAACAATTATTTGCAAAATTGCAGTGTATGCATGTTGAACCATTGGCTGAGCTTGTTAGTACACATAATTTTGTGAGCACCGTATCCAAAGCATGTAAATTATTTGTTGAAAATAAGTGGAAATGTTCACTGTTTGATGATAAGAGGAGAGTTCCCCAATCCAGAAACAAACTCAGAACATATCGTAATTTTAAACATTCTATGAATACTTCTAATTATGTTATGCAGTGTCAGAATAGATCTAACAGGCGAGCATTAGCTCTGTTTAGAAGTGGTTGTGCCCCTATTGCCCTTGAAACCGGACGTTATAAAAATGTCCCACACGATGAAAGATTTTGTATAATCTGTAATTCTGGTGATGTAGAAGATGAGTTTCATTGTTTTATGATTTGTTCGGCATATGATGATTTCAGATCACAATTATTCAGTATTATATCAGAAAGAGATCCCACCTTCCCTCAGTTACCTATTTACCAACAATTCCTTTTTTTAATGTCATCAGAGTCACTGTGCTGTCAAGTAGCCAGTTTTGCCAACCTTATTTTAACGTGCCGTAACAATTTATTATATTCCCACAGCTGAATATCTCTTTTATGTATTATTTAGCCCACCATATTCTCTCATTTGTTATGTTAAATTATTTTTTTATTGTCTGTATGTCCTACATGATTCATTTATATATTTTGTATTATTTATAATGTTTGATGTACACATGTATCACTCATAGGCCTTTTTAGGCCGGCCGTCCGTGTGACGGGTGTGATTTTTAAAGAATAAACTACTACTACTACTACTACTACTACGCACACACACGCACATACATACAAAGTGAATGCTCTCCCATATACAGATGCTTTCTTTGTACAGTAACTGTTTAATGAGCACAAACAGTCGATATAACATAAAATTTTACAACTACAGCGGTGCTTGCAGATATTGACTGTCCAGCTACTTCACTAATTTAGCTACACTTTCATGTAGCCCTCTAAATTTTATACTACTTTTTTATATTTGTATATCATATGTACATGAATATAATCATAATGTGTGTGTGTGTGTGTGTGTGTGGGCATACGAGTGCTTGTGTATGCATAAAATATACTCAAAGACCCATTCTCCTATTATTTTGTTCCTGTATCTTGATTATGTTTCAGCGAAAATTAGATAAGACGACAAGATAAAATGTTCATGTCTTTATCGGCTTTATCCTCAAATATTAAGGCCATCTCTTGCATTTCATGAAATACCACCACATCAAACCTACCATAACATGCTATCTTCGGTGAGATTTTTATATCTGCTCTTTAATATAGTTATGGTACATCGACGAGACGAACATCATCACACAAATCTACATAAAAGTAAGTATGAGCAAAATACGGCTGAACACACACATACAAGCAAAGTTTACGTCTTGCACGTCTTGCATCAAGTGACTACAATATTTTACAATAAACACCTCCAACATACCCTTCCTACATTTTCTCCCAGCTCACATGTTCACTCTTAAGTTTTGATACCGATCTTTCCTCATGTAAACAGTGATAGGAAAGATAATTTTCATCCAAGCACTGCAGAGGACTCCGGCTTGAGACGGGTGACGTTCCTTATTTCCAAGGTTCGTTAATCCGAAAATGATATATAAGGTTCGTTATTCCGAAACATATAAACTACCTATACCTAGATGTTCGTTAATTCGAAAACAAGTACGGGTTCGTTGATCCTAATTATGTGTGGCGTTATTTTGAAGGTTCATTATTCCGAATGTGCGTTAATTCCGAAAATGAAATAAGGTTCGTTATTCTGAAGGTTCATTAATCCAAAAACGAAAGAAGATGAGTATTAACGAACATTCGGAATAACGGATCTTATTTTGTTTTTGGATTAACAAACTTTCGGAATAACGAACTTTTGCTGTTGTTGTTGTTGTTGTTATTGTTGTTGTAATTTTCGGATTAAGAACCTACGGAAAACGACCCTTTTTTCATTTTCGGGATTATGAACATTCGGAATAAACAACATTCGGAATAGCAAACCTTATTTAAATTTCAGATTAACGAACCTTCGGAATTACTATAACCTCTCGAGACCTCCATTTTGAAAATCCATACGCGTAGCCACTGTAGCCTATCACAAAAGGTCATGACCACTATAACATCATTATATTGTTACTGTTGTATGATACAATTATCATTCTTGTCCTGTCAGATGCTATCAATAATGGTAAATATGATGAGAAACCAGTGAGATTAATAACAGGGAATCTGCTGGAGATGAAAAGTAGCATGACCATGACCACGTCCTAACCAACTATAAGATTCGTGACAAAGTAAAACATAGATGATGACTGGCGGGGGAGGGAACATACCGAATGTTCCACCCGAAGGGTTTGAAATGCTATTGAGGGAGGTTATAAGTCCCGAGACGAAGTCGAGGGACTTATAGCCTCCCGAAATAGCATTTCAAACCCTGAGGGTGGAACGTTTGGTACATGTTCCCGACAACAAAAGTCATCATCTGTTATATTATATGGGTTAGTCAAATACGTCAAATACGTCAACGTCAACCACCAGCACAACGCACTCGATCGCGCGCTCGCGCAGAGCCAAATTCACTGTGTGGGCGCGGGTCCTTCTGTCATTTGTTACGTGAAAATGTTCTCCCATGAGCGAACATAACAAATGTTCCTCCATCACGTGACTGTGTTTAGCCAATCACTAACCGGTATTTGACTAACCAATTTGATATAGTGTAATGTTCAATTACGGTATGTAAGTATACATCACTGACGCCATCAACACTAAAACTCTTTGCAAGTCTTAATGTATTAGTTCCCTGCTTTCAACTCGTTTAAATTACGGTGAAGTAAAATGATGATGATGATGACTATGATGATAATAATGATGATAATAGCAGTAATAACAATAATAATTTCGATACAAATATTGTATGAAAACAATGACATGACAATGATAATGGTAATAATAATATTTCACATTTTTACCTTCCTTAATACAAAGTTTTAAGCGCCTTACAAAATTACAGTCATGAATTAAAACATGGATAAATCTTAGTTATCAAGCATGATTGCAATAATTTCTTTAAAATGACTGAAAGGATTTACTAGATTGTATTTAAAGCATTCTACTTCCTCCTCTCATTTTCTCTATATAGAAATTTCGTCACCTCTTGAAACAAAGACAAGTATTGACTACTTTCCTCAACACTTCAAGTAAAGTCAAGTAACATTGAAGGAATTATCAAATTTCCTCTTTTCATGTTCCTGGTTTTTCTTCTGAAGTGTGCATCACGTGCACAGCAAGTATTATTATTATCATTATCGTCATTCATGTTATTACAGTCACAGCCACAAAAAAAGAACAAAACAAAACTAAACTAAAAACAACCCCTAGAAAATGTTTGGAACAAGTCAACGGTTTACCGCTACTTACGTGAACAGTGGTATAAGAGGTTAATAATAATAATAATGATAATAATGATAATGATGATAATAATGATAATAATGACAATAATTAACAACATTTATATTGCACATTATCACATGAAATGTCTCTAAGCGCTAGCGGTTATCATAGCGATCTTAATGGTCAAAGGTGCTATATACAGATAAATAAGGTACAAATACCACACAATATTGTAAAGTACGTGATCATGTAAAAAATCATAAAAATCAGATGCACAGACGGATGACACGCCAAACACCTTTGAATTCAACAGAATATAACATTCATGACAAACATCACTGATGATTAAAAGTCTCAAACCACTCGATGTGTGCAAGATAAGTCATTGTCAAACAAAATTTGAAGGATAGATACACTCCTATACTTAGAGACAAAGGCCGGGATGATAGGCCTATAAATCACGTTTAGGCTACACACTCCTTCTGACATAATGATAGTCATAATGTAGTAGTCCTAATTGAAACTGAGTTAAAACATGTGCTTAAACACAGAACAATGCTCTCATAAAATACAGATAGCGACAACATGTAATAGAATCTAATCGGCTAACATTAATCAGTTTTCGCTTGTTTCTATGGGCACTAAAACCATCATTTACCGGATGTCTTTTTACAAGATGTAAATGTAGCCATATTGGTAAGAACGTTCCATTATTACCAAAAAGTATTAGTGGATGTGAAGTTTTATCATATATGAATTTGTAAATGTGATAGATAATACGACTTTTATATAAGTAAATGGGGATCACTCAAAAATTAACAAATGAATGATA
Organism: Diadema setosum; assembly: GCF_964275005.1. Classification (NCBI taxonomy): domain Eukaryota; kingdom Metazoa; phylum Echinodermata; class Echinoidea; order Diadematoida; family Diadematidae; genus Diadema; species Diadema setosum. Next base: position 22,923,815 of record NC_092694.1, read on the forward strand.
TACACTGTATACAAATACATTACTTGGCTGTTTAATGCGACGAGGGGCATTTGCTCAATAGAACGGTGAGCTCGGTGTGCAAAGCATTTTTGCGCTGCAGTGAAAGGTTTGAAAAATCTGGAAATTCAACAACGCCAAAAGGACACCGAGGTGCCTGCTTCCAGCATAATGTGGATCATGGTTTTATTTTTTCTATCTTATTCTGACTTCTCCTTCTACTACTATATACCATAGAAGCCTTAAATTGGTAGCTGGACTAGCAAAATGCTAGTCCAGACGGTGCCCGTCTGGATTAGCATTTCTGTTCGTCCGTCCTGCTGGACTAGCATTGATTTTATGCTAGTCCAGCAGACTGCAAGGGCTTTCCCCACTTCGTAGGAACTCCCCAAGGGATGTTTTAAAGGAGAAACATGGAGCTTAACGCGTGTCTGTGTCCGTCAAATAAATGTTCCCAATACCCCGACAAGTGAGATAGGCCGTTGCCTGGCGACGGAAACTGGGCACCCACACAGAGTAGATGAAAGGATTCATAGTACAGGCATTCACAAAGGCAGCCTTGACCAATACCTTGTAAGCCACAGTCTTGGTGAAGTTATCACTCAGAACTCCCAGATTATACACCAGAAAGCAGATCTGATCTGGCGTCCAAAGAACGAAAAAGGTGACAAAAATGACTGTGAACATTGTGGTCAGCCGACGATGAATTGCCTGTGCGTCTTGGGAGAGCGTCGCCTTGCTTGCAACGTGTAATCCCAGTGAATATTGGCGAAGCTTGAGGATGCTTTGAAGGTTGGTGTAAGACATTATACAGAGTGGTCCGAAATATTCAAAGATGAAAAGAAACACGCCGAACACTTTCCTTGATCTAAGGGAAGGGAAATTGAAAAGACACCTGCCACACTCATCCATATCGCCAAATAGAAACGTGAAGAGGTTGATCAACACGGCAGCGAGCCATATCAGAGAAAAAGCAAACTTCTCGTAGCCATGTTTTGCCCAGGTTCGATACGAATAAGGATAGGCGATGGCCAGATATCTTTCAATAGAGATCGTGGTCAATGTGTAGACGGATGCCATGAAGCAAACCCAAGCCAAAGACTTTGGTTCGATCACCCTGCAGTAGAACTCGCCAGCGGTCGTGGGTGGTACGTTAACGTATTCCGGTAGGGGGATGTAGAAGAACGCCGTCAGTAGATCAGCGACAGCCAGACCAATGATAAGACGGTTCGCTGATTTCCCACCGACCCGGGCCCCGCCTAGACGACTCTGGATAAGAATGACGAAACTATTTCCCACAATGGCTATGACAATAAGTACGAAGGCCACATAATCATACCAGAAATAGGAGATATTTTCTATCAAAATCCACGGTTCTTCATTTGTAAAGTTTACGCAAGACATTTCTAGTGCAGTTTTTAGATCAATGTGTTCGGCGTGGATGAAATATGCTTCAGATGTCTTAACAGAATTTTCAGAGCGACACAAACTTAACAATCTTCAGAATGGATAATCGCCCGCTGTCAGACGTAGCCTATGTACGATTTGTTGAGGGCGATATGCGATGATGTCCGTATCTATATTGGCAATATCAAGCCTTTAAAGCTCGTAAAATTTCTGCATCGTGTAAACTCTTTGTCTCAACTAAAATTTAATGTCCTGTGTGACAGGCACAACAATGGATGTACAGAGCAATTACGTTCTCAAGTTACATTTTTGCGAACTTCTCTGTAAAGAAATAACCATCACCTCCTGAACATAAACAATGAACATTGACCACTTTCCTCAGCCTTTCAAAATAACACTAAAGGAATTATCAAATAATTACCCCCTTTTCGTGTTCCTGATTCTCTTAGTGGAGCACATTACCAGTGTTATTAACATTGTAATTACTGTCACAGCCAAAACAAAATAAAGGCAAGACATGTTTGCATCAAGACGAAGATTTAGGCCTACTGCTACTTTGATACGCAAAGAGATTATTGTTGCAATTTTGATGGTCAAAAAGGAGTTTGTTTGTTTGTTCATTTTCCATCTGACAAGATGGCTGGATAGCCCATATTCAGCTACGTTAAGCTGGTCTTCCATGGGGTCCAGTTGGATGTGAGGTGGGACCGCTTCACCGGGTTAAACACTCATAATGTACAAGTGTCACACTTTGTGCAAATTATCTTGTATGCAGAAACAATTTGAACATATAGTAAAAATCAGTGAGAGTAAAAAATCATGAACAGATGGATGATATGTCAAACGCCATCAATTTCTACAGAATACAATACTGACGAAAATGATCACAAATGATATAAAGCGGGCCCGTCGGATTATTTTTCTCTTTTTCAATAGTGGTAGGGTTTCAGTGGGGGTCTGGCGGTGAAAACTCGCCGAGGTTCGAAGGGGCAGAGCTCCTCATAAGGGTGCAAGGTGGATTCTCCCCTTTACATCTCACAAGTGATACAAGCGGAGTGATGATTTTCATAATTCCTCTATCGTTCCTTGTGCACCAGTGCAAATTGAACAATGTTAATGATTAATAGCTTTCTCCACCGTCATTGCACCAGTGAAACTTTATAAAAAAAATGTACTTAAATATCCTGCTATCTGGAAATAGACCGAAGGGGGTCCTGGGCCCCCTCCCACACGAGGGAGCGTTTGCAAATTTTGGAACTGAAATTCAATGATCAGGTGAACACCTCGGGGGAAAATATGAAGAAAAAAATCGATTAAAAAGAACGAAAAATTGATATAGTATATAGAAAATGTGAATGGCTGTAAATAATATTATGATACCGTGCCACCCACTTTTTTCCTCGTGTTTTCTGTCACGTCAAGTACAAAGTCTATTGAGATAGGCATGGGAAGGGGAACCCCCCCCCCCCCCCTTTCCGCATGATGAAGAAGCTTTTGCATACTTAAAACTTAAATTCAACGATCTCAGTGCACACATCTATGGGGGAATATTAAGAAAAATCAAATCAAAAGTGTAAGAATAACATTGATATTCAGGACAATCACGGAATGGCTACATCGTAGTATTTACTCCTGTGCGTCTTTCATGTTGTCAGTTCTCACCTCCCTGTTTTTATGGAATATTTCATGGAAGTGAAACGCGCGGGGCTTTTTTCATATTCTGGAATTGAAAGTTTACAATCTGGAACACACTTTTGCATTATGCCACCCCAACCCCGTGCGTGCAGCCATGTGGTGATAGACCTTTACTAGAAAAGATGAATGACATTATTTCATTCTCTCTTCTTTCTCTTCTATTTTCTTCTCCCTCTCTCCTTTTCAGCCCTCTTTTCTCTCCCCTTCCTCTTTTAAGTTTCAATCCCGTATCAACCGTAGCGCCTCCAACCGACATGAGTTTAAGTCTCAAGCCACTCGATGTGAGCAAGAAAAGTCATTATTAAACCAAATTTGAAGGATATTATGTACACTCCTTCTTTGAGGCAAAAATCGGGGTGATATACTAGCAATGATAAAATAAAAGACTATATATCCAACCTTTTGATATAGTCATAGTGTATTGAAAGTGCGTTAAAACATGTACTGAAAATACAAGTGATGCTCTCATGTTAAATATAGATAGCTAGTGACAAGCAGAATGTAATCGGATAACATTTATACGTTTACCGCTTGTTTCTGTGGGCACTAAAATATCATATACCAGGACACGATGTTTCTTAAGATTAAAGCAAAAGTGCAATAAATGCAACCCTATTGGCAACAGCATTCTAAAATGACTAAAAAACGTATAATATGTGGCCATGAATTGTTATTATTATCATTATTATTATAGGTTTTCCCGGCCAATTTCGCATTTTTTTTTTCAGTCCAATTCCTAATTGCTGCATTCAATTTAGCACAGTTTGGCCTAGATGGCATGTTCGGTATTTCAATTTTATAATCTTTTCATTCAAATCAATTTTGGAGCATTGAAATTACCTTTAACATCATTCGAATCAGCACTTTTTCAGTTCTAATTCCTAAGACAAGCACCATTTCGCAAATCGTTCATTCAATTTAGCATGATAAAGTCACGTGATCACGTATACGCTGCGGTCGTTCATTCGAATTCATTCTTGGGCATCCAATTTCGCATTTACTGTAGTCAATTTAGCAGACACGTTTATGCTTTTATTCCTTTCTTCATTTTCATTCATCATAGGTATTGTTTGCAAACATCATGACATTTCATATTTTCGTATTCATTCTTTATTCTGAATCTTTGCAATAGTACTTTCAAAATAATATGTGTATGTGTTCGATAGCATTATTTCATTCACAGATACATTAATCTTAAGTTTGTTTTGACATTCATTGGGAGAAGGAGGTTTCAATTTACATCGTGATTATTTCTTTCATCTGCATGTTTCATTATCTTAATTTGGTGGGTGTTATATTGCGTTAATATCATTAGGAATAAAGCTCTTGGATCAGCTCTAGCCATCAATTTGTCAAGGTTATTACCCTCAAAATTTTAATGCTTCTATGATTATTTCCCTGTCTTCTTGAGAGATACGCCTGTATCTAACTTGTGCTGCCATGACTGGACATAAGAAAGTGAAGTGAATCTATGGTAATGGTGCCTGTGTAGTTCTGATAACATGTATGAAAGAAGAGGGGAGTTACAGAACAACAAACTTGAGTTATTATTTTAGGATCAAAGATACCTTTACTATATACATGACAGTTTGTGGGTGAAACAAAAATTCACATTCAAATACGTATAAATCACGGTTCTCACCTTTTTAAACTAGAAATAACATTACGCCAATTTGAATGAACATGTTTGGAATTTGACTGCGCATACGGGAAATTGAATGACTGAAATACCATTTGCCGCCAGTGCTGGCGAATTTGAATGATTGAAGAGCACGTGCCAATTTGAATGCCCGTTTTACGAATTCGAAAGGCACATGTGCGAATTTCATTAATGGAAATGCTAAATTGAACGAACAAGTTGCAATTTTGAATGACAGAATGTGCAGTGACGAGTATTTTCGCTGAATTGAATGAACCTTCTATCAAATGGACCGACAAAAGTGCGAAATTGGCCGGAAAACCTATATTATTATTATTATTATTATTACTATTATCATTATTATTAATGGTATCTTTATTCAACAAATCATTGATCGCAGCCAGAGGCTGAATTACAAATGATTTTTACAAAAGTGAAAAATATACGTACACAGTATTACATAAATATAAAAATGTAAAATTACAAAATCAAGATAACACGCAGGTTCATACAAAACAAAAACAATTCAAAAAAAAAAAAGAAAACCCTCAGGCTCTGCATAAGTACATGAGAAAATAATGAAAATTTGAATTGACCTTGACCTTTGACCCTAATGTTTCCAAAACAATTACTGCCAATCAGTACATGAATTTTCACTAAGTTCCGTGAATGTACATTGTACCTTGAAGCATTTCCGAGATATGAAGAAAAAATGGAATTTTAACATTTTCACTTGATGTTTGACCTTTAACCCTAAAGTTTCCAAAACAATCTCTGCCAATCAATACATGCATATTCACTAAGTTCCATGAATGTATCTTGAACCATTTCCGAGATAGAAAAAAAAAATGGAATTTTAACATTTTCACTTAACGTTTGGCCTTTGACCTTTGACCTCATGACATAAAATATGCTCTCTCTTAAAAAATAAAATCTTTATAAGGTAATACAAATACACACCAAGCTTCAAAAATTGCCCTCCAGCATTGCACAGACATGGGAGAAACAATGAAATATTGAGCATTTGACCTTGACCCTTGACCCTAAAGTTTCCAGGACAATAATTATCATTGACAGGAATCTATAAATGCTGATAGAAAATACTATTTGTGATACAAGAGAATCAGGGGCCCAGCGCCAAAAACAATCTACAAAATTAAAAGGTAAACGCTATGTACAGCGGTAATTAACTGATTACTTCAAGGAAGGGCGGGGGTACGTAGGGCACTTGCTCAAACACCGTCGTGACCATGAGCTCGAAATGTCCAGCGTTTGCGTTGTTGTGAAAGGTTTGAAAATCCCTCCATTCAGCAACAACTTATAACCAAAGGACACATCAAGGTGCCTCATTTCAGCATGATCTATCATATCATTTCATTTCATTTCATTTTATTTCATTTCCGGCCAAAGCATATAATATGACAATTGCATGTAAACAAATTAAGTACAATGTAACTTGTGCATATCCAAACAAAATTTAAATACACGTCATTTGTTTACATGAAACAATAAACATACTTTAGTTGAAGAGATACTTGGACAAAATGTGACTGAATCATAATAAAGAAAAGGTCGCAAATGGAGGGGACTGCTAAAAAGCCAAGCTTGTAGAATGCAGTCCCCTCGCGAGTAGTGAAAATTATAGTAATAATGCAACGAGACAATCATATATATTCTTTGGGAAGCAGAACATAAAACGAGTATGCACACAAACGCACACACCGACAGAAATAAAGCAGCTCTCTTACATACGCGTGGAAAGAATAAACAGGAGGTCAAAGGCCAGAAAGGGACAAGAAGACAGAGGAAAGGGTAAAGGAGAAAGAGTTCAAGGGTCGATGCCAGGGCACATGAGACTTTGGTCTATACCGAGAAGTGGACTATATATGAATAATATATTATAACGGTTGTGAAATGAATTAAACAATGTAAAGACGTTAACAGCAAAGAAATCAGTCAGTAGCTTTCAAAAATGCAAATTCCCAGTAATATAAGAATTAATAAAAAATTTCTTTAATTTCAAGGTAAAAGTGTTGAAACTTAAAGATTCTTTTATACTATTGTCAAGGGAATTCCAGAATTTAGGTCCAGCGAAGGAGAATATAGACTTTGCAAAATCGTCCTAAACAGTGATAAATGGAATTCATTGGTTTGTCTAGTGGGGTATGAATGTATAGTTTTATTTTGAATTAACATGGAGTCAAACGTAAAAGGAAGGGAATGATTTACTAATTTGTACATAAATTGTCCTAAATTTAAACAATACAAATCCTTCATTTTTAGAATATTATTTTGATAAAACAAGTCATTAGTATGACATCTCCACGATTCTCTACAAATAATACGAAGAGCTTTTTTCTGCAATAATAATATTCTTTCTAGATATGAGGAGTAAGTGTTGCCCCAGGCGAGAATGCCATAGTTCAGGTAGGGTAAAATTAAAGATGAATATAACATTAATAAAACATTTTTGGGAAAATAAAATTTAACTTTATTGATTACGCCCATATTTCTAGAAATTGTACGGCAAATTGAATCAATATGCAAATTCCAGGTGAGCTTATTATCAAGAATCAAACATAAAAATCTAATTGAGGAAACTTCTTCTACGGCTATATTATCAAAAAAAAAATGTTCTGAGATAATTTTTCCAAAGAATTATACTGAAAAGCATACATTTAGTTTTTTCAAGATTAACTGACAATTTGTTGGCTCTAGTCCAGTAAAGTAACTTTTTCAACTCGATATTCATAGTATCAATCAAAAACACAGGATCGGAACTAGAAAAGAACACATTTGAGTCATCAGCAAACAATAAAAACGAAAGAATACTTGATGAATTTTCAATATCATTGATGTAAAGAACAAATAAAAGTCGACCAAGTAAACTTCCTTGCGGTACACCACAAGTGATATCATGCATAACAGATTTATGACCATTAATATAAACAAATTGTTTGCGATTGGTAAGGTAATTCCTGAACCACTCCAAGGCCATGCCTCGAATACCATAACGGGGATGATTTGTAAAGAAATATTTTGTGATCAATGGTATCGAAGGCCTTGGAGAAGTCCAGGAACACACCTATAGTATGATGAAATTTATCAGTGGCTTTGGAGACTTTATCTAGGAAAGAAAGGACTACATGAGATGTGTTGTGTTCTTGCCGGAAACCAAACTGATTATTAGAAATGATGTTATGCTTATTAAGAAAATCCAAAAGTCTAAAATAAACAACTTTTTCCAGTAATTAAAGGGATAGCGGATAACAAAGATATTGGTCTATAATTACTGACGTCTTCCCTATCCCCTTTCTTAAAGATTGGAATAACCTTAGATACTTTCATAGCCTCGGGGATAATACCATTACTTAAAGACAAATTAAACACATGAACCATAGGATCAACAATTACATTCATAATATTTTTTTTTAAAGAACATTATCAATATTATCATAACCAGCACTTTTTTTTTTACTCTTTAAGTTCCGAACTATATCAATTAGTTCGTTCCGGTGAGTGGGAGCAAAAAAAAAAAAAAAAAAAAAAAAAAACAGGAGCTGAAATTAGGCGTTTGTAAAAAATCAACAAATAACTTTTGGGACTTAGGAATCTTTTTAGCAAAATTATTTCCTATTTGTGAAAAATATTGATTAAAAACATCAGCTATAGACCTTGGATCAGCAATTGTAAGATCATTATGTTTGATTGTAGTAATACGGGATGTTTCTTTGTTTTTATCAATGGCCGAATCAATAACTTTCCAAGTATTTTGGATATCATGTTTAAAATAATATATCTGATCACTAGAATATTTTTGCTTTGCACAACGCAAAATTTGAGTAAGAACATTCTTATATGAAATATATTCATGACGAGATTCCTCAGTTCGTTTAATTTTATCAGCATAATACAAATCATTTTTCGGTTAATTGATCGCAACAAAGACTTCGATATCCATGGAAGTCTAGGGAATCTTTTATAATTACTATTATTTTTCTTAACTAAAGGAACATACTCATCTAAAAATGAATTCAATTTTCTCATGATTAAATCATAAGCATAATTTGGGTCCTCAGCATCATATACCTCAGACCAATCTACTTCATTAAAACCATCTTGCAACCTAGCAATATTATCGGGTGTAACTTTTCAAAAATGCACTGGAGAGGAATTCAAACTACGTCTGCGATTAAAGGGAATATGGGTAAATATGGGGTAATGGTCGGACAAATCTGATAAAACAATGCCAGAAAAGGGTAAAGGGTTAATATTGCAGAATTTATTGTCGATAAGAGTTGCTGAATGATTAGTTACTCGAGTTGGCTTTGTTTAAGGGGTAAAAAAGATGAGGACATCATAGTATCTAATAAATTCTGAGCAGTATTTAATGTCTGAAACTTAGATAAATCTACGTTAAAATCTCCCATAATATAACAATCTTTATTGTTAAAAATTGGATTTTGCAATAACGATTGCAAATAATTAAAAAAATCTTGAACATCAGAATTTGGAGGTCGGTACATGACTAATACAAGTATATTCCTAGAACAAGGCACGTTAATTTCAATAAAGAGTGATTCTATACAGCTTCACTCATGCAGTTCAATCCACTGTGAATAATGTAATCAAGGTTTTGCTTTACATACAGGGCAACTCCTCCGCCTTTCTTATGCTGACGACTGTTTTCTATAAAATCATAACCGGGGAGAGAGAACGTAGGCATAGAAGTCGGACTGATCCATGTTTCACTCAAACCAATTACAGAGAAAGATGATTTATGAATGTCATTCATACAACAGCAAAAATTATCAAAATTACAATTTAAACTCCTTATATCAAGTTGCATTAACGAAAAACTTTGGGTTATTTCAGTTTAAGCTTTGAATTGATTAATTGTATAATATTCAGAACTAGAATATTGTTCATTGTTATCTTCACCAAAATTTACACTTTTAGTATGAGAATTAAAATCATAATTTGCACAAAAACATTTACTGTAGGGTTCGTTTGTTGCATGAGTTACTGAGGCATGATTAAACATATCAAAAAAATCATCATTGTTTAGAGAGTGATAAGGAAAATTCACACCCTGTGTCATACTATCCATCATAAATAAATAGTATTACAACATTCGTTGATGGTAAGAACAAGAGTGCATTCAAGTGTACGAGGCAAAGACCCAGAGAGAAGTGCAGAAGTACTTTCAGTGGCTGGAGTCTATAAAGGTGCAAAAGAAAGTCAAATATAACATTGATACATTGCGTGTGTATTCTTTTTTTTTTTCACTGAAGCAAATAGCAGATTAGACGATGATTGAACGGACTGTGTAATGACATTCCAACTTTGCATGTATACAGTCTCAGGGCTGTTTTACAGGTTGGAGAAACATGAAACCTAATGCGTGTCTGTGTTCGACCAATGCAGGTTCCGAATACCCCGACAGGTGAGATAGGCCGTTGCCTGGCGACGGAAACTGGGCACCCACACAGAGTAGATGAAAGGGTTCATGGTACAGGCATTCATAAAAGCAGCTTTGACCAAGACTTTGTAAGCAACAGTGTTGGTGAAGTTACCACTCAAAACGCCCAGATTATACAGCAGATAGCAGATCTGATCCGGCGTCCAAAGAACAAAAAAGGTGACGAAAATGACTGTGAACACAGTGGTCAGCCGACGATGTATTACCTGTGCGTCTTGGGAGATGCTTGCATCGCTTGGATTCTGCGAGTACTGGCGCAGCTTGAGGATGCTTTGAAGGTTGGTGTATAACATTACGCAGAGTGGTCCGAGATATTCAAAAATAAACAGAAACACGCCGCACACTTTCCTTGATCTAGCAGAAGGGAAACTGAGAAAGCACCTGCCACACTCATCCATATCACGAAATACAAACGTGAAGAGGTTGATCAACACTGCAGCGAGCCATATCAGGGGAAAAGCAAACTTCTCGTAGCTATGTTTTGCCCAGGTTCGATACGAATAAGGATAGGCGATGGCCAGATATCTTTCAATAGAGATTGTGGTCAAAGTGTAGACGGATGTCATGAAGCAAACCCAAGCCAAAGACTTAGGTTCGATCACCCTGCAGTAGAACTCGCCAGCGGCCGTGGGTGGTACGTTGACGTATTCCGGTAGAGGGATGTAGAAGAACGCCGTCAGTAGATCAGCTACAGCCAGACCGATGATAAGACGGTTCGCTGATGCCCCACCGACACGGGCCCCGCCTAGACGACTCTGGATGAGAATGACGAAACCATTTCCTACAATGGCTATGACAATAAGTACGAAGGCCACATAATCGTACCAGAAAAAGGAGAAACTTTCAATCAAAACCCACGGTTCTGCTTATGTAATATTTACGCAAAACATTTCTGTTGCAGTATTTAGATCAATGAGTAAGGCGTGAAAGGAATATGCTCCAGATGTTTTAACAGAATTTTCTGAGCGACACAAATAACCAGCTAGCTTTTGAATGGATAATCACCTGCTGTTAGATGCATCTACGATTTAATGAGGCACGATATACGATAATGTCCCTATTCAGTGGCGTACCGTGGGTCAAGACATTGGGGGGCACCTCATGGCAGCTACATCAGAATTGCATAACGTAATAATTAAATGCGAGCGAGCGGAGCGAGCGAGCTTGAAAATTTTGACATTTTACAGTCCCCAAACTGCCGTTTGTAGCTATATATAATAATATATGTATGTATATATATATACATATATAATATATATATATATATTTGCTTTGGAAATTAAGGGGGTTGCATCGGGCGCAACTGCTGGCAGTTGCTGGCAGTAACATCACGAGAATGGCATAACGATTAAATGCGAGCGAGCGAAGCGAGCGAGCTTGAAAATTTTGACATTTTACAGTCTCCAAACTGCCGTTTGTAGCTATATTTTTCCGCTTTGGAAATTCAGGGGGGGGGGGCACCGGGTGCAATTGCTGCCAATTACTGGCAGTAATATCAGGAGAATGGCATAAAACGGTTAAATGCGAGCGAGCGAAGCGAGCGAGCTTGAAAATTTTGAAATTTTATGTTCCCAAAACTGCCGTTTTTAGGTATATTTTTTCGCTTTGGAAATTACGGGGAGGGGGTGCATCGGGCGCAACTGCTGGCAATTACTGACAGCAACATCAGGAGAATTGCATAGCGATTAAATGCGAGCGAGCGAAGCGAGCGAGCTTGAAAATTTTGACATTTTACAGTCCCAAAACTGCCGTTTGTAGCTATATTTTTTCGATTTGGAAATTAAGGAGAGGGGGCGCACCGGGCGCAACTGCTGGCAATTACTGACAGCAACATCAGGAGAACTGCATAACGATTAAATGCGAGCGAGCGAAGCGAGTGAGCTTGAAAATTTTGACATTTTACAGTCCCAAAACTGCCGTTTATAGCTATATTTTTTCGGTTTGGAAGTTAAGGAGAGGGCCTGGGCGCACCGGGCACAACTGCTGGCAATTACTGACAGCAACATCAGGAGAGTTGCATAACGATTAAATTCGAGCGAGCGAAGCGAGCGAGCTTCAAAATTTTGACATTTTACAGTCCCAAAACTGCCGTTTGTAGCTATATTTTTTTCGCTTTGGAAATTAAGGGGAGGGGGCGCACCGGGCGCAACTGCTGGCAATTACTTACAGCAACATCAGGAGAATTGCATAACGATTAAATGCGAGCGAGCGAGCTTGAAAATTTTGACATTTTACAGTCCCCAAACTGCCGTTTGTAGCTATATTTTTTCGCTTTGGAAACTAAGGGGAGGGGACGTACTGGGCGCAACTGCTGGCAATTACTGACAGCAGCATCAGAAGAATTGCATAACGATTAAATGCGAGCGAGCGAAGCGAGCGAGCTTGAAAATTTTGACATTTTACAGTCCAAATTGTAGCTACATATATATATATTTTTTTTTTCGCTTTGGAGGGAGGGGGCGCTCGGTGCGCCCCCTGGATCCGCCACTGGTAGTCAAGGGTGTCGGTTTATGTTTATGATTGGGGGAGGTATGACCAGCGAGGGAGCGTCGAAGTGACCAAGCGGGAGAAGGATGTCCAAAATCTGCACTTTATATAGAGCATCTGGTGTTTGTGAGTGTGTGTGTTTCATATAGATGGAAAAGTTAGGAAATAGCCAAGGACAAGTCTTATTATTGGCAATGCAAGGCATTTTAATATAGACTAGTATGTAAAGCAACACTGCAAAATCAATGATCAAGCTTAATGTGTACAACCTATCAAACATCATTGCGCAACATTGCAGCGACTCTTTTTACCATTCCGATGTTCTGAGTACACTGCGCACATCCATGCTTGTATTCAAAATGCCAACCAGGAATCACACTGAATCACAATCTTTTGTCGTCTCCGGGCTTTTTGAACAATGTTTCACTATAATACCTCTTTAATTATATGGTTAAAAGAAATCTTAGAAAAATATCTTTTTTCTTGATCATCCTTTCATGTCGATTTCAAAAGCAGTTTACTTAACCCTTGAATTACCATTTTGGTAGGTTTTTTTTTTTCTTTTTTCCTTCTTTTTTTTTTTTTTTTTTTTTTTACCAGCGGATTGGGGGGGGGGGGGGGCACGTGCCCCCCATGCCCCCCGTAGTTACGCCACTGTCCCTATTTATATAAGAAATAGCAAGCCTTTGAAGCTCATAAAATTTCTGCATTGGTGTAAGCCTTTTGTCCGAACTTAAATTTGATATCCTGTGGCGCAGGCGCAGCATTGGTTGGACAGAGCAATTACTTTCTCGGGTTACATGTTACAAATGTCTCTTTAAAGAAATATCGTCACCTCCTGAACACTGACAAGGAATATTGGCCATGTTCCTCGACCCATCAACACTTGACGAGTCAATTAACATTGAAGAAATTATCAAATAGTAACCCCCTTTTCGTGTTCCAGATTTTCTTACTGAAGTGCATTTCAAGTGTTATTATCATACTCATTACTGTCACAGCCAAAAGAAATCAAGGACGAGACATGCTTGGATGAAGGTGGTAAAATTAGAAAGTTACACACTGTTGCAAGTAAAGTCTTAAAAATATATAGGGACACACATAGATCCAGTCCTTAATAGGAAGGAATATAATATATATCATGTAAGCAAGAAAAATTGGCAGTGGCGTATCTATGGAAAACGGCGCCCGGGACAAGCGCGAAAATTGCGCCCCTAATTTCTGAAAAAGTGTTCAACCCCAATCCCATCCCTGTAGGGACTTTAAAAAAGTCCACATGATATGCTTTTTCAAGCACTACGGGTCTTTTGAGGGTGATTTAAATGTAATGAATTTTGATAAATTTGTGCGAGCGAGCGCAGCGAGCGAGCCGTAAATTGTTGTATTTCAGCTTTAATACAAAACATGGAATTCTTGTCATTTTTATATATATTAAATCTTACAATTCTAATCAAGATATAAATAGTGACGGCCTTATAATGATTTATACCAACAAACTGAGGATTTGAAAAAATACTCTAAATTAGTACGAGCGAGTGAGCCGAAATTTGTATATTTCTGCTTAGGAAACATTGCACTTATCTCATAGTTCGTTGTACTTGTAAATCATACAATCCTGGCACACTGTTATGTGGTGGCTTGCCCTGTATATAAAATAACAGATTTATATGCGACAATTGAATCTAAAAGCTTGCTAAAACTTACAAATCAGTGTGAGCCTTTTCTGAACATGTTCGTATATAGGAAGTACGAGATTCTTTTCAATATCGGATTATGGTTGATAATTCAAGTAATTATTAACATTATGATATGATGGCTGGTCCGGCTGGATTTTAAAATGGTGATATATACTGAAAAACTGAAAAAACAAACAAACATCACAAAGCATAAGAGTTAGTGCAAGCGAGCGCAGCGAGTGAGCTCCTTTTATTTTTCACTTAGGTTTGGAAATAGTTATATCGTATAATTCTCAATAATGATATGGTGGCTAATTGATAAAAGGCATGTTTAAGTTGGAGAGAGGCATATATAAGTTGTAGAGAGTAAAAATTCTTGTATTATTGCAAAGGAAACGCTGGAGTTTTCTTCAGAACATGTATTTGGTTGTGAATCACGTTTTTCCTAGATACGCCACTGCTAAAACTGCGCCCTTATATATACCCTTTTTGTGATCACCGCAAGGCAACTATACATATGTACCTTAAATTTGGCAGAACTGCAGAAAAAAAGTGGAATAATTAAGCACCCTTAAGTCGTCAAACATGAAACTTGTACTTTAAATGTCTCATTATTATATGTGTCGCCCCCTTGTGTCCAAAAATGGGTATTCAGCTATAAACATTGTGTATCTGATTTGTTTTTGTACTTGTTGTTTTTAATGAGGAAATGTCTGTGATGACTCTACAATTAATGATATGGCGGTGGTATATTGAATTACTAATGAAGTAAACTGAAAAACTTAGAGGTTTTGTTTGTTTTTCTTTGTCATGCATTTATTTGTGATTATGTATATTCAATTTTTCATCATCATCTTATTACACATGCTCAAGTTTGCGTCAACTGAACACCTTTCTCAATAGACCCTTTATCTGCCTTTATCAATTTCTTACATCTTATCCTTTTGCTGACTCACAATATTCTCTCACTTCCATCCCTCCATCCTACCACCCCAACGCCCTTCTGGCTCTCTCTCCCCCAGCCTCTCAATCGCTCTCTTCACATATCTCCTTCAGAACGTCTTAACTTTTTATTTATTTCAGAACGACGCAAAAAAGAACATGCGCATATATGTATCGTTTTCAAGTGGTGTGTTTTTTTTTTATGTACACCGATCTGCATTGTTATCCTGATACAATGCTTATTATTTTCATGATGTATGTGACACAAGAAAATCGTATCATTATTGGTGTCCGTTTTCACTACCAAAACACTTATGAAGCAAAAACATGTTACACTGCATGGATATATGAGATCTGATTATAACAATCTCTTTTCTCTTTTCTTATTGAATCAATTTGTTTTTTATTGTTTTACAACTGATGTAACAAGATATATAGTTTAGACAAATATAATTTCCCAGCCCAAATGATATTGCCATACCAAATTTCTACTTTACGCATATTTCATTTATTGTCAGTTTGCACTTTGAAGTCTACCCCTGAGAGTCTATAGGTTGGGATCCCAGGACAAATGAATAAGTACCATATACAAGTTCAATAGCAACTTTCATGTCCATCTGCATCGAAATAATCCTGACGAAAGTATCAAAGCATTTTTTTTTTCGTTTTTTGCGCCCCCAAGGAGTGGCGCCCGGATCACGTGCCCCCCCTTGCCCCCCCCCCCCATACGCCACTGAAAATTGGTTCAAGATTACGCTTTATACTGAGTCAACTGAAAAAAAAAAAGAAATCCCTACTGCTGAATTCTTCGAAAGTTTTGGCAAACTCATTAGTTCTTCCATTGTTTGACTACAGCTGTGTGGCCTGGTCAATTTGTCCCACCACCACAAAAGAAATCATTGTGAGACAACACAAAATAATGGCCAGAATTGTCTTACCATTGTGCTTACGGGCAGACACCGTCCCGAACGTCAACTGACTACGTATCATACAGTCAGCTTAACTGGACCACCAATGAGGACAGGTGGAAACTTCAGAGATGAAAACTTGTCCAGAGAGCACTGAATGGGGATGCTCCTGAATACTTGACACTCTTGTTCAAGAAAGCCAGTGATACTCACAATTACGAGACGAGGGCCCCGTTTTAATGTTAAAGATATAATCGATTATAAATTTCCTTACTACATAGCCTGCCATAGACTTACCATAGAAATCAACAATATAATCAATTATAACTCTTCATAAAACAGGGTCTAGATCTGCTGTTTCGGAGGGGTTGTCGGTACTATAGATCCAAAACAAAGGTTGCAACGCAAGCCTTTCACACATCGGAGCTGTTGAATGGAACAGCTTACCAATCAGGTATGCTTCATCCAAACAGTCTTTTTCAGCACAATTCTGGAGAGCACTTAATTTTGTTCAAGAATAATTAGCCAGTATGATTTTTTTTTTCCAGAGGAAGGAGGTGGCGTGTTATATCAGATGTTGCTGTAATTATTCCATGGAGGAACAAAGACTTTCATTGTACCTCCATGATTATTCACAGAGGGCCTACCTGTTTTGCAGTCACCTATTCTTTATGATTAGATATTATTGTTTCATTCTACATTGTATAGGGCCTATGTTATGTATGTTACATGTATATTGTAATACAATTGTTTTTGTAGATATATAATTATGCTGTTTTGATGTTTACGAACAGATGAATACATGTGTGTTATATTGTCCACGCACGGCCTCAACGAACAGCAGTGTTCAACTCACTGACGTAGCCACCCTGTGAAAACAAGACTCATGAATGAATAAAATCAGTGAATAAAGGCGAAGATTTACTGCTACTCACTTAAAGAGATAATTGTTGCAATCTTGATGGTCAAAGGAATCATTCATAAAATGCAAGTGCTACACTTCATGCAAATTATCTTGTATGCAGAAACATTTTGAATGTAAGTTCAGTGAAAGTAAAAATCATGCACAGAAGGATATGTCTAATACCATTAATTTCAACAGAATACAATACACTATTGATGAAAATGATCATTAATGATATAAAGCGGGCGTTTTGGAGCATTATTAATAGTGGTACTGTTTCAGTAGGGGTCTGTGAGGTTCGAAGGGGGCAGAGCTCCTCGTAGGGGAACAAGGGGTATTCATCCCTTGCAACAGTACCATATAGGGGTGACGGGGACATGGGCGTAAATCCCGGGGGGATGGGGGGATATATCCCCCCCTGAAATGGAGGAGGGGGGGATGGCCTGTACAATCATCCCCCCCCCCTGAAATTTGAGGAAAAAATGGAGGAAGCAGAAATGTGCTTTTATCAATATTGACATATTTTTATTGAAAGGCCAGCCTTCAGAGAGGTAACAGAGCTGAACAGTATTCCATCTTGTAGGGTAATGTATACATAAGTTTCTCAAGCGCTCGCTCGCTTCGCTCGCTCGCGAAGAAAGTATTATCGACATTTTATGGTCCAGACGTTGACAATGTCAAATAGCACAGGCTTACATGTAAACATGCTATGACGCGAGCAACTCGGGACCATCTGCAAATTATGTACGAAAACAAACAAACAAACAATAACTAAAACCATACCGCCATAATTGAACCCCCCTCCATTTCCTGAATTATTCCTGAAACGATGACGACTCTGATACATCTATGGGCATACCCAGGGATGATCAGGGACGTCGAATCTATCTCGGGGAGGGGGGAGGCAAAGAGGCATTTGCCCCACCCCTGCGGAAGTGTTGGGGCAGAAAAGTCATTTGTCCCCCAAGCAATTCCCGAGATAAGGACAAATCTCGAACTTTCTTTGTGGAAAATTGTCCAAATACCGCCAGAACTATGCACCAGATTTCGTTGATAGTGTTTAGTCATATCTAGGGGTGATATGACTAAACACTATAATTTCATCAATGATAATATATTTTTTGTGTATGTTTGTCTGTTTGTTTTTTTGTTTTTTTGTAATACTTTCACCTGTCCTATGTCTTGATCGTAATGCAATATTATTTCCTATTATTCTGTCTGTTGGGAACTACCCTGACAAGACTCCGGTCTTTTGTAGCTTCCATGTTTCATTTATAGTTGTTATTATGTTACGTATGCATGTTCATGTACTCGTTTACTGTCCTCAGTTTGTCATTGTACAAATTATATGTTTTTTAAATGAAACAGAATAAAGTTCAAGTTCAAGTTCAAAGTTCAAGAATTGCAATCATAAGCATGCAAAAGCTCCGCTTCTGGATCCCTTTCGATAGATTTTGAACACTTTTGAGATTGACGTATTTCCTAGTATTTTATCAAAGATCGTGCAGCAGATCTTTCACTTATAAAAGCTCCCTCATATGCAGAGGCGTCGATGGGGGGGGGGGGATGGTACCCCATAAAAGTATTGGGGACAAACATATCATTTTGCTCCTCGTAACTCCCGAGATGTGGAAATGTTCTTACTTTTTTGATCGAAAACTGTCTAAATATTTCATCCAAAGATGGCTGAATTTCAATTCTACAAAATAATACAAAATCTCCCTCGTGTAAGAGGGGTTAGGCCTACCCCATGCCTCCTACACCCTCCCTGTTCAGTCCTTTCTACTTAATACACTTTAGATTAACATATTTTAAAATGTTTCATCTAAAGTGTGCACCAGGTCTGTTACTTCAGTTTAGAAAAAAATGCAAAAGTTCCGTGGGTCGAGATATCTATAGATACCAACGGAGGGTTCCCCCTCCTCCCCCCCCCCAAAAAAACCTGATGTTGCTGCCAGTAAATGCCAGCAGTTGCGCCCGTTGCGCCCCTCTTAATTTCCAAAGCGAAAAAATAGCTACAAAAGGTGTTTTTGGACCGTAAGATGTCAAAATTTCCAAGCTCGCTCGCTCGCATTTAATCGCAGTGCTATTCTCCCGATGTTGCTGAAAGTTTTTGCCCACAGTTGCACCCGGTGCGCCCCCTTAATTTCCAAAGCGAAAATGTATAGCTACAAACGGTAGTTTTTGGACTTTAAATTGTCTAAATTTTCAAGCTCGCTCGCTTTGCTCGCTCGCATTTAATCGTTATGCCATTTTCCTAATGTTGCTGCCAGTAACTGCCAGCAGTTGCGCCCGGTGCGCCCCCCCCCCTTTAATTTCCAAGGCGAAAAAATAAAGCTTTACAAACGGTAGTTTTGCGACTGTAAAATGTCAAAATTTTCAAGATCGCTCGCTTCGCTCGCTCGCATTTAATCGTTATGCTATTCTCTTGATGTTGATGCCAGTAATTGCCAGCAGTTGCGCCCGGTGCGCCCCCCCTCTTAATATCCAAAGCGATAAAAAATATAGCTACAAACGGCAGTTTTGGGACTGTAAAATGTCAAAATTTTCAAGCTCGCTCTCATTTAATCGCTATGCTATTCTCCTGATGTTGCTGCCAGTAATCGCCAGCAGTTGGGACCGGTGCGCCCCCCCTTTACTTTCCAAAGCGAATAAGTACAGCTACAAACGGCAATTTTGTGGTTTTAGAATGTCCAAATTTTCAAGCTCGTTCGCTTCGCTTCGCTCGCATTTAATCGTTATGCTATTCTCCTGATGTTCCTGCCAGTAACTGGCAGCAGTTACGCTCGTTGCGCCCCCTTAATTTCCAAAGCAAAAGATATAGCTACAAACGGCAGTTTTGGGACTGTAAAATGTCAAAATTTCAAGCTCGCTCGCTCCGCTCGCTCGCATTCAATCGCTATGCTATTCTCCCGATGTTGCTGCCAGTAATCGCCAGTAGTTGGGTCCGGTGCGCCCCCCCCCCCTTAATTTCCAAGGCGAATAAGTATAGCTACAAACGGCAGTTTTGTGGTTTTAGAATGTCAAAATTTCAAGCTCGTTCGCTTCGCTCGCTCGCATTTAATCGTTATGCTATTCTCCTGATGTTGCTGCCAGTAACTGGCAGCAGTTACGCTCGTTGCGCCCCCTTAATTTCCAAAGCAAAAAATAGAGCTACAAACGGCAGTTTTGGGACTGTAAAATGTCTAAATTTCAAGCTCGCTCGCTCCCCTCGCTCGCAGTTAATCGTTATGCCATTCTTCTGATGTTGCTGCCAGTAATTGCCAGCAGTTGCGCCCGATGCTTCCCTCCCCTCCTTAAAGGTACTAGCCCACATTTGCAAACCCACGAAAATCAAAACTGCATAAAACAGGTCCAATATGACTTCAAGTACAAGTTATAACAGTAACATACCTCACCTGTCGCTCTTTGTCTATACCATTCGATAAAAGAGAGAAAATCATCGTTTTAAAATCAATTTTCAAACTGGGTCAACCCGACCCAAAATCGAATTACGAGCGCGGGCTATAGCTACGTACATTGTACATGTAACACGTACGTGGACCGGAGCTATCGAGCGTTATATACGCATGCATACGGATTACGGTGCATTTTCATTTATTTTTTATGAAAGTAATGGACTAATTGAAACGAAATTTTGCACAGGTGTAACTGCAATCATACCCAAACTCCATGCTAACTATGAGACCAATTGCTGCAGGTTTACAAATGTGGGCTAATACCTTTAATATCCAAAGCGAAAAAATATAGTTACAAACGGCAGTTTTTGGACAGTAAAATGTCAAAATTTTCAAGCTCGCTCGCTTCGCTCGCTCGCATTTAATCGTTATGCCAATCTCCTGATGTTGCTGCCGGTAATTGCCAGCAGTTGAGCCCGGTGCGCAACCCCTTTCGAAAGCGAAAAAATATAGCTACAAATGGCAGTTTTTGTACTGTGAAATGTCAAAATTTTCAACGCTCGCTCGCATTCAATTTTTATGCAATTCTCCTGATGTTGTTCCAAGTAATTTGTTGTTTCACGCCGTCATTCTAAAAAACTTACAAATGTTGTTCAATGACTGCGCTGTGGAATGTATGACATATCGTTATGTACTGCAGTCCCCATTAAGTTTGCAGACTGACAGCGCACGCACACACGCGCACACACACATACACACGCAAGCACGCATAAGCATACACACCCTCAAAATTACTTTTCCACGAGGTGCCCCCCCTAATGTCTTGACCCATGGTACGCCACTGTGTGTGTGTGTGTGTGTGCGTGTGTGTGTGTGTGTGAGTATCCTCTGTCGTTAAATCAACGGCAGCCGTAGGCGCAGAAGTGCATGAGTACGATAGTCCACTGGCATTTTAGGTTTAGTGGGCACAGGAGAGTCTGCTGGCACTAAGAGAAGAATACATTCAAATGTACGCATGGATTAAGTAGGCCTACATGCAGCAATATTAGTAGAACTCGTTTGTAAAATAATTGTGAGAAAAAAAAACAACACCGGTCCATCAAATGAAAAGTTATAAATCCTACAGTTTCGGTGATAGTATCGTGGGATGAGAGGTCTATACAAATGGAAAATGACGTAAGGAAAATATAAGAAAAAAAACCCCAACATATTAGTTGTTTCACTTTTCTGGCATCTAACAATATAACTTTATTTTCCTCACTCAGAAAGGACGGGGAGTTCTTTTATCATCTATCAGTACCAAGTCGAGGGAATGTGAACTTTTCAACAAAAAAAGTTCAGTTTTGTGGAATTCGTTATCGATTTCCATACGTGACGTCACAAATGCTGTAGTCCTCTTATCCAGCAGCTACATTCACTACATTCATCTTCAGAATCAGGATATAGCTAACAGCTATTGTCCCATAAAAGTCTGCCAAGGAGACCGTGTTGGCTGACCGTCGGATCACCCTACCTTTTATAGACCGTTGATGGCCATCGAATGTCACTACACTCTTAAAAATATCTAGTCATTTTGTGACTAGATTTTTGGTTCATATTTTTTCAACTAAATTCTAGTTATTTTGACTAGAATTCTATCAACTTTCAAGCAAATTTGACTATTAGGGTCAATCGAGTCAATCGTTTTTACGCTTTAGCTAGAACCGTCTTGTCAACACTTCTTTGAAACGTGATTGGCTCTTGTCTGCGCGCTGCACGCAAAATAAGAGCTAGATGGCGGCGCAGGCAGAGAGCAATTTCAAGCGTACTCGATCGCACGATCCGTGAGGAGTGTATGCTGAGCGTATGTTGAACGCATCTAGCTACCCTAGCAAGCGCCGCGCCTACGTACGTTACGTACTTGATCAAAATGGAGTTTGTGGATGACAAGCTATCTGAGTGGGGCCTCGACAAATTTATCAAAAATTTGGAGGGTAAGTGCTGTATTTATTTTGTAGCATATTTTAAATCGTGTTTAGAAGCTTGTAGTGTACAGCTTCATATTAGGTATTGATTCAGTATTATCTAAAAAGATAATTCGCTAAAATTGGGCGAGCTCGGGGGAGAGCTGCTGCTGCCTTGGGCCTATCAAGTTGCCTCAAATTGTTCGCGCCTAGCCTAAATGTGTAAAACGTGCTGCATGAACCGTTGCGTTGTTGGGCGGCAATGATTAGCAGCGTAAACATCGGTGAACATTGCCAAAAAAAAAAAGAAGAAAGAAAGAAAATCCCCCCAAAATCGGCTTTGTGACAAATATGGTTTCAAGCAATTGTAAGATATGCTGTTACATTATTGGGAGGTCTTTACTAATTTGGTTAGAGACGATTACGGTGATGTAATCAGATTTACCGCACTTCACCACCTTTCAATTAGCAGAAGGTTCACTTTTCGAATGAATTCACAAACAACCGCGCACTCGCGAGTCACAGGCGAACGAGCCGATCTCCGTCATTTTAGGGGGCTTAATTCATTTTGGCTCAACCCTGTCAGTCCCCACCCGTCCTCTTTCCTTCGGTCCAAGATCTATTTGGCACCTAGTTCTAACTGCATTTGGTACAATGGTAGCCTATAGACCGGTGATCTATCTATCGAGTCTCTGTACTGTGTAGTGTAGACCTATCTACCAGTACCAGTAGTACCAGACAAAAGGTCTAGCCTTCATGTAGAAGAACTCTAGTAGATCTATAGTATAAGGATGTAGGTAAAGTACTAGGTCTAGAAGCATTATTGTGAAATAGGTCCTCATTCATTTCTTCGCACGCGTGAACTTGCGTGTAAAGTACCGTACTAGAATCTAGCAGTTAGTCTTAGTTGCTTGATCTTTTCCTGATACGATAAGCTAGAAATATAGTCAAATACAATATGTTGCTAGATACTTGGTAATTGAACATCTAGTCTAGATCTTCTAACAACAACGTATTCATTTTTGCTAGTCTAAGCCCTTTCCGTCCTGTTCTCATTTGGTCTAGATCTAACTGACACTTGCGCTTGGTACAATGGTAGCCTAGACCTCGGATCTATTTAGGTCTACTGTAGAAACTACCACCAGTTCCAGACAAAAGGTCTAGCCTTCATGTAGAACCCCTAAATAGTGAGAAGCTCTAGAGGCATTATCGTGAAATAGGTCCACACTCATTCACTATGCAAGCGCGCACTTGCGTGTAAAATAGTTTTAGACTTAGTCTAGAATAGCCTGACCAGACGCCGTGCGGAGCCGGTTGAGCGACAGGGCTGTGTATGTACTATAATTAAGTCTAGAATTAAAAGTCTAATGACACTGACATATCTAAAGGGAAATTCGACAAACTGATGTGGCTCTAAGTACTGTCATGGAACTGGGTGTATAATCCCCAGAAAATGATTGTGCTGTGCCAGTCATGTTATATTATGGTCTCACACTGGCAATATGTACTGTACCCATTAGGAGAATTATGGCGGAGGCATACCAGTGGCATAGCGACATTTCTAGTTTTTAAGTTAAACAAAAAAAGTATCCTTTAGGACACCTAAATATTGTGCACCTATCAGGATCAAAGTGGTCATAACTTAAAATATTTCAATTCTATCCCTAAAGATATACATTTTCAAAAATGAATTTCCAGAGGATTTCCAAAATGTAATTGAGAATGAGGTAGGATAAGGTGGTAACATCTTATAAATGGATAAATTTGACTTCTGATCCCAATATGTCTTATTTTGAACATCCTGTGTGTTTTCCCTTTGCTCTTACCATGAAATTTTCAATATCTTTTAATAATTAATCATGAAATCCCATTTTTGATGATGCATAAGTTGTGATTGGGGTTTGTTAATTTTATAATGAAAGTGCCTACATGTTAACTTCTGCTTTTATATATCACAGGTTGATCAAGGCTTTCGGATACTTTTCGAAAGTGAACTCTGCAGATGCCCTCTTCGAAAAATGGCCGAAAATGTCAGCAAGAGTTCTGGAATATGCAGAAAAACAAGTGCAGTGGAAGAAGATTCTCAATGTCGAAGATCCACATTCAGGTATCACATTACATGAAAATAGCACAATTCTCACGGGAACTTAACCATTTGACTCGTGTATGCATTATATAGGAGGGACAATGATCTAAGCAGATATTGGGGTCACAATTTTAAAGGTCAAGGTCATTGCGTTTATATATATGTATTGTATTGTATTGTATTGTATTTATTCAGACAAATCAAAAACAACATGTCTAGGGGTGCAAAAAAAGGTACGAATACCCATGCATGTCTGCACCCCTGGAGTACATCATCACAAAATTAAACAAATTAAAAATTTGATTGGTACATTGAAATACAAAAATCTCAATACATGTAGGTACAAATATGATATAGTTATTGTAAAATGACAATGAAATCAAACTCTGGCCTTCGGAACAGCAATATATTGCACAAAAAATGGGTAACCAGGATAAAATGTAAATAAGTGATATCGCAAGAGAGGAATAATCATCTAAGACAACAAACCATATTGCAGGGTATACTAGCGGAATATTAAAACATGGACGAATACATTAAAAAGAAAAGAAAAGAAAAAAAAAGTCTATATCATAGTATATGCACATTAATATTGCACCGGACAGAGTGAGGTTAAAATTCATCAAATGAGACCTATATGATATACATGATACATTGTAGAATGAATTCACATACATAAAAACTGTCTTAATAAATATTTAAAGCGAGAAAGAGATGTACTGGCTACAATGTTACTTGGCAATGAATTCCATTCTTGTGAAGTCTTGAGATAAAAAGAACATTTGAAATAATCAGTTCTTGCAAACGGGATATATACTTTCTTATTATGATCATTTCTACCAAATCTGTTCTCTCGTGTAATTCTTTGTTGTCCAGTGTTCACTATATCATTTATCATTTTGTAAAACATTATAAGTCTGAAATACTTACGTCTTGTAATTAATTTCGAGAAATGTATCTTTTGCAACAACGTATCATAACCTGTTTCCCAGTCACGAAACAATAATCTAACAAACCTCTTCTGAACACGCTCAAGTACGTTAATGTGAGATAATCTGTATGGATCCCATGCAGCAGCACAATATTCTAAACATGGACGTATAAGAGAATTATATAAACTGATTAAAACATGTGAGGGACAATGTAAAAAATTCCTTTTTATGACACCAATAATTTTACTACATTTAACATACGTTTCATTACAATGATCGTTCCAGTTGAGTGTTTCATTGATAATTATTCCTAGATATTTTTCTGAATGAGTTATACTTAATTTCTTTTCACATAAAACATAATCATAATCATATTTTGTTCTTTTCCGTGACATTTTCATAATCTTACATTTATTAACATTAAAGTCAAGATGCCATGTCTTAGACCATTTACCCAAAGCATCAAGATCTCCTTGTAAATCGTCACAGTCTTCAAATGAATTAATACACCTATACAAAATGCAATCGTCTGCATTAAGACGAATATTAGAAGATATATCATTAGTAATATCATTTATGAAACATAAAAACAAAATCGGACCAAGGATGGTTCCCTGCGGGACACCAGACTTAACATCAACCCAGTCGGCACATTCCCCGTTGAGCACAACCCTCTGCTCTCTATGTTCTAAAAAATTCATAATCCATTTCAAATTAGAGTTTACTACACCGTACCTTTGTAATTTAATTTCTAAAAGACTGTGCGGAACACTATCAAACGCCTTGGCGAAATCTAAAAAGACGATATCCACTTGGGAGCCTGAGTCCATCGCACTTGACCAATCGTGAATAGCTTCGATCAATTGTGTCTCACATGAGCGCTTTTCACGGAAACCGTGTTGACCGTCACACAATATATTGTTCACTGACAGGTGATTAACAAGTCGACGACATACAATCTTTTCAAGTAATTTGCACACAATAGAAGTCATAGAAATTGGACGATAATTATTTGGGTCGTTTTTCTCACCTTTCTTAAATATAGGGCAAATGTTAGCTCTTCGCCAGTCAACGGGCAGCTTTCCCGAGGACAAAGATTCATTGAATAATTGACATAGGGAACTGGCTAATTGTTCAGACCCTTCTTTCAATATTTTTGCTGGCAAGCCGTCTGGTCCTTGGGATTTACTGACATCAATATTCTGTAATAGTTTACGTACTTCAGCGACATCACAAGCAATACTTTCCATGACTGGAACACAAGAAAACAAATCGTTCAGTCGGGGATGAGTAAATTGGGAATCATTGAATGTAAACTGAAACTGAGTATTTAAAACATGTGCAATCATTTTGTCATCTGTTACGTGAGTTCCATTTACTACCAAAGATGATATCGTCTTTTGTTCAATCTTCTTTGAATTAACAAACTTCCAAAATCTTTTCGGATTTTGCTTTATATCCTCACATAACGTATTACACAAATAATTCTTATATTTTTGTTTCAACAATTTCTTAGCTTCCCGTCTTATTTGTGAAAATTTTTCACGGTCATTCTTAGCGTTCGTTGTTTTAGCAATATCATACAACTTCTTACGTTTTTTAAGTATTTTCTTCACTTCTTTATCAACCCATGGTACGTAAGAACCAATAGTTACATTGCGTTTAGGTATGTTTTTCTCAACTGCATCTAGTAGGCTTCTCTTCCATATTTTCCAATCGGACTCAATGTCATTACATGATTCACCGTGCATTTGCGATTGTAACAGATCATTTCTATAAGAGTCAAAGTTAGCTCTTGAGTAAAGATAAATCATCCTATGATTCTGATTCATTATCTGTGTGTTACAAAGAATCTTAAAAACAATAGCATCATGATCACTTATACCTGAAATAATTTTCACATCACTTATCATAGTTGGATCAGTTGAAAATAACAAATCTAGTGTGTTACTAGATGTTATTGTAATTCTGGTTGGTTCCGAGATGTGTTGATAAAAAGAATTCATTTCTATTATATGTAACATTTGATCAGTCAACTGAGAATTGTCCAAATCAGTAACAAATCCGTCTGACCACTTTAGCTGTGGGAGATTAAAATCTCCTGTCAGAATAATTTGCTTATTTCTCTTACCATTTTCGGTTATATGTGACAGAGATTTTTCTAATTCATACATATTGATCATACAACTATTTGGTGGTCTGTAGAATACACCTAAAAACAACGATTTCTTATTTGGAGAAGACATTTCACACCAGAGTATTTCACAATTTGTTTCTAAATCTTGGCGATGCGTTACACATATCTCTTGCTTATGAGCAATAAGTACACCACCACCATGTCTATTTCTGTCTTTCCTAAACACGCTGTAATTTTGTGGAAAAATCTCGGCTGATATAACGTCACACCCCAAGTGCGTCTCAGTACAAAACATAACATCGGGATTTTCAATTTCTATGATTGCCTGTAATTCTTCCATCTTATTAACAACACTTCTCACATTCAAAGATATACATTTCAAAGTTTGATCAACATTATATCTACACTTATCAGAACTAAAACATTTCATACTTTTATCTGTTCTGCCTGTCTCTCTGTCTTTACCCTCATGCCGTGCATAGCTTGACCCATGAACAGTCTGACGGGCACTCTCTTCTTGGCCGACAATCTAGAATGGACAAAGTTTCGCTTTGTGTCCATATTGCATACATCGACTACACTGAAGTTGCATACCATGGCGACATGACTGCGACCTGTGATTGGGCTCTCCAAAGGACACTCTTGTGCTAACTATTTATTTGGTGGATCAAACATGAATCATACTTGCATATGAGAGGAACAACGATCATATTAGAGTTGGGATCACAACATTGGCTTATAGATGGGGAATCTGCATGGTTTACGTGCAAACGTAATGTCAATGACCTTCGACCTCGCCCACCGTTGACATTATTTGATCTGGCCGGCAGCCACTATTTGCATAACACACTTGTTATTCACATCACACCCTTCCCGAGCTGCTGCCCCGCCAAAATAGTCCGGGCTTAATCAGGTTAAGAGTTTAGAATTTTGACCCTGTGCAGTCGAGGATTCATCTGTAGTAGTTTGTTTTTGTTTTTTGTTTTTTGTTTTTTTGACGGGGGGGGGGGGGGTTGGATCCATTAGAAGAGAAAAATGAATGTGTTCACTCATGCATTAAGTTTCTCTTTGTTTCAAATACCAGGTTAAAAGACCATTGAATGTTCTTTAATTTGATACATAATCTATTGATCTTTTGAAATCTTTGAAAAATATGAATCTTTTCCTGAGTCTTGATAAAGATTTAAAATTAAAAACTCTGATATGAATAAATGAAATAAAACTAATTTTGGTAATAGATTGAGAAAAAATGCAACCATCTAGAGAATGCAACCTTTATAAGGGATTATTTGAATTGAAATGTATATCTTCTTTGTCATTTGAATTTTTACAGAGAGAAAGTATTAAAAAGATAATAAAACTCCACGTGTCACATTTCATGAACTTGTTTGCTAATGTTTGTGTTCTCCTTAGATGATGAGAAGAGCAACCTGGCTCTACAGGTTCTTCCTCTGTTGTTTCCAGCTGGGGTGAAGAAACAGGGGCAGAGAAGTGTACAGCGTGCAACTATGGAAGAGAGCATGCCTGCATTCACCAATGTCGAGAAGGTGATGATAGAAATAGGGATCTAACACTGAAAATAGTGCAATACCCTGTGTTGTGTGAATGGGTCAGTTGACATGCTATGAAATATTTGTCACTTGAGATCTATATCCAGTCAAGTGAACACATTCCTTTTATCATTTAATTGACATTTAGTTATCCTTTAATTCACCATATAGTCAAATTGCTCTGAAAATGCTTGCTGATTCCTGTTCATTTAGTGAGTAATCGATGGAATTTCTATTAATGATAATGATAAGAATACTAATAACAGTATTACCACTAGTGCTACTACTAATGATAATAACAATAACAGTCACCATAATAAATTGTGCTTCGTATGTCCATAGTTTACTGCAGCTGGAATTATCTCACTGTCTGCTTGATATATTGTAAGGCAAGATCAAGTAAATTAAAACCATAAACTGGTGAAGGGCTGAAGATAGAGGTGTGCAGAAGGAAATGTAAAAAAAAAAAAAAAATGATATAAAAGTGGCATGGCAAAATCATGTAGATGAAGGGGGCTTCCATTGGCAATATTGTTTTTCCAAATTCAGAAAATGAATGAATCTCCCAATGTTTATGATGGTAACAACAGAATTCATGTTTGATACACTGATTGATGTTTGTGTTTTTATATTGGTTAGATTATTCAAAAGCACTTCTCTTTTATGCCTCGGTTGTGGATCAAAATTTTGAATATTTGTCTTTTATCTGTCTGTTAATCTCTTATTAAAGCTATTAGAGAAATTTCTTTATTTGCTTTTTTACATATAGATGGGACGAACCTGCCTATGTATTTGGAAGGGAAACGAGAACCTCATGTCCTGGTCTTCGGGGAGAGAAAGAATCCGGAGCAGGCATTCGTGGCTGTTGAAGGAGATGCGATCCCTTGCACATCTCTGCTGAAAGCAGTAGATGTATGTTTCAAACTTACTTATGTGTTGGACATCAACTACTGCTGGCAGTGCAGTCATACATATACATATTTGCAAAAGTATGTGTATGGGCTGGGAATGGGTGATGGTCCACCAACATCCTCTGTTGTATTGCTTAATAACTTCGTTGAGCAAGAGTAAAGCCGTAAGGGCTCCACTGTACACCAGCTAGAGCGCTGAATTGAAATGTTCATTGAACAGTAACATCGTATATTGATCTGTTTTTGTAACACATATCTATTTCTGAAGATATAGTTGATTTTGTGGATTGTGGCATGTGGAAATTTTCTTTGGGATTGTCCAGGTTTATATGAGCTGGCCATAATAAGGAGGGATGGTCGATTTTGGTGGCCTTATTGTAGAAGCCCTTTTTGTGTTGCCTAGATTAAATAGTGTGATATGATGCAAAAGAAAATGACACCAAGATCATAATATTTGGTTGATTCGTTTTTATTCTATGCTTTGTTGGAGTAACAACGTAATTTCAAAGGTCAAAAGTCAAAGGTCGAGTGACAATGCTAAAATTTCACATTTTTCTTCATATCTTTGAAATGGTTCACGGTATCTTCTTGAAACGTAATGCATATACAATGGACATGTGTTGCCTGACATTGCTTCTCTGTGGATGTTTTGGGACATGAAATCAAAGATCAAGGGTCAAAGGTCACCTTAAAATGCTAAAATTGCATTATTGAATGCTGAAATTATACTACTTTCTCATATTCATACGGAGAAAATATGTATATTCATACATTAATGCACAATGATTGTGTAGGAAAAGTTTTGGGTCAAGTGAAAATGCTAAAATTTTGCTCATCCATATATTGAAAGTGGCTCTTAAGTACTGTCATGGAACTTTGTGTATAATCACCAGAAATTTAGTATGTACCAGTCATGTAACATACGGTCTTACACTGGCAATAAGTCCTGCACCTAATTGAGAATAATGTGATATGGCGGAGGCATGCCAGTCGCCATGGCGACATTTTTAGTTAAACATAATTCGAATCTCAAAACCGTCATCTTCCTCAGAAAAATGCTTCATCAAAAAAGGCTTCATCAGCATTGGCAATTTGAGATATGAGCCAAAAAAAGATATTTCATTGTTTTATTGTTCAACTTCAGAATCTACAAACCGAATGGAAGTCTGCACAATGATTCAGCATTGTGTATGAGATCAAAGATGGCCGGGTTTGAGCGTACCCAATGAGAACGATCATACTTTTTGACTCTTTTCAAATATTTGATCCCCTTTATCTATACATGTATATACTCGCCGATTGACTGGGCGTGCGAACGCAATGCAGGAGAGCTGTGTGTATGTGGGGCTCCCTGATCAAATCAATCACTCAATATTATCAAATATCAATGATCAAATTGTCTATGTGAACTTTTTATCCGAAACATTTTTTTTTTTTTTGTAAGCCAATGTTCGATCAATTAGATCTCTATCATCATTAACTTGCCATTGTTAAATGTGCTATCAACTTAAAGCCTGGTTATTGTAGTTTACGACATGATCCCTCGTTTGTTATGATCTAGGAAACTTGAGATATGTGACAAGGTAGAATGTCATGGAAGACCGAGTGAAAATGAATGTTAATTTTGAGAAAAAAAACAAAAACGTTCGTGTACATGCCTTGTATTCTACACACATTGTTGATAATGCTGAATTTTCAATTTGCAAAGAGAGAGTTATGAAAGAAAATGAATGAAAAATCATAAATGTTCATGAATCAATGCAATATTCATTGCAAGCTTTATACTCAATGTTACGAGTAGCATGTTCCGATGATTATTGGTTCAGAATAAAATATGCATTTGTGTCAGTTAAATGTTACACAATTTGTCATAGCATTCATAATTGATTTGTGACTGATGTGTGATTGGTGAGATTGAAAAGATGTTCTGGTCATTTTGAATAGAAACTAGTTGAATTTGACTAGATTCATGAATCACAACACTGACTACATATCTAGTCAAATAACTGATCAGTATATTCTAATCATCTTTTACTAGAAACCGGTCGAACTAACTAGATTTTCTAGTCATAAACATTGACTAGATTTCTACTCAAAATCTGTGACTAGTTTTTTCTAGTAAAAATGACTAGAACAGAGTAAGTGCCCCTGGGATCCTATAATCTAGTCAAATACGACGAGATTCTAGTCATATCTGACTAGGTATTTTTTAGAGTGTAGGTTTATACGATGAGTGTACGATGAGTGTCAGGTGACTGTTGAGTTGATGAGCTATTTACACTTAGATCTCACGACGGATAGTAAACGGACGGTGCAGAATATCGTTAATCCTCCGATGAGTGTTGTATTTGTGCTGGGCGGCTCTCAAACACATCGGACAAACAGCAGATTGGAATCAGATGAGGGTCCGATTACAGTTAATCATATCGGACGCTCAACAGATTGTTGCTGGATCCACGTCTGCCAGACACGCCCGATAGCTGAGCAATCATCAGAAACATATTCGACTTGCGATCGGGAAAGATGACGAACTAAGCTCTGAGCTAAGTTTCTTCATAGGAAGATTTATTTGACACAGACCTGATAGTCGCCTAACACAAGCCGGATACATCAGACTGTTATCCGATACACTTCGGTAAGTGACCGGAAGCAACAAACCTTGCTTCCGACAAGTGACCAATGAATCTCTGTGGAATGGGGGTATAACATGACTAGGCACCGTGCAAATTGAAGACATAAGTCAGTAGTTCATGAATTACATGAGCTTAGTCCTTTGTACAGTTTCAGAGCTGTTTTACAGGTCGGAGAAACCTGAAACCTAGCGCGTGTCTTTTTTCGTCCCATGCAGGTTCCGAATACCCCGACAGGTGAGATAGGCCGTTGCCTGGCGACGGAAACTGGGCACCCACACAGAGTAGATGAAAGGGTTCATGGTACAGGCATTCATAAAAGCAGCTTTGACCAAGACTTTGTAAGCAACAGTATTGGTGAAGTTACCACTCAGAATGCCCAGATTATACAGCAGAAAGCAGATCTGATCTGGCGTCCAAAGAACAAAAAAGGTGATGAAGATGACTGTAAACATTGTTGTCAGCCGACGATGAATTGCCTGTGCGTCATGGGAGAGAGTTGCCTTGCTTGCATCGCTTGGATTCAGCGAGTACTGGCGCAGCTTGAAGATGCTTTGAAGGTTGGTGTAAGACATTACGCAGAGTGGTCCGAGATATTCGAAGATAAACAGAAACACGCCGAACACTTTCCTTGATCTGGCAGAAGGGAAACTGAGAAAGCACCTGCCACACTCATCCATATCACGAAATACAAACGTAAAGAGGTTGATCAACACGGCTGCGAGCAATATCAGAGGAAAGGCAAACTTCTCATAGCCATGTTTTGCCCAGTTTCGATACGAATAAGGATAGGCGATGGCCAGATATCTTTCAATAGAGATTGTGGTCAAAGTGTAGACGGATGCCATGAAACAAACCCAAGCCAAAGACTTTGGTTCGATCACCCTGCAGTAGAACTCGCCAGCGGCCGTGGGTGGTACGTTGATGTATTCCGGTAGGGGGATGTAGAAGAACGCCGTCAGTAGATCAGCTACAGCCAGACCGATGATAAGACGGTTCGCTGATGTCCCACCGACACGGGCCCCGCCTAGACGACTCTGGATGAGAATGACGAAACCATTTCCTACAATGGCTATGACAATAAGTACGAAGGCCACATAATCGTACCAGAAAAAGGAGAAACTTTCCATCAAAATCCATGGCTCTGCATTTGTAATATTTACGCAAGACATTTCTATCGCAGTCTTTTAAATCAGTATTTAAGTCGTAAATGGAATTGAGCCCAGATGTCTTGACAGAATTAATGTCTGAGAGACATAAGAAATATAGCTACCATCACGAAGGACAACCACCTGCTGTTTACTACAGATGCATCTACGATTCGATGAGACTCGATATGCGATGATGTCCGCATTTATATTTTCAAGAGCAAGTCCTTTCAGCTCCTAATATCTCTGCATCATTGCAATCCTTTTGTCAGAACTTAGATTTAATATCCTGTGGGGCGAGCGCAGCGATGGAAAGAGCAATAAGTACGTTCTCAAGTTACGTTTAAACGCACAGCGTGGATCTAATATCCTGTTTTCCCGCCTTTCAATCTGTATTATTCACAGATTCCCTGTAAATTATTATCGCCACTGTATGTTCAAAATCGTTAGGGAAATAGGATCTACTGGGAAGGATGGGAAAGAAATGAAGTGTGCATGTTTGCCAGTGTAAAACATGGCTTACATTGGTGTACGTCACGAGTTTGACACCCACGAGTCATATAGCTCAAGAGTTATACAACCCACGTCATACAACCTACAAGTCATACTACACCCCACAAGTTAAACTAAGTGAAATAAGCCCACGAGATCGAAATCAAGTAAAACCACCATGCCACAATAGGCAAATAAGATCCATTTGCTCGAATCCAGGCAAAACAGGTTCATGAGTTCGACACTACGCAAAAAAAGGCTCACGAGGCTGGCCCTAAGCAGATTAGGCACACGAGTTAGACAGGATGTTGGGCGGTGAGTTGGCTCAGTCGGTAGCGCGTCTGTCTCACGATCCTAAGGACCCGGGTTCGAACCCTAGTCTGGACTGAGCAATGTTGTTTGTAACCATACCGTCCCCTCTAGCAAGAGGCAAAACACTCTGTCCCTCGGATAGGACATAAAATGGAGGTCCCGTGTATGAGAGAGTCACAAATCATGCACGTAATAGATCCCGCTTCATGCATTCATTGCAAAGAGCAGGGTGTTTAACCCGGTGAAGTGATTCCACCTCACATCCAACTGGACCCCATGAAAGACCAGCTTAGCGTAGCTGAATATGGGCTTTCCAGCCATCTTCTCAGATGGAAATGAAGAAACAAACAAACAAACAAACAAACAAACAATAACGCCATCTATGAATCAATAAAATGTGCGGAGTTTTAAAGGGTGCCCCGATAATGGCGTAAGGAAGAAAACTTAATAAGTGATGACAGAGGGCGTTGTGCTCTAACGGGCGTTACCATGGCCGAACGCAGGGGCAATTGCCCTCCCTCACCTCCCCCCCCCCCCCAGGAATTTTCAAGACCTTTATTTTATGTGCCCCAGACCTTTCCACCTCGATCCCAAAAATGCAAAAGCACCCTCACTTGCTTTCTAAATCTTCGACCTTTGTATTTATTCTCACTTGAAGTAGGTACTACTTTATTGATGATCTCTACCGTAATGACGTATTTTGCCAGTCAAAATTATACAGCGCATTGCTTTTGTTTTCGTAAGAATTTGGCCCCATGGAGTTATTTTCATGCAAAATTAGAGACTTATGAATATATGCTTCCCTAAATCATGGTGATTTTTTTTTAATGAAGAATGTACATAAA
The DNA here is from genome assembly GCF_964275005.1 of Diadema setosum. Lineage (NCBI taxonomy): Eukaryota > Metazoa > Echinodermata > Echinoidea > Diadematoida > Diadematidae > Diadema > Diadema setosum. The sequence goes on from NC_092694.1 coordinate 22,959,336, forward strand.
ACTCGATGATTGTATTTCATCAGGCTTGCAATCAACTGGCAACACACACCATCAACATAAAACAATTAAGAGTCAAGAAAAGAAAAGAGTTTTTGTTGTTGATTGACGAGAATGCGTTTCTGTCCTTCACAAAGTGAAAATGTATTTCTATGTTTAACGAAAACAAAATCTGACATTTCAAAACGCAGAGGTGGCCTGTTCTGATTCTGTTGATACATACAGTATATATATAACAAATTCAATTCAGTTCAATTCAATTCAATTTTATTGTCCGTTTCTGGAAATTTGTTTTGTTTGCATGTACACACATTACATCGATACACACATACAAAGCGCACAATAGACATGATAGACATACATGAGATATACAGCAATACAATATCAATATAAATTTAAAACATACATAACGTTAGAGACAAAATTAACCTGTATGAGTCAACATTATGTTGGGTGTGATGTGCATATATAAGGGTGTATAAATGTGTCTCATTAATAATAACTATATAAGAATTTCAAACAATATGAATGAATTAATGAATTTGTATTTTCAAATAAATAATTATATAAAAATTTTGCAGGTTATAGCGTGTGTGTGTGCGTGTATGTGTTCGTGTGTGTTTTCTTTGTGTGAACATACAAAAATGTGGGTCTATGTGTATTTTGATAAAAACGTTTATCATTCTTCTCCTGAATTAATATTTAAGCTTTGACATTTGACCCCATAACCCAGAGCTTGCACTGAGGAATCTTTGTCTAATGATTAATATATATACACTGAGTTTCAAACAAACAAACAAACAAACAAACCTTTGGGCATTACATGAATATGGCTGCAATGATAAAATTTTAAAAATCTAACCTTGACCTCGACCTTTAACATTAAACATTTGCAACCAAACATTGATAAACACAACGTTATCCACTCATTATATAGCTTATGTTTAATATAATACAAATTTGATAATTATAACTCAAAACTATGCGAAAACAAAATATCACAATCTAAGCATCATTTTGTTTGTCTGTTTAGGTCCTGATGAAGGCCGACACGGCCGAAAGCTCGAACACACACACACACACAAAAAAAGGAAATAGGAAGGAGAAGCTACGTCTCTCGTGGAACATGTATATATATATATATATATATATATCATGTATACTCTGATTCGGACGCCTATCATAACGAAAGTGATAGGAGAAGTTGTAATATGGAACATATAAACATATCATTAAAGGCATTGTTTATCATATTTTGCAGATGATAAAAAAAAAAACAGTTTTAGTGCTTCAAATAGTTCAAAATGTGAGTTAGGGATAGAAACATTCGCTGTAAAAAGATAATCAGTATAATCAATGTTTAGTATTATTAAATATTCAAAATATGAACAATAGTTATAATACAATTGTTTCCGGGCTATACTGTGTACAGTTATGGTTTAGTAAAGAAAAATATTGATATCTCCTTATATTTTAGGCTTTATTGCAAAATCTTTACATGTAGGTTGTTTTGTGATACAACTGACCTACACATATGCATCAAATGTGACAACTCGAACTTTTTAAAAATCACTGCTCCCAATGGTAAGCAGAACCTTTAAGCTCTTAAATCAAACAATAACCGGGATCCAAAACATTTTGGCATGTTAGTATCGGTTTATATTTTCCGTCATTCTCATAGATGTGATTGACCTGACAACATTTTTTTTTTCTTCGTCTTTAGGGCAAGGTAATGGCTGATGAATCGAAAGATTCCAGTTTAGGAGTCACTAGTATATCTTTTACAGATCTCACCGATACATATATTTGAACTTTGAAGTTTGAAGTTTTATTAGCAACAACACTTTGAACATGTACATATAAGAATCATAACACAATTGTATCTACATACATATGTAAAAAAAATACTTATCTGTGACTCCTTTACAATAAAAAGATTAAATGATGATATTTGAGAATTAAATATGATATATGTAGCATAATTTACAAAGTTGCTGTTGTTAACAAGGAAACCAAAGTTAGCACAAGTGCTGGTTGAGATTGGTCACCTTGATTTTCATACTAAAAGCTAAATACAAAGAAAAAATTATTACATGGATCGTTGAAATGACTGTGAATATTTATACATCATTCATTTTCTAACATAGAAAACTAATAATACTTGATACAGTATAATATCTATTAGAGTAGGAAATCTGCAAGGCATTTACGAAATGTAGATCTTTGGCTTTGTTCACACATTTCTCGTGGCAATGTGTTCCAAAGTTTTGGTCCTAAGTAAGAAATGGAAAATTGTCCCTGTGTGGTTCTAAATTTTGGTAAATACAACATTCTTTTTTCATTTGTTCTCGTCCTGTAAGTATGATGCACAATTTGGCAATAATCATACAGAGGGTGCGGAATAGTTCCATTGCAGAGATCGTACATAAATGTAAGAACTGAGAACTTATGTAACCTAACAACATCTAGAATTTGAATCGTTGGAACAATGGTTCTGAATGTGTTCGTAACGACGAAAATGTTTTAGCTCTCAGAGCCATTTTTTGAGAAATATGTATACAATTTAAGTGAGATTTATAAGTACTGCCCCATACCTCAATACCATATAATATATGTGGCTGTATAAAAGATTTATACAAAAGCACAAGAATGCGCTGCGGAACATACTGTCTCAATTTATACAATACACCTACTTTCCTTCGAACACATTTATTTACCAACTGAATGTGAGGTTTCCAAGTAAGATGACAATCAATCTGAGTTCCGATGAAGGTGGCAACACTCACCTCATCAATGTCTGTGTCAGATAGTTTTATTGCACCCCTCATAGCAAATAACTGGCGTTTCCCTCTTATTACCATATAATTTGTATTCTTTAAATTTATTGTAATCTTATTGGCATTACACCATGTTTGAATTTTATGCAGGTTTTCATTTACTTCATTCACATCAATTTCTTTTTGGCGAGCAGCATAAGTATGAAAAATATTTGAATCGTCAGCAAACAACCTGAAATTAAAGAAAGAGGAAGAGTGTGGCAAATCATTTATGAATATCAAAAAGAGTGTAGGCCCCAAAACTGACCCTTGCGGGACACCACAAGTTATATTCTTCGGTGTCGAGACCATTCCCTTATAAGAGAGCAGCTGAGATCTGTTGGACAGATAATCAGCAAACCATTGAAGTGGAATTCCACGAATACCATAATGAGCCAGTTTACATAAAAGAATATCATGATTTATCGTATCAAAAGCCTTTTTAAAATCTATAAAAATACCAAGTGTCATTTTTCCTTCACCAAGTGATGTCATTAGTGTATTTACAAGATCAATTAAAGATAATTTCGTACTGTATCATTTACGAAAGCCATACTGGTCTTTATAAAAAATCATTGGACTAAAAAAAAAAAAAAAAATCAACCAGTCTATCATTTACAATTTTCTCTAAAACCTTTCCAATTATTGGCAGAACCGAGATAGGTCGGTAATTTCCGGGGTCCGATTTCGGTCCTATTATGTATATTGGTGTTACTTTGGCCATCTTTAAGGCTTGAGGATAAATTCCAGTTTCCAAGGATAAATTAGAAATGTAAAGCAATGGCTTACAAACAAAACTTGCTGCATCCTTTAATAGTCTTACTGATAAATTATCATATCCGTGTGATTTCTTAGAACCTAATGCGAATAATATAATTATCTAACACTTCTTTCTCTGTAACTGGCCTCCAAAATAACGATTTATTATTCTTTTCCCCCCAAGAATTCTTTTAGATTAATTTGTGTTTCAGGAATCTTACTGGCCAACTTTGGTCCTACAGTAACAAAATAGTCATTAAGCTCTTCTGCTATTTCTCTTGTAGAAAAGACAGATTTTTCTTCATCAGTTTTATTGACCACCAACTCTTCAATTTCTAAACTTGCAGTATGTTCTTTACCAGGATTTAACAACTCATTGACTATTTTCCATGTTTTACCCAAATCTTGCTTACTATCATGAAACATACTACTATAATAAATCCGTTTGGCATTTTTCAAAACAGTAGTTACGGTATTTCGATATACCTTGTACTCCCTTTCATATTTTAGATCAAAATCATTTACACTTTATACTTTTTTACATTATTTTTAATAAATTCCATACCTATCATGCTTATTCCCAAATACACTTCCATATTACTAGTTTTGACTTGTGATGCTATGTTTCAAACTACACTTCCTCTACTTTAACAGTGTTATAATGAATTACCAGAGTTTATTCGCATTGGCAGGCGCACTTCATTGTTGACTGGAAGGAACTGTTATAACTTCAACAGCATAATGCAAATTGTGCTTCTTGTAGTATACTTAATCTAATTTTTGTTTTGTCGTCATTACTTGATTGCCTTAAAGGTAGGGAATCCCATTTGCATGCCTCAAATGAAGAGTTGTGTAAATACAGTGGTATGTTGAAGAGAGTATCATTTTAGAAACTCCCATAAAGTAGTGAAAGTGGAAGGTAACATTTAGTACATATTTATTGACCGTTAGATTTTGAATTGAATTTTTTTTCGGGGCTCACCGTAAATTCCAGTACATTACAAGGCTACCTTTGCAGACCCATGCACTGCATGTGTGTCCATCATGTATATTTTGTGAAGAAAGTTCATCAAAACACACAAACATTTCTATATACATTCTTGCCACATCAGCTCTTATACTTTTAGGTTTGTGTTTATAGATAAAAAATACAGAAGACTGCAACAAAAAGGCTTAAGTGTGGCTGACACACAGAACTACTGAGTAGTTGAGTTTTGTGCATTATTCAAATTGTAGATAACTGTTGACTTCCAAATTTCTCAGCAGTGGCCTAAACAAGTCCCCTGAGGTTCATATTTAATGTTTTACTGCATTTTGGGAGGTCTATAAAAGGCATCCCCTACCTTTAACGATTTCGATAACCTTGAATACATTGATTTTTGCAATATTGCCGATCAAAAGAGCTCCCTCGTTTTATTTAAGTCCCATTATAATTCCCCCTTTGATTCATGAATTGGTACCCGCCATTTTTATTGGCAATCTTTGTCAAGATGATTTATTTCGAAAACGAAACCTCCCGAAGACTATGCGCTCAAAAAGCTATACGGACACAACTATGGAAAAGCGGGATGGCGTATCAAACCACAAAATTGCATATTCTGCATTTGATTGGTTCAACAAGAACTTTGAAGTTTTTGTTTATGATGCCACTTAAAAGAGCTAGAATAATAATTAGTGGTCATTGCATCTAGCAATACTTCATCACTGTTATCTATCTCTGCCGGTCGCAAGTCTTTGTTTTGTAATGAACAATAGTTAAACGCATTCGCTCAGCATTTTTTTCCCCTAAGTCTTTGCCAGGAGTCGGTTGAGTATCGCTTCTTTATTCATTGATATTCCATCAGAACAACATCATGACAGTATAACTATAAAATTACACGTTATACTGTTTTGGTTACGTTGCATTGATTGGTGAAAAGAAAGCAAATAAGACTGCTCACACGATAACGTAAGGTGATACAGTACAGGGAAGGGAACAACAATGAAGCCTGTTTACTGCGCGTTTGTAACCATCACTCATACCAACGGTAATTCAATCTTCAGACCATGGAAGCCGTGCTTTCATATTCCACACCATGTCACAAAATGACATTTTATTGACAGTCAACGCTGAGAGTGACGATGATGGTGAGGTTGTTTCTCGTGTGTATGTGTGTGCGTGTATGCACGTGTGGGTGGTATGCTTCAACGGAAAGTTCATTGAGGAATACACAATGACAAATTCCTTGTCAAGTCATTCCATTAACATTACACCCACTATAAATCAGTGTTTCATAATTTTGACCTAAATTATTTATATACAGTCAGTGTATGCTAAAATACAAATCAAAGTCCTTACCCCCAAACTTTTGTATTCATTCATACTACATGTATGCTGGTATATTTGCCCTACCCCTCTTACGTGCATATACAATCAACCAAGGTTCTCAACTCAACGTATCGATCGTAAAAGGGCATTATACAACTAGGAATGGCTATCGCTTAGCACGCGTGTGTGGTACCATTGCACATGTATACACACGATGCAACTATGAATGATATTTACACTGGTAATGTTCTTGGGAAATATCAAATTGTAGATCGGACGCATTTAGGCAATTTCTTAACAATCATTGCAGATTAGTATATTATAGTAACGCTTAAAACATTGCTAAAGAAGTTACGAGACAGTCGTTAAATTTTTCATGCAGGGGGAAAAGACGACCCCACTGCATGCTTTGCTAACGTTTAACGTCATAATATTGACGTTTAACAAAATCAATACGTACCTATTTGCAGAACGATGTCGAGACTATTATGATTCATGAATAATTTGAACTTGTGATTGATTTACATGTTTGTTTCTTTTGTTATTTCAGGTTCATTCGATGTTATGGAAGGCTATTTGATTTTTTATGTTCATTCGATGCTGTGTAAAGTGCTTAAAACATTTCGTAATACACGCTATACAAATGTTTCGTAGGTGATGATTATTATTATTTTTACACTGCCCGCAACAATGTCTAATAATGTGAATTAGAAAATTAGATTTTCTGAATCAATAACCATGATAGCGTTGTACTTTAAAGGGTTGTAATAATAACATTATCAAATATGAGAATGTAATGACATTTCTCTGTCTCTGGTAAATAGAAAGAGAACGCCTACAAGGAACCATTATTCATAAACAAGCACGTACTTCTAGACGATCAACAGTAATAGAGCAATATACTTAAAGTGAAAATAAACTCATTACTCTTGATGAATTACTGACTCACTTCTATCGAAACAAGCTGATGTAGTTTGTTTATAGTCTCGTCTAAGATATCGTAACGAGATATTCTATTTTATGAAGGTTAGATACTGTATCCTTCGGTGATAAGATACTCAGGGCAATTGCGATTTGATACAAAATGTCAATATTTGATATTAACATTTACCTTACCTGTCCTTGCATAAATACTTTTGTGACACTGCCGTACATTGTGACAACTGAGTACGATGAAATCAAGACAAACTATCATATCATTATGAAAAACAAATTGAGCATACTCAGTATATCACAGAAGCCTTGACAATAGTTGACAAAAGTCTTGTTTCTTCGGGGGTCATATCTACTGCTTTGAATTTCATTTAAGATTACTAATAAACGCACGATATATTTCCCTCCATTCGATTGCAAAGCCATAGACCCTCAAAAAGACGACAGAGAGTAATAAACATTGGATTAGGTGCAGAAAATTAAGAAAATTGGCATTCTCTGGACATCGGAGAAGCTACAACATGAAGGTCATTGATTTTCGACGGGCACAGTCGATGTCAGCTGCAATATCTGTGCGTTAATCGCGAGGAATAGTGTACTTCCTCGAGTATTGCAGAGTATTTTCATAACATAAAATGCTACAGAAAGTCTAATGCTTTGTCGGTAGAATATTGTAAAGATGGGCCCGTACCAAGCAATAGCTCAGTTATCACCATTTGACCAAACCTTATCATGCTTGAAGTCTTGACAAGACTTGTGTGTGAGTGATGTTAGCTCGTGGCTTTGTTTTGAGGAGGGGAAAATGTCATGAAACTCTCACTTGAGGCATAAATCAAGTTGTCAGCATCTGCTTGAAACACGGATAGTTGTGAGTGTCATTTTCCCTTTAAGCTCCTTGTCATTTTACAAAAGCTGCAACACACTTTCATCAGATGACATGCCTATGGGCCTATTGAGTCGACGTTACGCTTTTACTGACAGAACTCGGTGTCTCTTCCGGGGTGTCGCTTTGATAACGATATTGCCTCCCCCGGCAGAGCAGAAGACGTTTGAGCTCCTGCCGAAATCTTGGAAGGCAGAAGGAGTAGATGATCGGATTCACAGCGCTGGAGTTGAGGAAAGCAAGCTTCACCAAGACCATGTACGCTAAGCTCTGACGAAAGTGCTCGTGGAGGAGACCCAAGTTATGGAGGAGGAAAGCGATCTGATCAGGAGTCCAGACGACCATGAAAGCGACGAAGACGACGGTAAACGTGGCCGTTAAGCGTCGGTGTATAGCTTGCTGCATTCTCGAATGATTGTTTTTTTTCACCTCCCCAAGCCTGGCCGAACGTAGGCTGACGATACTTCGGCTGATGGTGTACAGCATCACCAAGAGAGGGCCGAGGTACTCTAGCAAAAAGAGGAAGATCCCATTTATTGGCTGAGATGACTGGTAAGGGTAGACGGAGTCGCATTCGCCGCATTCGTCGATGGTGCGGAAGATGATGATGTAGAGATTGACAATAAATGATGCAAGCCAAATCAGAATGAAAGCGTACTTGGCAAGATTACGATGCACCCAGATACGATATGTAAAAGGGTGAACAATTGCTGCATACCGCTCGATTGAGATGGTGGTTAGCGTGTAGACGGACGCTATGAAGCACACCCAGGCCAACGCATCGGACTCGATGATGCGACAGTAGAACTGACCGGCAGCTGTGTTCGGTACGTTAACAAATTCTGGGATGGGTATCTGGAAGCAGGCGGTTGAGAGATCGGCCACGGCTAGGCCGATGATGAGGCGATTCGCAGTTGTTCCTCCAACGCGAGCTCCTCCGAGTCGATTTTGAATCACGATGACAAACGTGTTTCCTACTATTGCAACAAGAATGATGACGCAGCTGATGTAGTCATAAAAGTCGAATGTCGTATCCTCTTTGAGGATCCAAGAACCCTTTCTCGTACTATTGCTGCAGTTTTCCATTTTCCCGCTTCCAAGATTCTAAGCCATCAATCACAGCAGAGACTAACATGTGTCACATACAGACACCATCATCCACAGGGCACATTAACTTCTTAGCAGTTCGACAGACACTTCGCGTTTGAAACGTTTCCTCCAAAAACTGAACAACGTCCAAACAATATAAGCAGTTTGGAGACCACTGGCATAAATGAGGTCCAAGAGTCACACGCTAACAATAACCTTTGCAACAATACACCACAGCATTCAATGAAAATGTTTGCTGATCCGAAAGTAACATCACAAGTACACATGGAGCGCGGAAGGGCATGCTGTATCTCATTCTATTTTAAGTTGATGCGAAAGTAAAACATGATTTAAGAGGTAGTAGTCGATCGTGCCAAGCTGTCGATTGATATTCTACCGGAACGACGAATGTTGACGGTGTAGGATTGTTTGAGGAAGGAAGTAGCGTAGATCTTTTTTTTTGGCCAGAATGGGTTGGGGGGGGGGGGGGGGGGGGGTGAGCGGTGGTAGGAGAGAGGTGGAGGAGGGAGGAGGAGGGAGGAGGGTAACCGACTCCGGTGGTGCAGAGCGGCTCATCTCACGTGGTCCGCGGGGGGGGGGGGGGGCATTATCAAAGTACAATGTCAATTAACCTGTTCTGTACTGAATTCTGAAATGCCCATAGACCTAATACGCAAGCTACAGTTCCTACCCGCAACGGGTTAAAAAGTGAAATTTACCATAACTCTGGGGTACTTCGACGTCTACCAAACTAGATGTTACAAAAAAACAAACAAACAAACCTTTCCACCTTTTGATCCTTCATAGTTGAATGATAGCACAGAATGATAATACTGACATTAATGTGGGCAATAGCTGAATAGTGACCAATTTTGTTGGAGGTAATTTAAACATGAAAGCATTAATCATTTTCATGCATTTCAAGATTAATTTTTAAGTTAGGGTTCCGATTTTTCTCTGTTTTCAACCCTCTTCAAAAAACTAGAACTCTGCACGGCGTCAATAGATTGGTGTATAATGGGAGTGTGTGGTTAACACCCAGACAATGGTCCTGGACAATGGCCAGGGGTTGAATGCTTTATTATTTATTCATGAGGATTTCCCTTATCACCGCTAGTCTTTATTCATCCTCTGGCGTTAACTTGTAGAGTCATTTCACTGAGATGTCATTTTAATAGATTTTATGCGTGTTTATATCCCATATTTAGTGATAATGTGAAAAAAAAATGAAAATGACTGTTAGCTGGAATTAAATCTAGTGTATGTATGCAAGCACATGGAAACAAATTCATACTTTTTTTCTTCATTTGCATGCATTTTACTCTTTATCATGAATTCAGACTACCAGTGTCCAGAGCAATTCATCATGAATTATTGATAAAGCATTCATGTACCTTTGAGCTAGAGACCAGAAGCCTAGTCAGCAGAGCTCTTTGAAAGGTGGTATTCATGTCCATTGTTCATGATCATTGTAAGCATACACTCACATACACATCATTGGTTCCTGTGTAAAGTTGACTCACCATTTTGCACAGTTACAATAAACATCAGTTGGGATTACCATGATCAAAATATGGAAAAGATTTGCAAAGCCAAATATACTTACATAGGCATGCAATATTGTTATAATGGGTACATTAACAACAACAAAAAAAAATGTGATGATAGGAAACAATAAAGGCAGTTGCTATCTTTATTATTGTAATTAAAGGGCCTTAATTAGTTTGTTTGTTTGTTTGTTTTTGCGAAAAGTGAATGTGGCTGAGAGTTCGGGACATCCCTCACTACCGAAAGGGGAGGGGGGAATTCCCTACCCCTCCCCCATGTCAAGAAACTACTCCTCTTCTAATATGCGGAAGGAAACGTTAATACTCTTGACGCTGTGAAAAATTGCTGAAGTAATTTGCACACGCACAAGCTGACCTACACTATTGATCACTTAAGTCGATATTACACAAGGAACTACAATCACTTGAATTGCTTCAGAGGCTGAAAGTATGATGCTAAATTGATTTATTTTCTCAGAAAAAAAAAACCGTCATCTAATCCGATAAAACAGTAGGATATCAGAGAAGGGTGGTACAAAACGTAATGTATGTACCTCCTTGCATGCACAAAGCAAATGAATGTCGCATAATCAAAAGATGATCTCAAAAAGCAAGAGACTTGAATGTGTGTGTGTTTCTGTGTGTGTTGGTGTCGTTATTAGATAAGTCAGTTAAAACTGTAAAAACTGTACTATCAATAAACAAGGTAAAACCTGTAAGCGCTGTTTTGCGAGCATTGAAAGCATCAAAGCACCGTGATTACTTTATAAAAAAAAATCTGAAAACCAACTGACCAACATGGTTTGCAGAAACTTCAAGATAGGCTTACATACCTTAAATGATATAAAGGCACAGAGTGGACATTTTCCCCGCGAATGTTTTTATTCCCGTCCTATCAAGGAGGTAGTCCCATTAAGTAAGGTTAGTTTCTCGTGTTTCTTCTGTATGTTTGTTTTTTATTTGCCGATTGTTTAATTTCCGTCAAAACCATCCGGTAAGAACAAGGGATATTAGACAACTCAAAAACAACAAAATAGCTGCAGCAGCATCCACAAAAACTAGAAAAAAAATATGAAATTTGCGAAGCCATCGCGCCAACAGCCGTGTGAAACTTGACCGGAGATAGATATTCACTTCGCGTGACAATCGATGTAATCAATCTCTTTCATACAATGTTTAGGCCACAATGAATTTATGTGTAGCTATAGAAAGCCAGTCGATCATGCGATCATACACTCACACTAACAGATCAATAATATTGCATGTAAGATTTATGATAGCGAATATTTCTGTTATCATGGTGCACAGGCTTGCACTGTAACAAAGGTGATTAAGCTTTTCAGCTTCAGTTTGTTTTATTTCTGTATTAGCTATTCAACAGATAACATCATTATGATAAACTCAACCATTTTCACTTCAAAATATAAACAAGAATACTCAAAGAAATAGATGCTTTTGTGTATTGTACATGTAAGTCTACGTATTTCATCGTAATCTTAAGTAATACAGGTGGAGGAGACCGTTATCGATAAGCAATTATTCGCATGACTTGGACAACGGGCTCTTACCCGATATGATTATGTTACAGTTCTCCCTTATTCTTAAAGGATTGGTATAGTTTCGGTCGAAATTGGGGCTACAGGTTTCCAACGTTTTTTTGATGAAAGAGCATATAATTCTAAGAGGAATGCAATTTTTTATTTGATGAAAATTGGTTTTGAAATGGCTGAGATTTCCGAAACAAAGGATCGCTTTGTTTTACTTTGTTTTTGCATATCTCAGCCATTTCATAACTGATTTTCATCAAGTGAGCTTTGAATTCCTCTTAGAATTGTATATTCTTCAACATTTAAAAGAAAAATCGTTCCTAAGCATTTTGCAAAAAGTTAAAGGCTGAATCCTCACCTCAATCAATATCATCATCCCTTTAACTCTTGCTCCGTGGTAATGTTAATCCTGCGGGGATTTTTTTAAACGTTTCGTCCCATGCTTTGGTATATGCTTCGTAACAAAGAAAGTAGAAACATAGATAGAAATAGCAACAGGTTTCTTCAAAATTCTTTGTGTGCTTTAGATGCTGTTTGGCAGAGAAAACCCCACAGTGTCGTATAGACACTCAGTCCCAGACACAAAAAGGGTTTAAAAGGGGCAATTTTTGAATCTGTATTTGGATTTTTGAAACGATACTTTATTTTTACTTTATTTGAACAAAATTTCTCATTAAAACAAAGGGTGGCAGCCTGAGCGAAATATGATGAGCTGAAAGATAAGTATAGCGTACTGTTATTTTTTGATTAATCAAATAATAGAATGCATCCCCATTGAACGTCTACAAACTCCGCTATTTTTGTCAGAGTTATCATCACTCATCGCCCCCCCCCCCCTCAGGTTTGCAATCAAAGTCTACGTCTTAATGGACCCTGGATATTGACAGTCTGCCCACAGGGCATGAGATAGTGTTTCACATCCAACGCATGAACAAACTACAATATTCCTTTTGACATTAACTCGTTTAGTGAACATACTAATTATTTGCTATTCTTCTCTTTAAGAGCGCGGTGTCTTATGTAAGGCTCAAATCAAAATGGCACAGACAGTGCAAACGGCAGCGAAAGCTTCGCCCGTTGAAGAGACCACACGAAAACAAGCAAGGGTCTTTGCCGTGTGTCTACCCCGGTCTACTTCCTCGATTTTTGCAAGATGCATGAGTGAAGTGCCGAATTCCGAGGTGTTTTTCGACGCCCAGTACTGCTGCATAGAAGCTGAGGATAACCTCCGTCTGATGGGCAAGACCGTCGATCACGAAGCCGACGATATCCCGGATGAAGATTGGCAGAAAGCGCTGGAGATGCTAGTCGATGAAGACTGTAGTAAACAGGATGTTAGACTCCTGAAGTTAGTTTTATGGTTTTGTCTTTCTTCCCGTTTAGCTTATTTTAAACATGTTTTTGTTTTTTTTTTGTTTTTTTCGCCCCGTCGTATGAAGACGAGCTATTTCATTACGGGTACAGAAAAAATAATACTAAATAGCAAGTTTAAAGGTGAAAGAGAGTTAACAGGTTAACTGAAGAAGCATAAAGTAGATAGAAGTGAATGTGTATGTGTGTGTGTGTGTGTATGTGTGTGTGAGAGAGAGAGAGAGAGTGAGCGCATGTATAAAACACTTTGCTTGTTCAAAGTAGGTTTTAGACAAGACTAAAAACAGACAAACAGGAATGCAGAAGCAAAACCAAGAAAGTCACGGGATTTCTAAGAATCATACATGGATCATGGCATATGTTCGCAAACCATTTACTTCCGAGTTGTCGTGTCCACTATTTTTCAGCTGCATAAAATATCATTCCATAGCTGACCAGATGGCCCAGATAATAACTCCGAGAAGGTTCTTGGGCCTAACCTTATCATGAGTAGTAAACAGGTGGATATGTCCATTTGTATCTTTCCAATCTATTTCCATTTGCAGACTGCCTTACATCAAGAAATTGTTGGATAATCCTAACCCCGAGAAGGATCTGATCTTTTGCAAACTTGCCCTGCCTACCAGAGACTGCCTGCAATTTCCGCCTGAGAAATGCTCGAACTACAGGTACACTTTCCTCATTCGCCACCCGATAAAGGTTTTCCAGTCGTACCGAAAGGTCATCTACTCGGTAGCTACCGAGATGAATTTGTACGCGGAAGACCCTTCCAGACGCAAACTACCAAGCCTTGCAGACTTCCACTTTAGGCGGGATTCACCTGATCGCTACGTTGCCGAGAAATGCTTCTTCAAGGAACTCTATGATGCCTGGATCCACGTCAAGGAGCATCTCGACCCGAATCCCATCATCATCGACAGCGACGACCTGCTCAGCAACCCCGCCGGAATGCTGTCTAAGTATTGTGCGGCCGTTGGCGTCGAGTACAGTGATGGTCTCTTAAAGTGGGAGGTCGATCCGGAATGCTGCGTAAATTGGAAGAATGTACTGACGCCCCTCCATCACTTCAAAATAGGGCGTATATTTTGCGGTAACGCCCTTAACTCCACCCACTTTCTTCCTCCAAGTCCCATCCCATCTATCGATGACGTCACAGAAGATGTGAGGGAGGCCACCGAACGTGCAATGCCGTATTACCAGGAGATGTACGAAGCTCGTATGTTACCATGAGGCAGTATCACATCAGTGAGACAGGCCATGATTTTCTCGGACAAGGTCTCCAGGCAAAAATCCCATTAATTGCTCTTGTAATTATAAGTAGTATTTCACATTTTCCATTGCAGACTCATATAAGTTGAATGATTCTTGGCTTCGATGCGGACAGAAACATCGAATACGATGTAGTCCAAGTTTTTTCTTCAGTCAGCACATACTGTAGAATACATTGCATGAACAGGTAATTATGATCACATCGTCAGGGATGTATTTGCAAGGAGCTTCAAGTTCCTTGGTATTTGTCAGAAACAACGTGTATGTAGTAGAGAAAGAAGTGTCAAACATATTCAGTGAATAAAACATGCGGAGCAAAGATAGATAGAAGAATGATATACATCATAACATGATTAGTGTCCTTGATCTTATCATAAAACTAGCTTCTTCTATTTCATGGTATTTGGGTAGAAAGCCAAATCTACACGTAACAAGAAAATCTGGATTTGCACTTGTCACTCTTTTAAGATTAGATATGAATTGATAATTCAATATGTACTCGTTACACATCCATAGATGCGAATTATCATTACACAATTATTTAAATGGCAAGTGAGTGATATTACGTGGCTTTCTTACATTCCGCCCCGGTTCAAGCAAACGAATTTTACTTTCGTTTTGAAATTAAATGAACGTTGGGAAGGTCAGGTGGTTTATATTGTGAAGTGACAGTTGATATAAGATAATTCCCTAATCCTGCCGACGTGGATTTCCCCTCATGTCGCAGCTGTGGCCCAAAGTGAATTACAGCCCAGTTATGAATGTGGAGTGAGTGAAAGCCCAGTTATGAATGTGGAGTGAGTAAAAGCAGCACTATTAGTAATACACATCAGTGAAAGTTTTGCGCGAAATCGGACCTTGAAGAGAAGATAATAAGGAGAATTTCACCAAATTTCCTTCTTCATGAAAAGAACACATTAAGTTTACCGACTTGTAACTGACGTAATTCATGTTAAGGATATAATTTCTCCCTGCTTTCTGGGTTCTGCCCTGTGCTCTCTAATTAAGAAAATATGTTAAAACTTCTTCATATTTTTTTCTTTCAGCGTTGTCCAGAATTACGTCATGAAGTGTAGTACACGGTAGTCTCCTTATCCAGCGACGACGGCACAGAAACATAGAATTCATAACTTCTCAACGATTGTTTTATTTTCCTCAAACTTCTACTGATTTTTTTTTTTAATGAATATAACTGCTTTTACCCAATCCACATTTTTATTTGGGTTTAGGTTTTTGTTTATTTGTCTGTTTGTAATTACATCAGCGCGTTACAGTATATTCACAAGAACTCTGTTGAAATGTTCTTTTTCCCCTCATATGGGCTCTTTGATAATACGTATCTTCACTCCTTTGTCAAATAAAGATACTTCTAGAAAGATTATCACGTAAAGAAATTGTTTGTCCGGTTTCGTTAACCATTGACCGGGCAGGACGTGCGTGCTTAAGTTTCATTAAGATTTCATTAAAACATTGAGTGTATATAATGTAATGTGATAAAAACATAAAATGGCATTAAAACGCTTTATCCGGTTTTTATCACATTACATTAATGTAAGATATATATATAAAGTGTGTGTGTGTTTGTGTGTGTGTGTGTCCGTGTGTGTGTATGTGTGTGTGTGCATGTTTGGATTTATTATCATACTATCATTAGGAACCACATAAATGCTTCTGCAAGCAACCATGGGACCGCTGGCTTTAAAGGGGAAGTTAAGTCCACCCTGATAATTTGTTTGTGTGATTATTAAGCAGAAAAAAAAAGATGAAAAGGACAGTGAAAGTTTGAGCAAACTCTGATTAAAGGCAGAATTTACCATTTGCAGATGAAACAAAAACAAGTTTTAGTGCTCCAGAATAGTTCGTAAACGTGAGTTAGGAAGAGAAACAACTAATGAAATACAAAATGAGAACAAGAGTTATGATAAAATTGTTTAAACCGTCTCATACAGTTATGGTTCCTTCAGAAAAATAGTGATATCTCTTCATGTATTTTAGGCTTTATTGCGATTTTTTTTTTATACGGTACGACGTTTTTGTGATACAACTGACCTACACATATGCAACAAAATATGTGGTAACTTGAAAATTTCTTAAATCACTGCTCCCAATGGTAAACAATATTTTGAAAACTATGATACTTATCATTTCTTTTTGGCAGCAGTGGTCTATCAAGCACAAAATTGGCAACCCCCCGTGATGCAGCATACAAGCTCACCTTGCGTGATCTTTCAATACAATTTTATAAAATATCTCTCTTTTTGGCCGTTATTCATGATGCAATTTTTATACATGCACATCAGAATGGCATGCATACAGGGGGGTACGGTACAGAATCATAATTATCTGCATTGTTTGTTAAGAGTGCATGTATATAGCATTGGGAAATTATGTGATGTGAAAATGAAAATTTCTTAATTTAAAGTACACAGCAAATGGAGGTGAGCTCCCGTACGATATCACAGAATTGCCAATTTGTGTTTGAGTGATCATAATAACAAAAGAAATGATGTAAGTTTCTCAGTTTAGTTTTCATTAGAATCGTTCACCGGTGTGGTCCTTTAATTTTCTGCTTCTATATTCACTCAAACTAATTTTAAGGGTATAGATTTTCCCTTTAAGTCACCGCTAAAGAACTATACTCGATCAGGACAAAATGCCTTGCCCGTTAAACGAGCACAACATTGCTAAGGATTCTTAACAATTTACGGAAAGTTATCACATACTTCACATTAGCGACCTTTGTGAAGAGCCTTTGCCTTTGGCCATCATGCATGCACGAAGTTCAAGAGGAAATGATAGTGTTACATTTGATAACAGGACAATGTGTAGACGGCAGTGAGCTCAGGAAAATGGATTACACTAGCTCACATCGTGACATTTGACACTATTATCATATTGCGCCACGTGACATTCTTGAAATGTCGACATTGATAAAGAAGAGGAACTTAGATTAAGTATGTTATTTACATGATGATGTTTGTTATGTCAAGGCGTTTCCTTGCAAGCCATCATCTCATATTATTTTTATGAGTTAAAGTAGAGCAAGTAATATTAGATTTAAGTTTTTGTTTTTGTTTTAAATAGAAACAAGCATTTTCTTCCGATTATATACCCAATTCAGATGGACACTTTTGATAAATAAGTGTTGTCGATATTCCAATTTGAAACAACAGTCCTCATTATGATGCTCATGTTTTATCTTTTCCTCTTATCTGATGTCTCAACGACGTTCCTGTATCTTGATTAGAGCGATATGCATACATATTAAGGAGCCATTCAAGTTCAGGTACAATCATAATGTCACAACTTATGTGACAGATAATGGGTGATTTCAAGTTTGGTCCTAAAGATCGTATTAGTGCAATCTCTCAAACATTCATCGCCCCAAACTACACACTGGAAATGGGCGGGAGATTACTATAGCACGCAACATACAGCAAATTTAAGCTATTAATCAGGCAGGTGATGCTATGCGAGAAGAAAGAGAAGAAGAAGAAAAAACCCCGAAGATACATCATGAGAAATTCAATTTATTTTGATACTTCTCAAGAAAATATATAATGATACCTTGTGGTGTATCAGCCACTAAAGGTCCATCACTAAGTATCATCCAATTCAATTCATTTCAATTCAATTCAATTTTATTTCCACATAATCATTAAAGGGATAAAGGATATATAAAATGTGATACAGTATAATGAACAACAAGTGGAATAAAGTGGAGTAAAAGAACAATACACATACATACCATATTTATTATGTATGCACGAAGAATGTGGATCAACAAACACAAAGTGAATTACAATGAAAGGAAATAATGACATGGTGGATGATTTGTGGAATATTTGTGGAATTTGGAAATGTAACATCTCGCTGCCATCCTGCCATCGTGTGATTGTTGTTTTTCGGTGTGAGGGGCAAAAGGGCCTATGGATATAAACACTTATCTCAAGGGTTGCCCTTCTCCTGTCTGTGTATAGTCTTCGTGATATCGAAAGTTTTACTGCACAACAGCTGATACGAAATTTCTACAATGACATGCTTCTACATATGGATTCCTGGTTTCATGAATCTCCGCTTCTCTTCCTGTATCTTCGATGATATTCCAACCTTGAACATTTCCCCTGTCCTCCCTCCCTTCAAATTTCATCTTCCTCCTCCCAACGATGTCCAAACCTTTTACCTGATATTCACCCTATTCTGTCCCCTATTCTCCCAACCCTACTATGGTGAAACTTCGACCTCCAGTTCACTGCTGCCCTTGGATTGGCACTATTAGTGCTATTTGCCTTCCTTACATTCGCCCTACGTCGCTTCCCTCCTCAACTTTCCTCTTTCGGTGCTCTTCTTATTGACAAGCCATGATCCCTACGAGGACATAGCTACTACACGTGACGTACACATGGTGCTACCGCAAACCTTTCTCCTTCATGCTTCTACAACTCTTATGAAATTGTTCCATAGAGGAGAAAGTGACTAAAGTATTACATTTATGTCCGTGATAAGGACAACCCAAACAATTTCTACCGTAAAATCCAAATATAATAACTCTTTTGGGAAGAATGTTCAGCATAATATTATACGCAGCGTTAAGATTGTCTGCAAAATGACGTTGTAAGAGCTTCACGTAGGTTTCTTCAAAATGAAGTTATTGTTTGAACAGAAAGAGACAATAATGCTCATATCATGCTTATCAAAACTCGTACTGCAATTATCACATCATAAAAAGAAATTCGTAAAATGTATCAAGATTCTGAGAAACCAAATGTGTCCCATAGACCTGTAATCGAGAAATATGCTCTTCTGCACATTCTATAGTTCAAAAGTGTATGACCCTTCTAGGGAGCAACTTTTTTTTTTCCCCTCAGCTCCCCCAGTCCACCTCCTCCCCCATTTCTTTTCTGGAATTTGTGAGGGAAAACAGACAGTTTTATCGTATCAAAAATCAATGGTGTAACATCTATTTGCCTCTCGAGACGTATTGAGATTGTACAGTTATACGAAAGAAAAACTCTACAAGATAAAAACAAAAAGTTTACCAGGTGAGAGAAGACAAGAAAAGTTTTGTTTCATCGCTGAGAACACGCATGGTGTCTGCCGCGCACGTTTATGTACATCAGTCATTATCTTGCACTGTCAACACAGCATTCGTATGCCATGTAGTCAAATGCATTTTTGAGGTGTTGATCCTGATGGGTTTAAGCGTGGGGAGCACCTAGTACCAGAGCTGCCAACTGTACAAGAAGTATAGTTTCAAATGATTTTTCTCCAAAATCAATTTAGCGAGAGCAACATTACGATTAGATTGTTGCGCTAAATGTAATATGCGAAGAGGAAGAGGAAGAAGAAGAAAAAAAAAAGAATGTCAAATGCTGGTTCGCAGCTGCAATGGAAAACGTCTATAGGGTGATTTATTACCATACAAATGAATTATGTCACACTTCTGAGCGATGTTGCCAAATAAAATGGCACATCGACTGACCAGACACGTAGTGCAAATCACGCTTAATTACAGACACGAAAACAATTTACTCTTGTTCCGCGTCATCGGGGAATACATGGCGGTTGAATCGGGTGTCGGAGGGGCGTTTGTTAAGGTCAATATTGCTACTGCTATATAAAAGCGAGGATGCTCGAAGCAAAATCTTCGACGAATTTGACGGAAAGAATCAACATTGTCAGCTTTACAAACGGACACTCATCTGTGAAATGGAATAATCCAATGAAAGCCCTCAATATAATAGACGTGCTGGAAAGGGTGCGTAATTATGTACAATGTGGTCTTTTATTCAAAGCAGGCATTACTTGTATGCTCCGCATTTCGAATGCAGGATCACGTTTGACTCAACCTGGCATAGTGTGATAGCTCAGGACGATGTTCGTTATTCCGAAGGTAGGACATTCATCATAAACGAAGTAAGGTTCGTTTTTCCGAAGGTTTGTTATGCGGAAGCACACAAATTCCCTATACCTATAATACATTTTCGTTTTATCGGAAAATGAAAAGAGGTTCGTGAATCCGAACTTTGTGGTCTTATTTCGAGGGTTCGTCATTTCGCAGGTTCGGTTAATCCGAAAATGAAATAAAGTTCGTTATTTCTTTAAAGTTGGTGCATACAAACTAACATCCGAATCGAATTACGAACCCGATTCCGTTTTCGGAATAAAGAACCTTTATTCCATTTTCGGATTGAACAAACCGTCGGAATAACGAATTATTTCCCCCAATTTCAGATTGACGAACCTTCGGAATAACGAACTTTCGGAATGACGAACTATAACCGAATCCGACAAGTCGCTCACAGGTCGGAGTCTCGCCCTCATAAGTTAATACATCCTCTGATGAAGGCAGTTAAGAGCTCCTGGATGAAAGGCTAATGACGCTTGGACTTTAAAACTTCTCTCTGGGTTAAACAGTGTTTTGTGCCAAAGTGCGTACTTTGAAAACGAGTGTAAAAAAAAAGAAACAAAGAAAGATAGGTGCAAGTCGATGAAAATAACTTGGAAAGAGCAAATTTGGATTGTCACCATTACGTAAACCTACTTGAAAACTGTACTTGCATGATTTCAATGAATTGACAAATCTTTGAATCCTTTTCAACCTATTTAAACCTCTTTTGAACGTGAGTGTTAAGAAAAAACAGATGTTTGTTTCTACATTGTATTTTTTTTCGGGGGGGAGGGGGGGGGGAGGTTGGTGGTGCACAATATTGATAGACAACACTGCATATTGTACTAGTGTGTAACATAACCGATCACTCAGCGTGCGCGCAGCACGAACAAAAACAAAACAAAACAAAACAAAACACACACACACCAAAAATCAAACAATTGCTTTGATTACACGGCCACCGGATATTGGTCCCATTTGCAATATTGTGTTAAAATAGTTTATAGACCCATTTTATAAAACAAATAATGCACACGGTCAAGTTCGTGATATCAGTGGAGATGCAGCACAGTCTTGGGTCTTCTATACTAGCGCACTCTCACCTGTGCATTGTTTGTACACACACAGAGACCCTCTCTCTCTCTCTCTCTCACACACACACACACATTCACATATATATATATATATATATATATATATATATATATATATAATAATAATAATAACAATAATATATATATATATATATATATATATATATATATATATATATATATATATATAATAATAATAATAACAATAATATATATATATATATATATATATAGATTTCATTTCCCATTGACGAAAACATCAATAGTCAAATACACACACACACACACACGCAACGCACAAACACTATTGCAGTTGTCCATTAACACAATACACCATGAACATTGGGTATACGTTCATGGTGTTGAAATAATACAAAAGATTTCAGGTATAAATTGACATTGTTTGTAACATTTATTGGCAGCTCTAAATCCCTCTTTGAAAGACTCAATGTGAAAAATAAATTCTATTCTCCATAAAAACTTTATGCCACTCAGCACAAGCACAAATGGAGATTATCAAGTGACATTTAATTCTAACCTTAACCCCACTCTCTACCCATTCTGAAATCCCCATGGATTTGCATAAGGTCAACCTCTTTCAAGCA
Organism: Diadema setosum; assembly: GCF_964275005.1. NCBI lineage: Eukaryota > Metazoa > Echinodermata > Echinoidea > Diadematoida > Diadematidae > Diadema > Diadema setosum. The sequence goes on from NC_092694.1 coordinate 22,981,444, forward strand.
GATAATGGATTAACACGACTTCACCCATTTATCAGTTTCATATAGAAAATGATGGTGAATATAACGATGTGAACATCGATTTCAGTTCATACAATGTCAAAGGTAGTATTGCAAGTATGATGGTTTCTCATTTCATGACTGGAGTAAATATCAACCACATTGAAATTCATTGTTTTTGGCATTTTTGTCTTGGTTACAGCTCGAGTTAAGATCCATCTCCACTGACATTTACATAGGTTGACACAAGGTTAATATCAGTTGAGATGGAGAAAAAAAAAGCATTATGTCAATTTAATATTACAACAACCATCGACTGTATGAACAGACTTGTAATTTTGAAGTCTCCCAGTTCTACACTAGATAGTCTCAGTACCAATCCAATGATGAAAGTATACTTCTTCAACGCACAGGTGGCACTGCCGATGAATCTAAACATGATTTAGTGCTTGACATAGATGAATAACGTATTCATACAGGGCATAAATGTTTCTCACAAAGTTCTGCTGCATACTCAATTATTCAAGAGACATTCATAAACTCACTTATTTCGTGTTTTATGTGAGAGTACATACACATAAAAACTAATGTTGAGGTACATGGAGTCTAAGCCATCACCCTTGTGCTTAATGCAACCTTACAGCTTTACAGAATTACTCCATATCTCTTATTTTAATAGCCAATGGGCTCATAAGCCTTATGATTATACTTCAGAAAATTTCACTTCAAATTCATATCATATTCAAATATTCATAATGTCATAACGTTTGGACTCTATAAACATGGTATCAAAAATTCATTGCTGTTCACTACTCATTAACTTTGATTGCTTTGAGCAAGTCATAATCTCATAATGTTTGGACTCTACAAACATGGTATCAAAAATCATTTGCTGTTCACTACTCAGTCACTTTGATTGATCTGAGCAATGCAGAAAAATATTGTTTTCCTTTTGGTTGCTGACATAATGCTGAAATTTCTACAACAGGGTCTGAATTGGAGACAATCTTCAGAAGCACACAGGTATTGAAAAAAAGTACATTGATTGTATAAACTTACGCTGCCTCTGCACTATTTATCCATACATGCACAGACAGCCATCAAATATGTTCTCTTCCATAAGCATCAAATAATGCATTTTCTATTCTTTTCAATGAAGGTATTATATAAGCTGCTTTGGCAAACTGAACAAAAAAAAAATACACTGTAATATACATGTGAATGAAACATCCAACAGAGGTCATCTTTTCGGTAATTTGTAACTGAATATGACAAAATATTTCAGCAGATGTTGAAAATCAAAGGAATGCAATCTTTGCAGCCTGGAAACATTTGAAACAAGGAAAAGTAGAAATTACGCGGTGCGTAATATATGTTCCCGCCGGAAGTAGCATTTTGTAGCAAAATGTACAATATAGGTAAAAAATCAAGGTCAAAGGTCAAAGAAGTCAAAGGTCAAAATTCTGTGTAGAAGTTTTGAAGCCCTCACCTAGTGCCATCACATAAAGCAAACGGAATCAAAATCGGGTTAGAAATGGCGAAGGAGTAGCATTTTGTAGCCAATGTACAATATAAGTCAAAAATCAAGGTCAAAGGTCAAAGAAGTCAAAGGTCAAAATTCTGTGCAGAAGCTTTGAAGCCCTCACCTAGTGCCATCACATTAAGCAAATGGAATCGAAATCGGGTTAGAAATGGTGAAGGAGTAGCATTTTGTAGCAAAATGTACAATACAGGTCAAAAATCAAGGTCAAAGGTCAAAGAAGTCAAAGGTCAAAATTCTGTGTAGAAGTTTTGAAGACCTCACCTAGAGCCATCACATAAAGTAAACGGAATCGAAATCGTGGTAGAAATGGCGTAGTAGCATTTTGTAGCAAAATGTACAATATAGGTCAAAAATCAAGGTCAAAGGTCAAAGAAGTCAAAGGTCAAAATTCTGTGTAGAAGTTTGGAAGCCCTCACCTAGTGCCATCACATAAAGCAAACGGAATCGAAATCGGGTTAGAAATGGCGAAGGAGTAACATTTTGTAGCAAAATGTACAATATAGGTCAAAGGTCAAGGTCAAAGGTCACAACTGAAATTCTGTGTAGAAGTTTCAAAGCTCCCATGTAGTGCTATCATATAAAGCAAACAAAATCAAAATTGGCTCATAAATGACAGAGAAGTAAATTGAAAATTTTGATCACACGGACGCACACACAGATGGACGGACGCACGGACACACACACGTACGGAGCCCGTTTCATAGTCCCCTGCTCGAACCCGTTCGGCGGGGACAACAAACCTCATAGCATTACGAAATTAAAAAATATATATGAGATATATTTGTGGTTGACAAATCTTTCCACACACACACGCGCACACACATGTATAGCACTATTTTACTCAGAAAATACATAAATGATAATTGTGTACTTCTGCATGAGACACTGGAATCATAATCGAATCATAATCCTGTCTAGCAGACTTCATGCAAGGTACATACTACGTAGACATTTTGATGTAATAAAAAGCATAATATTACGACCCTGTTTTAATCTCAACTACTGAACAGTGATGTATGTCATTATTAATAAGAAAGAGCAAAGACATAATTTCAATGATTTGATTCCTTTTGTATTTCTGTGTAGTGATATCAAAAAACAAAAAACCTTCACATTATCAATGTTTCTCTTCCTTATGATTATACTTTCATTTCTTTTTTATGCCGAGACATAATCCTTCATAATTTCCTGATAAAGGTGTACATATTATACAAATGAAGATGGTTTTCAGCATTACAGAAATTCCCTTAGAATGAACACATTTTACGCATAATTAGCGCCACATAAGTCGACCTTGATGGCACTGAGGAAAATATATCGACTTTGGCGATACATTGTATTTGATTTCTGTGTGTACAGGGGAAGAACACATGTAAAGCTGTGACTATAAATCGAGACCTTTTATTTTCATTGACTTAGCCAACTGCTCAACATACTCTTGGTATGCACAATTGACTTATGCAGAGTTGCTGTACTAATGTAAAGTTGCTGACAGATTAATCATTCTGACAAGTTCACATTCGTAAGGACTGCCCTTGCAAACAAATGCAATGGGGCCTGTAATTCTAACAATTTGAATAAGTGCATGTGCTTACCTGAAATACTGGTAAAGATGTCAGATCCCCTTGCCTTCAAATGAAATTTAATAGAGATGGTGTGCTATTCTGAAAACCATGCAATATTGATTTGAACATAATAACTTTGCATGTTTTTTTTAACTACAGAAATATACAACTGGGAAATAGACACTGTCAATACACCCTGTGCACATCATTTTGTTTTTCTTACTCATAGTATTTTCAGTTAGGGATTACACATCATGATCAGCCTATACGAGCAACATGGGGCAAGAATTATTTCTGGAAAATAAATGGATATTCCATTCTAAGCCTCAAATTTGATCACAATCCATACACGACATTTAATACAGGCAACTCCTGATATAACAAAGTTCTCAGGACCTGCAGTTTTCTTTAGTTATCAAAATTTTGTTACAGTCGAGCAATAAAATACAGTCAAATCTGCCTTAGTGGCCATCTCCCTATAGCGGCCACCTGTCTACAGCGGCCACTGAAAATTCCCCCCGAGAGAAAAGCCATGTTAAAGACCCTGTGTATAGCGCCCACCTGTCTAACGCGACCAGCGGCCACAAATTTTGTTTCCTGCAGTAGATTTTAACCTGTCTACAGCGGCCACAGACCCTATGGAGCTTTAGCTGAGCCGATAATTCAGCGTGTTTTTCTGCTTAGTTGCTGTGCTAGTCATTCATGGGCAACGTTTAGTGATTGCCACCGCTGCATTCATCACTCATTCAGTCATAATAATGCACTAGTGTTAAGGTTTTTTCACGACTGTACACATGCTATACTATGCAACAATTTCATAAACACCTGCATTGTTCAATACATGAAACACACATGTGCATACGTATACACATACATGTAAATGTAGGCAATGCACACAAAGTTAGATAACCCATCTATAGTGGCCACCTGTCTATAACGGCCACTCTTTTTGTTTCCCTTGGGTGGCCGCTATAGACAGGTTTGACTGTATGTAAAGATATAAAGATAATAATTTTGGGAGCTGGTTTCAACTTCGTGGTAATGAGAGACCTGTCATAACTATCCACATTGTAGTGGCAGTCTACTGTTTGTTAGTTTGTAATGGTAAAGAATCCACTTAAAACACATCATTTTTTGAGCATGAAATGGCAGCAGTAGATACAGCATTCACTTCACCATCTACTGTATACATGTACATGAGGTAGACCATAACAGTGACAAATGTCTGTGTTGCTCAACAACATAATAAGAGCTTCAGGTATCTCAATAGGTTCTACCTAATTAGATCATATTTTACTGCCTCGCTTTCAAAAGTACACTCTGCGCATAGCACATCATAGCATGCTAGGCAACATCCATCAACACTTGATTTTACTACCACAACCACTACATGGTCGTGAGAGGAAACAGCTCACTCTAGTTACATGAAGGCCTCATAAATCATCACAGAACAGATTTATATTTTGCACTCCATCAACCAAATGAATACTGAGGAAATGACGATCCCCATAGTCTTCGACTCGTGCATTATTCATGTTGATGAATGCAACATATCTGATATACCACTCAAGTGCATCCAATATTATTATTATTATTATACAAACAAACCACTTTCCACGAATTTCAAAAAAAAAAAAAAAAATGAAAAAGGGTTTCGCTCACCATTATATTGTTTACAAAATCTAACCTTTCAACTTTGTATACGGACGTGTATCTACGCACAGTACAGTACAGTACATGCATATCAGCGAGCGACTGCCGCAGAGAGCACAGACGATTTACGTGTACTCCTATGGCATTTCTCAACCTCATCGCGCAATTCCACTGCACTTCGCTTTCTTTGCAAGCGATACTGGGCACGCGTATAAAGAAACATTTGAGTGCGATATTGACAGCAGAGTAAAATATTGGAAACAATATTGTACTCTTTTTCTCCACTGATACGGGTAATGTAAAATGCATAGGACAGGTATTATGCTAACAACATTGTATGTCATTGAGCAAACCCCTTGCAGGAATATTGATACATGGTTTTATTGTATCGAAAAAGTGGCTTGTATGTATACTAATAAATTTTATATGACCCTTGCACATTTTGCTTTTATTTCCTTGGCTGCTATTATACACGATACAGATTGAGAGGGGAAAGTGAGTAGTTGCTTTGCTGCGGTCTCGGTAAATGATTTCACACATATGATATCAAACTGCAACTGATTGACAATTTGCCCTTCATCACCATATATAAACACAAATTACTCAGTGTTTTAGAAGTGGTCATAATAAAAAAATCATGGACGTACATACTCCGGTTGGACTTGAACCACTGACCTCTAGATTACCAGACAGGTGTCATATCCACTAGGCTATTGAGCTGTTGGCTGATAGCTAGTGATGGTTCCGATCCCTTAGCAGTGGGCGGGTTCTGCGTATTAATTCAAATTAAACGATTCTCCCATTTGGCTGTTTTTATTGCTACTAATTAATAAACTGCACTTTATCGATGAAAAACAAATTGGATATTGAATGACAACATGACAATCTGGATATCAATTAGCTTTGTGCTGCCTTAGGTCTGTTTGCCATAGTCCCAGTACAATGAGGATTTTTCTACTTTCTATCTTAATATAAAAATATTTTCACCATTTCACTTTCAATAACACATCGAGACTAAAATGCATATTTCATTAAAAACACAAACAAATTTGTTTTCATGACTATTGGTTTAAGTTCTTCCTGGTTAGCAGGCTAATTATGATCCCACACACTACTATCACAGTGGTGGCAAATTTATGCTAAAATTAAGTAACTGATTTTTGCAATGAGTTCAGAAAGGAATATATAAAAACCTATGGACAGGAGGATACACAACACTGCTTCAACCTAATAAATGTCCACCATTTTTGTCAATATAAAAAGACAGTGACATTCATATCAAATGAAAAATATCATTCTTTTCTTGTGAAGACATGAAAAGTGATTGGGGGAGTTCACGTAGAGCAAGTTTCATTTGAGTAAAACTTGCACAAAATGTGGCATGGTGAGTTTGAATACCATGTGCCGTCCGTGTGAGTCCAGAGTAGGTCACATGATCAGCAAAGTATATTATGTGACACTTAAGGGAGAATGAAACCCAAATATCCATGTTGATTTGAGTGAATGCAGCAATATTGGTAGAACACATCAATGAAATTTGAGAAAAATCTGTTTAAAAGTTATAAGGTTTTAAAGTTTCCTTGCTGCCACTGCTGGATGAGAAATTGACAACATTTTTTGATGTCGCATATGGACAGCAATATCGAGAAAATATAAAGACAATTCCACATATTTCCATTTTTCTAGCATAATGAAAAAGCAGTTGACTTACTCCATTCACAAAACAGAGTAAATTATATCGCCCCGAAGCATATGTCAGTATTAAGAGGAGGGAATGTGTACTTTTTATTAGAAGAGAAGAAATTTTGTAGCAGTCTTTCACTTTGTCATTGTTTTAAAAAAAAAGAAAGAAAGAATAAAAAGTCGGACGCTGAACGATTGCAACAGCTCACTTCAGCCTTTGGCAGGGGAGAGCTAAAAATGGCACGACAACATTATTTCTTGGAATGAGGAAGACCAAAACGACAAGTACAGTCCAAGCAAATACCCTGTGAGGGATAACGCCGAAATACCCTATAGAGGATAAAACGGGAGGACCGAGCGAGCTCGCCGAACTTGGCTCAGTGCCAAGCGAATCGCCTCCACGTGTAAAGTCTATGGGAACTGTCAAAACCGCTTCGACATGCGTGTGTTTAAACACACACGGTGTATTTTGCTCACCGCGGATTACGCTCGTTTTCCCTCAGAGTGAAGATTATTAGTCTTTCCTTTCATAGACCCTTTTGCAGGATACTCCGCGGTGAGCAAAATTCACACGATCTCTGTCATAGCGCAACATGTTCGAAAATTTTGTCCACTTAGCCTCATTCAATCCGGCCTGAATTTGTCAGGCTATCGCTACTGAAACAGAGAAAAACGCGCACACACCGCTTGCCTCCGTGCAGTGAGCCCACGTGGAATGGTGATCTGGCTCGATTTGCTTGCTTGGTTGCCGCTTTCGTCGCTGCTGTATGAAGGAACCTCACTCATCTCACATTTGATATAATGTACATGTAATCACAACTGTAAATTTTGGAAATACATTATGTAGGATGAAATCGATGCTTACATCTTTATAGTATGATCTTCAGGGGACATTAAAAGATGGTATCAATGCAGTTTATCAGAAAAGTCAAATGTGCGTTGATCATGTCCCTGCGTCGATCTTGGGAAAGTGCTGTGACATTGAAAAGGCAGTCTCGCTCGGTAGAGTGTCTGCCATCTACGGTTCTTCGGTGGGGGTAGGGGAGTGATGTTGTTTTTGTGTTTTTATCTTAATTCCTTATTCGGGTTTCCTCGATACCAGTCAGCTGCCACCGAGACCATTAGCACTGCACGTACAGTTTATCCCTGTGCACTAGCTAGGCATAATTCAATTCTCTTTCCACCTCCCTGATGGTATGGAATATACGCTGCCATGACTGCATCGATAGCATCTTTTGAAGACTATAAGATGGCGTTTGTGTTATATCTACTTGGGACTGTGATAGAATCATAACTGAAAATACAGCTGTAGTTCCAGATGAGGAGATGTGTGATACCATCGTCTTTACAGTTCGGCATGCAAGTGTACCGGCCACGGGCAGGTAGGAGAACGAAATCTATTCAGTTGCCAAAACTGGGTTTTGAAATTGCGTTTGATCGTCTATATTCTTACTCTTATATCATAGATGCGTATATAATGTCCACACTGCAGATGGCTGTTTTCTCAGTCACAGAGTGATACGGTTTGATACTGGATGTGACTATTAAATACAGATTTAATAATTGATACATCATGAACATTATTTGAAAAGAAAAAATGGTTATACATTCTTCTCAAGATACAAGCCACAACTGTATCTTGATACTCGAATTCAATACGTTCTGAATGATGCCAGTTTTCGTTTTGTTTTAGCTTTTGATGTTGTTGACACCCTTTGCTGTGGGTGCTTGTGCTTGTGTGCGTACGTGAGTGTGGGGGGGACTGTGTATTTTGTTTACGGTGTTATCATCCTGCAACCACTATGTGCACTAGTGTAGTTTCGATTTTGTACAAATTGTTAAAACCATCTTAGCGCGGGTTACTACAATACTTGGTGGATGTGAAGACTGTGTGTGGTATCTCTCCGGCTGGTATGTATGTGACGCTGCGACTTGTCCGGCCTGCATGCATGTGGGTGTACAAGGCCACCCAGCTCACGCCGAGTGTGCAGCGCTCGCACGAGCCAGCAAAATCCGCAGAATTTCCAGTCATAAATCGGAACGACCGGCAATGAGAATAGAGATAACGATCGCAACGCTTCGTTGAGCCGCTGAATAGCCCTGAGAGGGTATTTCAGGTTTATCCCTCACAGGGTACTTGCTTGGACTGAAGTATGACAAAAATAAACTCTTTGAGTGAAGAAAATGTGTACCTAGTATGGAAACTGAAATGGTCCCCGTAAACATACAAAACTGGCTTTTGACCTACTTACGACAAGTATGCTTCACCACAATTCCCACATGAACACAAAAGTTAATGAATGATCAGCATTTCCACAATGGCAAGTGCTGTTCTGCCTGGTACCTGGCCCTCACAAGATATGAATGGGAGACTTGCTGACATTGTACACCCAGCAAAGGGATATGATAATGACTCAACATAAGCATAAACAACTTTGTCAACAAGGATGCCTATTTACCCTGTGGAATTAATAAGTGATGTCAGCTTTCACATAATTCTTCTTTCAGGGAATAGCACGGCATTTAGATGGACATTTCTCCGCGGCGATGTTGTGCCATCCTGGTCCACTGCAGAAGAGTGAGTATGACTGCTTGACAATGACAGAAGATATCTTACAAGGTGTTCAGACGAGAAAAATTTATACTACAACAGTATAGCTATACCAAAACGGTATAGTATACAATGAATTTATACGTCTGAACGCTGACTAACGAAACGACACATAGCGAAACGACGGCCAGAGCATCGTTTCAAACTAAAACTCTGTAACGAATCAGCATTCCATCGTGTCCATTGTGTGTCTGAACATATGGCGACCATAGAATGGCATAACTTAGCGGGCTTAATGGGAGCAAGCACGAAAGGTGACCTTGTACCTGTCACTCATGACCATAACAACATGTGCAGTGAGAAACTGCACATCTATACGACGTTTTTCCGGAATGGTCGAAATTAGTGTCTGAACGGTCTGTCGGCTATACAATGATTCTTTATGCGTCATTTCTTTATCGAGTTTTGGTATAAACTGGCTTGCGTCTGAACAGTGGGTTAGTCTTCAGAAACTTTGAAGCAGCCAGTTGAGAGGAGGGGATGAGGAAGGATGTGATTGGATGATGATGATGACATAAAGCAGTAACTTGCCCCTTGGAGAACAAAGATAAATCATTTGTTTGTGGTGCCCAACAAAATACATGGGGAAAAGAATGTTTACTTATTCAACATTCTGTTCGAAAACACATGAATGTCACTATCTATGAGCAGTAACTTGCTCCTTGGAAAACAATGATAAATCATTTGTTTGTGGTGCCCCACAAAATGCAGGGGGAAAAGAATGTTTACATAATTCAACATTCTGTTCGAAAACACATGAATGTCACTATCTATGAGCAGTAACTTGCGCCTGGGAAAACAAAGATTAATCATTTGACTGTAGTGCCCCACAAAATACAGCCAGGGGGAAAAGAATGTTGACATAATCTAACATTCTGTTCCAAAACACATGGATACCCCTACCTATGTATGGGCAAATCCCCCTCTCCCCCGACACAAGGGGGTTGTACTGATTGAATGATGACTATGTAATTGGATACCCTGCTTCAAAGAAGACACAGGTGCAACCACTTGATTTACAGTGGAGTCCTTCGCCTCATGAGAGGACGGTATACTCATGACAGAATGACGGTTACATCACCGGGTACCCTGCTCCGAAGAAGACGAAAATGAACCACCCCACGATGGACATGCCTCCGGCCATCTGGAAAACGATGCTCCACTGACCGGTCTTGTGGAGGATGACCCCAACGATGTAGCTGGCCAGGAATCCCTGCAGTCCAGCCAGCCCATTGGTGATGCCTACAACACACAAAAATGAAAGAAGGAAATAAGAATAATGAAGACACAACATCTAAAATATTGTTTTCCTTTGCCAACAGCAGCATAAACATCTGAAACTACCAGTGAACAGGTATTGAAAACGGTTTTTGTGACCACACAGCTCAAAATCCACAAAAAGTAGGCCAGAATAAATTTCTAGTACTTTTCTACATAGTCTAAAAGAATAATCTTAATGCCTTAAAATGAAACAGAACTTGTTGAAATTGGACCATCCTCACCCACTCAAAAAATGATTTGAATAAGAGAAAGTTAGGAAATGCAGTTTCATAGAAAAAGGAGGGGGAAGAAGGATTAGGGCCACTCAGGCATGCTGTGCAGCAGTATCAATGAAATCATGTTCTATTTCACAGTGAAAGCAGCACCTGTACAATGAATATGGTACAAAAATGCTAATATCTTAATTTCAGTTAATCTATAAATTTAAAGCAGCCAAATTTTGAAAATAGGTACAGAAAAGATTACTCTTCCAGGTAAGACAAAGTTTAAAGATTTGTGTAGGGCAACAACCCATATTACATACTATTGGTCTATTAAAGAGAACCCTACTCAGTGACTTTCTGTGAGTTTTGGGCTGGGAAGTCGCATCTTATCATGATGAAATCTGTGTGAGAGCATCCTATTGTAACTCCTTAGTGGATCCCTTAAAGGTATTAGCCCACATTTGTAAACCTGCAGCAATTGGTCTCATAGTTAGCATGGAGTTTGGGTATGATTGCAGTAACACCTGTGCAAAATTTTGTTCCAATTAGTCCATTTCTTTCATAAAAATAAATGAAAATGCACCGTATGCATGCGTATAAAAACGCTCGCTAGCTCCGGTCCACGCATGTACTACATGCATGCGATACATGCGTAAGTTAATGTGCGTAGCTAGCCCGCGCTCGTAATTAGGTGATACGCTATCAGCGTATCACCTATTGTGATTGTCAAAATCTCTCTTTATTTTTTTTTATTCTTCTTTCTTTCTGGACAATTTTGTGTCGTCAATATCTCAAGAATGACATTACGAAATAACATGACATTTTCAGTCAACATGTCTCATGACAAAATCTAGCCACAATAAGGTTTTCATGACAGTAACATATCTATGACGTCATCTAGGCGCCATTTTGTGATTTTAGGACCTTGTCACATGATCGATCATAACTTCATAACTAAATGTCATTTCTGTATCATTTTCGGTGGACATGAAGTTCAGGTCACGCTCTATCTTACTTTTTAACGCTAGTTACACAGGTCATCATTACGCACGCGTAAGCGCGCGTCAAAATTTTAAAAGGCTCAAAACGACTTCCCAATGGGAAATCTCGAAGTTTCAGACAATTTTAAGCGTTTCAAACATTTTCTCGCGTGCGCGTCCGTCCGCGCAATTTCGCGCGCAGAGCCCGTAAGCAACATGAAAATGCAATTTTTTTGGCTGATTTAGATTCCTGATACTTTGAGTAACAATATCCATTGATTTCCGATCGATTTCGACCTATAACAAAGGAATGCACTGGCGTCAAAGTTGAAATTCCGCGTGCGCGTCTTTCTGCAAATATAGTGAAAAAACATGTCTTTGTTTATTTCGCCATAGCTCTTTAAATCGTCCGTTGACCCTATATTTCTATTGCATATTACAAAAGTATATGAATTGTAAATAACATTCCAAGTATCAATATTGCCAGGAAAACGCGATGACGTCATCATATTGTCATTTTAAATAAAAAAGTGGAATTGATTTTTTTGAGGTACTGTTTCTGACATTCATTTGCTCGTATCTCTGTTGTTTAAGCTCAATATTATCCCAAATTCAGATATATTGTACTTTGAACATTTGCCTCTCAAGTCCATGTGATGGTTTTGAAATATGATGACGTCATCATACTAGAAATTGTGATTAACGGTAAAGACTCAAAATCAGGCAAGTTTACGTGTTATGTCTATGGGAGGTGATTTTTTTTTAAACCATGCATTGACTTGACAACGTTTAAGCACATTTACCTCATCTGATTTTGCTCCATTTCCTCTGAAACATACGTATGTTGTAGCTGAGACAATAAGCTTTAGTAATCATGCATTTTATGTTTTCAAATCTCCTCATCAGGTTGATAATTTTGTAGTTTAAAACTGAAAATGAGAATGCAATCTGTACAGAACGATTCCCAATTTTTCTTTGCAACTGTATATTGATTGAATCCACGCTGCCACTTGTGAGAAGTTGAATAGCGCCATCACAAGTCAACACATTCACAATAGTATTTAGATTTACGTTTCGCACTCAATCTTCAGGACAGCCGTGTGGCATAATCGCTTAGCGCGCTGGGTGTTCATAACGCCTTACCGGAATGTGAGAAGTTCGACTCCCGCAGGACTTTTTTTTCCGTTCTTTATTTTTCTCTCCTTTTTTTTTTCGGCAGTTCAGCTTTACTCCGATGTCATTTATCATATTATTTCATCAAGTGTACGTAACCCTTGAACACGGCTGCTCTATTTCCCTTGTTTTGTATTGGAGTTTGGAGATTGGGTTTGCTTCATTAATTTTGTCACACTTAATGTTGTAAATTGCCCCTTGTTACAGTGTCCCGCTTGCCACCTTTCGTTTGCTCTTTCCTTTTCTCTTCATTGGTTATTGTTATACTGTAACAGGATAGGTAGGAACATGTACGTTTAAATGACTTGCAGGAATGGGAGCTGAATTGATTAACTCTAGGCCAGGTGTATGGCGTCTCGCTCATCTCTTTGAAATTCCAGGTTGTTATTGTTTGACCCAATAACGGAGTTGTAGACAGGTTTTATGTTGCTATAGAGGTATCTTGTGCCACATGAATGGAAGGCATCACTGTTTAGTAGTAGTAATGAACTTTTTCATGTTGTAAATGGTATAAAGATTTAGGATATATATATATATATATATATATATATATATATACATATATACATATATATATAAAAATATTAAAGATACATTTCACATCCAATCTTCGGTACAGCCGTGTGGCTTTATAGTCGCTTATCGCGCTGCATGGTCATTATGCACTACCTTAGAACGAGATGTTCGAGACCCGCAGGACGCTATCATTTTTTTTTATCTCTCTCTTTCTTTGTTTTTCTTTTGGCAGTTCAGCTTTATTCCGGTCGATGTCATTTATCGTATTATCTTATCAATTATATTACCCCACGACACACAGTCACTCAAGTTCCTTTTTTTTTTTTGTCGGAGGCTGGAGGTTGGATTTGCTTCATTTATCATACGTATTGTTTAAATTGCCCTTGGTACAGTGCCCCGCTTGCCACCTTTCCTTTTCTCTTTCCTTTTCTCTACGTTTGTTCCTGTTACACTGTCACAAGACAGGTCGGAAAATAATTCACATAACTCAACTGGAGCAGGAATGGCAACTGAATGAATTAACTCTAGGCCAGGTGTATGGCGTCTCGCTCATCTCTTTGAAATTCCAGGTTGTTATTGTTTGACCCAATAACGGAGTTGTAGACAGGTTTTATGTTGCTATAGAGGTATCTTGTGCCACATGAATGGAAGGCATCACTGTTTAGTAGTAGTAATGAACTTTTTCATGTTGTAAATGGTATAAAGATTTAGGATATATATATATATATATATATATATATATATATATACATATATATATAAAAATATTAAAGATACATTTCACATCCAATCTTCGGTACAGCCGTGTGGCTTTATAGTCGCTTATCGCGCTGCATGGTCATTATGCACTACCTTAGAACGAGATGTTCGAGACCCGCAGGACGCTATCATTTTTTTCTCTCTCTCTCTTTCTTTGTTTTTCTTTTGGCAGTTCAGCTTTATTCCGATCGATGTCATTTATCGTATTATCTTATCAATTATATTACCCCACGACACACAGTCACTCAAGTTCCTTTTTTTTTTTTTTTGTCGGAGGCTGGAGGTTGGATTTGCTTCATTTATCATACGTATTGTTTAAATTGCCCTTGGTACAGTGCCCCGCTTGCCACCTTTCCTTTTCTCTTTCCTTTTCTCTACGTTTGTTCCTGTTACACTATCACAAGACAGGTCGGAAAATAATTCACATAACTCAACTGGAGCAGGAATGGCAACTGAATGAATTAACTCTAGGCCAGGTGTATGGCGTCTCGCTCATCTCTTTGAAATTCCAGGATGTTATTGTTTGACGCAATAACGGAGTTGTAGACAGGTTTTATGTTGCTATAGAGGTATCTTGTGCCACATGAGTTAGTCCATGGGCCAGGCCAGATATTGGTACCATCTGAGGTGGCAAAACCTTTTTGGTGTCATTTTGTTTGTCGGGCATAGATATGCTTATCAAGCTATGATAGCATTTCCAAATGAGTAGCTTAGTCATAGTAAATGAATTTTTAACCAATTTGGTCTCGTTGTTATATCCCTATACTTCTGAATCGAAACTAACCGCTATACAAAGAAGAGCAATGTCTTCTGTATGTTCCATAGAGCTGTAAAATGCAGCTCTATGGTATGTTCACAGGTGTTCTATTGTAAACGCGGTGCGCTTAGTCTTTACTCAAGGCAGCGAAGGGAATATCCAAAGGTTATGATGTCCACAGCGCTTAGTCTTTATTCTAGACGGCGAAGGGAATATCCAAAGCGTATGATACAGTGTATATCCTTCTATCTAAAAACAACAACAACAAAATCAATTCCCTCGTGAATTTTACCGTATCTTTCAATTATTTATCATTTTCCCGCGAAAACGCTACGGTGAAATCGCTGATACCACGCCAATGTCGCTTTATTTCCCTCCAACAATATAAGATAATGCAAAACAATGTACCGGTACACTACGATACATTATAATGAATGATATTGTAAATGAACAGAGTGATTTTTGTTTAAAACTGATGTATTTGTTGAAAGGGTAGTATAAAAACAGTATAGATAATCCCTTTTATGAGGAACTTTAGATATGATAACGGTACATTGGTTTAGATAAAGACTAAGCGCACCGCGTGGCAGCTGTGGACATCATAACCCTTTGGATATTCCCTTCGCTGCCTTGAATAAAGACTAAGCGCACCGCGTTTACAACAGAACACCTGTAGACATGCAGAAGGCAGTGCTCTTCTTTGTATAGCGGTTTAGTTTCGATTCAGAAGTATAGGGATATAAAAACGAGACCAAATTGGTTAAAAATTCATTTATTATGACTAAGCTACTCATTTATAAATGCTATCATAGCTTGATAAGCATATCTATGCCCGACAAACAAACTGACACCAAAAAGGTTGTGCCACCTCAGATGGTACCAACAACCCATTTTTCGGGTCTTGGCCCATGGACTAAGTAGAAGGCATCACTGTTTAGTAGTAGTAATGAACTTTTTCAGGTCCCTCCATGTCAATTATAGTGTGGTTTAAAGGGGTTGTGTGTCTATCTGCCAAAGAAAAGGAAAAACTTATTTTCGTCATGGCTGTTTCTCTATACGTAGCCGTAGGTAATGAGTGTTGTTGGTATCTGAGCAGTGAAGAACAGAGCATCAGGCTAAAATCCCCCTTAGTTATACGCGCTAAGCGTTCAATTTGATATATCTTTCTTTATGTAGTCAATCCCTGCTAATGGAGTTACAGAATTATGTTATGACACGTTTCATTAAAAGTTTGTAAAGGAAAGTTTATGGACAAGGCAAGCAATTGTACATGAATAATACCTACCATTGATTTCAGAGGGAAATTATGGTATGCCTAAATGTAAGGGTATCATTGCTTTGGAATTGCTGAGATAATATGCTTGGCACGGGGGCTTCCCCTTCTAATAACTGATCCCTTTGAAGATGTGTCGGTCACGGGTGACCGTCATGATTCATCTTTCACGTAGAAGCTTACGTTCCACACTCTTGGTTCGAGAAGACTTACCATCATACTTCAAATTGTTATAAAGGTAAAGATTCAAAATCAGACAAGTTTACGTGTTATGTCTATGGGAGGTGATTTTTTTTTTAATGTGCATTGACTTGACAATGTTTAAGCACCTTTATCTCAGCTGATTTTGCTCCATTTCCTCTGTAACTTAAGTATGTGGTAACTGAGAGAATAAGCTGCAGTAATCATGCATTTTATTCTTTGAAATCTCCTCATCAGTTTGACCATTTTGCAGTTTAAAACTGAAAATGAGAATGGAATGTGGACAAAACGATTCCTGATTCATCTTTCACATACATAAGTTTACGTTCCTCATATTTTCTCGTCGAGACGTATGGCCGAGTGGTTAAAGGCGACGTCTCAGAGACGTGAGGTTGCACACGTGCGGGTTCGAACCCCACAAGATCACGAAACAAAATACTTAGCTACTTTACTTTTTTTTTTCTTCAATTTTGTATTACATATTCGTCCATGTAGAAATCACATTCGTATATAAACGCACCTATACACACGCACAGACACACACACACACACACACACACACACCATATCCCTCTTTGTGTTGGAGACCATATTGCTTCGACTGCTGCAAAATTTTGCAGACTGACTTTGTCAAACCGATCATAGTATGTAATGACGACGACGGAGGTGTTGTACTTTGAACAATTGTCTTTCAAGACCATGTCATTGTTTCGTACTTTGATGACGTCATCACACTGAAAATTGTGATTAAAGGCAAGGTATCAAAACCAGCCGATTATAGGTTTTATGTTTACGGCACGTATTTTTCCCAAGTTGCCAGAAATGGCATAGCGACATCAGTAGTTACAAGGCCGCATTTCCGTCTAGCAATGCAATACATGTTCACGCGGCCACGTTGGTTGAGTGGGCATTGACTTTTCTCCCTGTAATATCTATACATTTCTTTTTTGCCTTACCATTTCCGTGGATGTCCCGTGGAAGAGAGGTTAGAGAAACGGTTTTGCATGCACGCTCACTATAACTTCAATGTGCCTATATCACATTCTTTTCTTTGTCGATCACAGATGACCGACATCTGATGACCCCAAGCGTATCACCTAACTCGTCAGTCTGACGAGTTTCATATCTCGTTTGATTTTGGGTCGGGTTGACCCGGTTTGAAAATTGATTTTAAAACGATGATTTTCTCTCTTTTATCGAATGGTATAGACAAAGAGCAACAGGTGAGGTATGTTACTGTTATAACTTGTACTTGAAGTCATATTGGACCTGTTTTATGCAGTTTTGATTTTCATGGGTTTGCAAATGTGGGCTAGTACCTTTAACCTTAAAAGATGATTCTGCAACTCAAGAAGGTATCGTCATGAGGCTTCTTGACTTTTATTGTTTGAGTCTCACACAACTTTTGAGACGAAATTCGCAACATCTGAGCATATTGTTATGAAGTCATGTCCACCTTTTTTAACTGCATGTCACCCCAAAATGGACACAATTTTGTGATATTATGTACATTTCCGAAGGAAAACAGTGTTCTGTCTTGAAACTCATAAAAACCTTATTATTATTATTTATTATTATTATTATTATTATTTATTTATTTTTTTTTTTTACTATTAATCACTTTCATTGACTAATTTCATGCTAATTATGGTAGAAAAGTGGGGGGGGGGGGAGGGGAATCCCCCTCCAGTTTTACCATTTAGCCAAAAACAAAACAAAACAAAAACAAAAACAAAAACAAAAACCCGGCATGATTAGGGTTTATAACTTAGATTATGGTCAAAGTATGGAGAAGATATTAACCTGGGCCCTCTTACATAAAAAGTTGCTACGATAGCAACTCTTGTTGAAATGGCAAGTGCCATGGCAATTACCATAATGTACAAGAATACTGCTTCCTGGGCGGCATTTCATGAAGCATTTTGTCTGACAACTTGGTTGGGCAAATGTGCTCTCAGCCAATCAGATGCAACGATGTCAGTAGCTTATAACAGTTTCTCAGAAAGAAATAACTGACAAAATGCTTCATGAAATGCCCCCCAGATTGCTACCAGAAGCTACCATTCTAGCAAGAATTGCTATCCTAACAATCCATGTTCTATGAAATGAGATTCTTAATGCCCATCAAACGGCTGGACAAGTTCTGGCTATAAGCATTGAGACACAAAGGAAAAATGAGAGATCAGAGAGCAGTACGCGTGAATGGAAGGATCTATCTCACCCCTTTATGCCAGCAACCAAATTGAAATGGCATGAATGGCTACATTACGAAGTCATAACATGCACCTTTTTCAAAACTTACGAGTACAGATTCTACAAGACATTAAGCAGCATGGCTCCAGATTGTTATAAGCATTTTAATCTGCAGCACAACTGGCAGAGGAAACTGAAACAGAGTTGTCATTAAAGTTTACTGGGTGAAGCTGTCCTTCTCGATGTCTTCTTGTAATTGCTTTCCTTCAAGTGGGTTTTTCCAAGTTTCGGTAGCAGAGACAAGACCCACGGATTGTTGTTGTTGTTATTTTAATTTTAAGGCGTGTATCATCAGTGATGAATATTATTCAGTGGAGGTAGTCTTCTCACAAGGCTAATTATCATGTTAACTCCACCAGGTTAAAGCTGAATGTCACTTAAAACAGGCTTAGCAACTTGATGTGCTCTATCATTACGCTAGAAAAATAAATTTTTGTTGAATTCCCTTTATATTTTCTTTTATATTGTTGTCCACACATGATGTCATAACCTCTGGTAGTCTCCTCATCCAGTGGTTCCAACGCCAAAACTTTAAAAATTCATAACTTTTGCATCGATTGTCCGATTTTCCTCAAACTTTCACTGATGTGTTCTACTAATGTTGCTGCTTTTACTCAATCCACATTTCTCTTGGGGTTCTGGTTTCCTATAATGGTAATATTATTCCTCATGCTTTCTGAAAGAGGTATATCACGCACTCTTTCATTATGCCAGGAAAAGTGAAAATATGTTGAATGTTCTTTACATTTTTTATTTGCCTTATTCATATATGTGACATGACATAGTGTTCTAGTCTTCTCATCCAGCAATGGTTGCACCCACACTTTGAAAAAAAAGTACTTTTGAACCGATGGGCCAATTTTCCTCGAACTTTGCTGATATGTTCTGCTAAAATATTCCTGCACTTCATCAATGCACTTATAGCTATGGGGTCCTTTTCCTTAAAGGCTTAATTTACCATTTGCAGATGAAACAAAAACCCAGCATTAGTGCTTCAAAATAGTTCTAAAATGTGAGTCAGGGATAGAAACAACCACTATAAAAATTTGAAAGCATATAACTGATGTTAAGTGTTGTTAAATTTACAAAATGTGGACAATAGTTATAATAAGAATGTTTCCAGACTAAACCATCTACAGTTACGGTTTATTGAGAAAAACACTGATATACACTCCTTAATACAAATTAGGCTTTACTGAGAAAATTTTCTTATGGTATGGTATTTTGTGACACAACAGGCCTACACACATGCATCAAATGTGATATCTTGAACATTTTTGAAATCACTGCTCCCAAAGGTAAACAGGACCTTTAACTAACATGGAGCACACACAGAAGGGACTCACCGAACACAAGCCCTGCATGGTCTGGCGTAATGTCCTGGGGGTTGACACTGATGGAGCCGTTGCACATGGCCTGGGAGCCGACTATGACAACCATACAGGCCAGTGCCACGTGATAGCTGTGTGTAGTAGTCACCAGGAAGGAAGGGATGGCTATGCCCACGTAGGCTATTGTCTGTTGCCATGGAAACAGGAAAGTGGGAGGAGAATTTAATACTGGGTTCTCTGAACCTCATACATGAAAGGCAATGATAGAGGCTGAGCTGCTCTTACTCTGTTGTGGCATGGTGGCATCTTATTAACCAAATTCTTAAAACCAGCAATTCTTTTGAACCCCCTATTAAAGGGGATGGCTAGTAACTGATCAATGGGAATCAGTGGGAATGCTGGGGGATGATTGTTCTTATTCTTGTGGGATTTATTCAAGAGTACATTATATATCTATTGTTGTGTGAAAATTATTTGCTTCAGAACGGTCTGATATTCAAGTAATGTGCAGTTGAATGCCCCGTCACTGTACAGGCACGCTAGCCTGGAAGCATTACACTGCACATTACTTGAATATGAGACCATTCTGAAGCAAATAATTTTCACACAACAATAGATATATAATGAACTCTTAAATGAATCCCACAAGGATTGGAACAATCATCCCCCAGCATTCCCACTGATCAGTTACTAGCCATCCCCTTTAAGTACCAGTAAATATATCACATACTGCTACAGAGAATGTACAGATATACCGGGTGTCCCCAAAAAAGCGGAACGGTGGATTTTCAGTACCTTGCGGTCTAAAAGTTATATATCTTTTGACATCATTAGAAAGAGCATCTTCCGCAGAAGACTATGATACCAAAATCATTTAATTTGGTTCAGTACTTTTTATTCTACGCCAATTTCCAAAAATGCAGTCATTGTCAAATTTCGCCGGATTTTTGCGACTTATGAGATATTAATTTGAGTGCGACATGCGATCCATACGACGAATATTGTGTAAGCTTGGTGATCCATGTCAACAAACTATACAGCTTTCACATTGGGCACGGGCCAGGAAAAAACAGTGTGTGTGTGTGTGTGTGTGTTTGTGTGTGTGTGCACGCTCCCAATATGAAAGCGTTATCTTTTGTTGACATGGATCAACGAGCTTACACAATTCACCGTGTGGAACGCGTGTCGCACCCAAATTATTATCTCATAAGTTGCAAAAAATTAAAAATGACTGCATTTACAGAAATTGGCGTAGAATAAAAAGTGCTCAACAAAATTTAATGATTTTGGTATCATGGTCTTCTGCGGAAGATGCTCTTTTTAATGATGTCAAAAAATATATCACTTTTAGAACACAAGGTAATGAAAATCCACCGTTCCGCTTTTTTTGGGACACCCGGTATAATATAAATACAAAGGCAGCCCTACATGATGCCAAATTGATCAATATTATACATTGTACATACGTATTGACACACATCTGAATAGAATTTCACATTCAGATGTGTGTACACACACCTGACACACTAACAGAGATTTGTAATACTAAGTATTTAGCAGTACAACTGTGTATGTGATGAATTCAATGTGATTGTATGTGATTGTATATCAATGTATCAAATCAAACTATTCTTCAACTTAGTTACAAAAAGGATGGTATGTTTGCTAATTTCAATGACAAATTGGTGAGTATGCTCAAATACAAGCATGTCTAAAATATAGTTCAAGTGTACATGACACGTAGTGACTGGTTTATATATCTACTGAAAGGTATACCTACCACCACAACCTTCCTTGCCACTCCCACTCGAAAGCCTTTCTCAATCAACCAATCACCAAGCCAGCCGGACCCCACAGAAGCGATGAATGCCAACACCCATGGAAGGACATTAAACACCCAGCCCTGATACAGAGTGTAAATCAGAGCAAAGAATAAGGAGGTAAATTTCAAGGGCCACTTCTTGTAACTAAACCTGCTGGTAAACTTCAGTTGAATCGTTTTTGATGTCCTCACCATTATCAACCCGTTGAGGACGAGTCTCAAGTATACTCGGGCAAGTGTCTACAGGAAGTGAGTGTAGTGGCAATATCAGCCCGTCTTCAGTGGGTTAAGTAGCAATCTTCAGATTATTACTGTGTAAGGTATCTGGAGGGCACTTAGGATTATACTGTTACAAACATTCAATGTTGAAGATAATGATGTTTATTTTTTATTGCTGTGATGATACACAAGACCTCCCTAAATATTTAGCTTGACTTTGCAAAATATTCCTACATGGCATCCACAAAATGTAGGGAGTCTGCAGTGTCCAGTGGAAAGTAAGCAATGGGTCAAATTGAAGTGAGATTGATAGTCACTATTCTGCCATCAAAGCCTCAATCCTGATGGCTTGCAATTGAGGGCCACTTGTGTACTACAACCATCACGATTATGCAGCTATTCATCATACCTTTTTGCATATTCTGTGTTGGAAGACAGATATGAAATGCACTACCATTCTGACATATGTATCTATGTACTTCACGCATTCAAGGAAAGAGAGGCTATGATGGCTTATGACTATACATACATGAATTATGCCATGCATATCCTGATAGAAAGATTTTGAGAACTGGTACCTGTAAGATGATTTACATGTGGTTGAATTTGTGATCTAGAACCAAACTGACGAAATGAGATAGAAGTATCACTTTTAAAAAGAAAAATGAGCAATTTTCCAACTCGGATACAACTTAAAATGGATTTGTATATCAAGGGGCACTATCAATATCTATTGTGAATTTTGCCAATAGCAGTCGGCATGCGAGATTCAGGAAAATATAAACACTGTGAAATATACTACATACATACAGTAGTACATGATGTACATGACTTCATGTGTGAACTTACATTACAGGGAGAAGAATGAGTGCTGTGTGAAAAGTGAAAGACGTTCATGTCACTTACCTTTCCTTCTGGAAAACTTTCTGTGAAATAAGTTGGCAGCCATGACAGTGCAGTGAAGAAAACAAAATCTATACATTGATGTGATAACAGCATGCCCCTGGAAAACAGAAGACAGAAAGATAAAACAAGCAAAACCATAGACTTGGAACTGTTGATAATGTAGGAGTTAAAAAAATTAGTGGAAAAATGAGCAAAGAAAATGGGATTCCATCGGGATTCGAACTCGAGACCTCCAGATACTAGCCTGGTGCTCTAGTGACTGAGCTATAGAAAGCCCTAGTTCAGTGTTCGTCCCAGAAGCGCTTAATTCTCAATGCTCGAATGGTCAGAAGCTATAGCAGTGTGTTTGTGTGTGACACACATGCACACACTTTTAAAAACTGATTCAATGATCACTTCAGCATTAGGTATTCTTACTCTACTTTGCAGCTCAATACTCAAAATTGTGTGAGTAGCAGTCACAAAGTTAACGTGATTCAAATCTCACATTGGAGGAAGATTTTTTTTTGAATTCATTTATCACTCTTTTTTTTTTGTATGCAGCACACACACAGCCAAAGAATCTTGATTGGAATAGAATGTTACCGATGAATGTTTGCTTTGGTGCACATATTTAGTGACGGGCAATTCTATGTTACGAGGCCTGAATTAGGCTAGGCGTGGTTTTTTAATGTACCCTGGTGGCCAGCAAATGACAATCAATTCAGTAGAGTAAACACTACACTTTCCCCACGCTGTAGGGTCTTTGATGTTGCTATCCAGCGCAAGAACACAGTAAGTACCAGAGTTATGAAGATACTGATGCAGATATTGGGGCAAGCACAAAGTTTTGAACTATTTTTTTCCTTCATGTTTTCCCTACTACAAACCCTCAAAGTCAACTATGCAAAAGCCCAAAAATAATGACTGTTTAGTGTTGCACACACTTTCACTTTATTTCAGCAACTTTCCAACACTAGTATTTGAAGAAACCCCAATGCAATGCAACACCATCACTTGATCAAATCAAGTTTTAAGCATGCGAATCATAGATGCCATTAGTTTTGTTTAAATGATTGTGTTTTATTGGGCCCTTGACATACAAGTGATTTTCTTTATCATTTTTCTTTGTTTTACTTCCTTTTTGGGCAAGTAAAATTGATGTTTAGGCAAGCGCTGTGCAACAATGTGAAAATCTGCTTGCCCAACTGGGCAAGAGGTAAAAAAAAAGTTATACAGTTGGACCTCTATTATCTGGCCTCCCTTTATCCGGATCTCTCTATTATCCGGACGCAATCTCGCCGTGATTTTTTTATCTTTTTTTTAATAATTACGGGAGGAAACACACATGAATTACATATACTTGATACATTTCTTAATAATTATTTAGGTAAATCATCCCAAGAATTTATAAAAGAAAATGATTTCCGCTTGCAAACACGAACCTCTATTTTGGGGTCTGTTACTGAGTGTAACGATGAAAAGGTCGCAGTATACACATTACTATACATGTGGTACTACAGCGTACAATGGGCTACATCAGTACATGTGTATGTGTATGTACCATAGAGCTCTATTATATGGTATGTACATGTATAAAGCATTGAGTCTACCGTATCCGGCCAAATCCCTTATCCGGATGAGCCCCGGTCCCGACTTGTCCGGATACGAGAGGTTCAACTGTATAGCACCCTGCTAACTTGTTGTGGATTTGATCCTAGGACATCAAGAGGAAAAAGTCACAAATCTTATCCACTGAATCACATCAGCTTTTATACAACGTCCAAGTAGATCCTTGTAATTTGATTGGAGGATTGTTGGTGACGTGATATTAAATAAGTACTCCATTCAACGCGCCGTGCAATTTTGGTTCTATTTTTGCGTGCAACTTGGTTCGATTTTTTCGTTCTATTCCACAGTTCGAGAAATTGTACGGTACTGCGTGTACTGTGTGTTGCATATTGGGGATCGCATGCAGCTAGCGCAGGTACGTGTGCGGTACATGCATGCGCGTACGTATGCCTACGTAGTGCTAGTGTACGTGTATTAGCGCTAGTATAGCTGTGACCTGTATACTACACTGATTGCACAAGCCAGAAAGAGAATCGCAGTGGATCCACATGCAAGTATGGCTATATTTTTCATACATATATAGACTTCTAGGCCTACTTAGACCAAAAAGATCTACTTGGACGTTGTATAAATCAAATAGTGTATGGTCTTTACTCGTGCAATGGAACAAGATTTCGCACTCTGTGAAAGATGAGGCGCACTATTCAACTCGGCTTCGCCTCGTTGAATAGAGCGCCTCTATCTTTCACCTCGTGCGAAATCTCGTACCATTTCACTCGTGACCATTCACTATTTGTATACTAACTCACAATATGGCCGACCAGAAAAACTTTCAATTACACTGGTGTGGTAATCCCCCCTCAAGCTCATTTTGCCTCTGAGACAAAAGGTAAAATTAAGTACACAGTTACATTCAGACACTGCTGTCATATCTGCTTTGCAAGATTAGTTTCTTTTGGAAATAATAGCAATTTAAGTAACTGAAACCCACAATATTTATTTTATTTCACTTTTTTAATGCTTTTCGATAAAAAAAGAAGCTTACCAGAAAGGCACTTTTGACATTAATGTAAGGCAGGAGAATGGCTTGACTTGTTTCCCTGAAGATGACTTCTCTTCTGAGAGGGATCCGTTGCCGTTGGATACCAGTGGTTCCAGGTCGTCCCTCTGGTGCTCCATCCGCTTTGCGGCCGCTTCCCGCTGTCTGGAATGCTTGGAAAAGAGGCGCATGGCAACGGTCCAGAGGATACTGAGCGAACCGAAAAGGTAGAAGACGGAGTGCCAGCCATACTGCTCCAGGAGTATGGAACCCACAAACCCATTTACCAGTGTTCTGCAGGAACAAAAAAATAAAGTGATTTCTGAAATATTCCTGAAAATGAAATAATCTACTATGCATCCTATAAATGTCTACATTTAATGCATAAGAAAAGCTACACTCTTCGTAAATTATCTGCAAACAAAATGACGGATAAGAAGAGAGAGTGAATAAGAATATAGTAAATTTGGAATGATTATATGGTGGATATTATTGTGCGTTTGGTGCTTGACTTACTAGCGTAAAAACAAGAACATGTGAATATTTGTTTTGTCTTGTTTTGTTTTGTTTTGTTTTGTTTTGTTTTGTTTTGTTTTGTTTTTTTTTTTTTTGGGGGGGGGGGGAGCAGGGGAATTATTACAGTGTGCACAGATACACTGTCTCTGTCTCTCCCACACACATAACACACACAGACATTACACCATAGAAGCAGATCCTGCTCATTAGCAGATACATTGTAGCTACAGCTCTCAAGACTACAGGAGCTTCTTTGCTACTTGGATTTCAGTCATGGTAGCTTCGAAATATTGTGGTGTCTTGCACGTCAGCCTGAATGACATAATCATGGTGACATTCTGGGTATATTCTGGCATGGAGTAGAGGCTCATTTTAGAATGTATGCAGTCAACCAACATTTATCAATTCTACAAATGGGATATCTCTACTCCTGAATCGCAATAATCAAGACATGTTCTCATTCTTACCCAAATCCTGTGGCAGCAAATAAAGTTGCTATGGCATTTCCCTTTCTGGCGGCGGACACCTTTTCTCCGACTAAACTACTCATGGAAGGGTAATGCGGACCTTTTGCAACAAAGTGGGCCGGAAGGACAAGGTACAGGAAGAGGAAAGAGGGAGGAATAAAGGAATATTTATAGCTCGTCAGGTACAATGTACAATGAAAGAATGATTCAGAACAGCTAGGATGCCCTGTTAAGGCTAGCCTTTTGGCAAGGCCTCGTGGCTGAAAAAGAGACTAACTGCGAGAGAATGGGTGAACGCGAGATCGAGCCGCGAGGCCTTTTGAAACCTGACCTCAATTTCTTATCTTGAGCCTTGTTTCTCGCCGATTCTGCTACCAAAAAGGGTAGTGGTGAATCAGCGACCGCATTGCTCACCACGCCGTCGCATCTAATGAATACGCATAAGTATGCGTGTCAGCAGCTTGCTCATCCGTATCCAGCCTGCGTTGCCTGCCTGCGGTAGCTGCCGATCTGACTCATGATATGAATAATTCATATTCGCCTTTGTCGGGAGGCAGTAGGGAAAAAACCCCAGGTTTCAAAAGGCCTCCTGGATGCGCCACTCGATTTTGCGTTCACCTGTTTCTCGCAGTGCTCAGTGTGGCGAGTTAGTCTCAATCTTCAGCCACGAGGCCTTGTCAAAAGGCTAAGTTAAGGCCTGAGCTCCATCCTTCATAATATAACTGTTTGCACTGTTTGAGCTATGGGTAAAATTTTGCTCTATTCTATGACAAATGACCATTATCTTAGCTTTATCTGTAAAACTAAAATGATAAACTTCAAGATGGAAAATAAAATGTTGGTGGACTACAGGCAATAATTTCAAACTGAAATGAAATGAAAAGAAAAGAACACAGCTTAAAGTTTAATGTACTATAATTATGGTAGTAAAACTACTCCATGCAGTCAACAAACCTCTTTACATAACATTTGCATTTCACTGGACATTATAAAGCATGGGTGACTGAGAATTACACCTATTCTTAACAGCACATTTTTGTTATTGGTTTTCTTTGTTTGTTTTTTAAAAGAAATGAAGCATTCAGGAAGTTGACAATGCTTTTAGCAAATGGCTAATGTAGCTTTGTTACTGCATTAATATTCAAGATCTGACAGAAAAAGAAGAAGAAAAGAAAAAAACTAGAAATGTCGCTTTGGCGACTGGTATGCCTCCGCCATAATGCATGATTTTCCCAATAGGTCTAGATAGTACATGTGGACAATGTGTGATTACATTTTCACAAAATTGGCAAAATATTGAAATGACAAGTTTGTCACAAATGTGTTGAATGTTCACCTTCCTTGACCAAGGTTTAATTGGATGAATAGGAGAGCATGTATCTAGGGATTTAAGGACTTTAACTCGACTTTGACCCATTCATACATTTAGGCATTGAGTAATTTTCAAGGTACAGGTGTGGAGAAAAAGTGCAATTTCTGAATTGAATAGTAAATTGTTACCATTTTCATCTGGTCCTTGACCCTAAAATTCATAAGATAATCACTTTCAGGTAGAACATGCATAATATGTACTAAGTTTCAAGATAACTTGAGCTACTTCCGAGATATGGAGGAAAAAGTTAGTTCAGCACTTTCACTTGATCTTTGACCTTTTGACCTTTGAGGCAAAAAAAGAAAAAAAAAAACTTTCCAGAGAATTTCTATTAGGTTACACATGTATGCATACACCAAGTGTAAAAAAAAATAACCCTGCAGGCATTGCATTGATAGGAGGGAAATGTAAAATTTTCAAGTGTTGCACTTGACCTTTGACCCCTGACCTTTGACCCATGAACCCTACATTCTCTAGATAATCACTTCCAGTCAGTATATGTATATACTATGTTCCATGAAGATACCTTGAACAATTTTCCAAGGTATGGAGAAAAAAAAAGAAGTTTTAATATTTTTACTTGACCTTTTGACCTTTGACCTCATGACCCAAACTTTCACCAGAGAATCTTAATTGGGTAATACATGTATACACTAAGTTTCAAGAAAATATCTTCAGGCATTCAATAGATATGGTGGAAATAGTGAAATTTCATGTATTTGACCCTGACCTTTTGACCTTTGACCTTTGACCTCATGACCCAAACTTTCACCAGAGAATCTTAATTGGGTAATACATGTATACACTAAGTTTCAAGAAAATATCTTCAGGCATTCAATAGATATGGTGGAAATAGTGAAATTTTATGTATTTGACCTTGACCTTTTGACCTTTGACCTTGAGCATGTGCACCCAAAAGTTGATAGGCACAACTTCACCCCCTAATACACATACATGCCAAGTTTCATTAGGATACCTCAACAGGTTTTGATAGTTACCTTGTCCACAAAATTCATTACGAACGGACGGACGGACGGACGGACAACCCGAAAACATAATGCCTCCGGCACCACTTCGTGGCGGAGGCATAAAAAAGACATTGCTTTTCTTTCAGGTTCAGTTTAAGTGATCATGGAGACAATATACATCTGCAAAAGTACGACATCAACAAGAAATTTGCTTTGGAATGAAAAAGAAATAAGTGGAACGAAAAAGAAATATCTGGAATGAAAAAATAGGAAAAATATATGGGATGAAAATACATGTATGACAATACTCGGTGCAAGCTCTATAGTATCCAAGTTTTTAAGTTGTCCACATATCATTCATGGTTGAACTTTTACTTTGAACTGGACTTGGTCTTCAAGTTGCTTTAAAAATTAAATTTCACTCTATATACATGTCCATTATGACCATGAACGTGAATGACCCCAAAAGCCTGGATCTCTTTAGATTCGCACGATGAATGGCAAATGAAGAATTGAGTCAAAAGTTTTGTAGTTAAGACAGAATGAAAAACAAAAAAAAAAAAATTTAAAAATGGTGCACTGAATTTCCTGCTTTGAGGAAGAGCTTATGCCATGCTTTAAATGCATGATTATAGTCCCATACATTGCAGCAAACAGGTTAACTTGATATACACTCCATACTCACTCTGAGCTAAGCCTTGCAGGAGACGCACGATAATCATGAGTGCCAGGGCGCCCTCTTTTGACTCCACAAGGTAAGGCACAATGGGAGTTATCACGGTCAGGAGTGCCCAGAAGAGTGCACACACGGTGATTACGAGATCCCCACCCACACGGTCACTCAGACCCCCTCCTGGGATCTGGAGGACAGGGTAACCCCAGAAGAATGAACCCAGAACCAAACCCTGTAACATACATGGAAAAGGCAGAAACATCATTACCAGGATCATCACATTCAATGACTGGATACAACTGACTTATGGGTAGTTTTTAAGGACACAACTGTGCTTACACTGTATACCAGTCAGTAAAGTTGGCATTAAGAAAAATCAGATTCAGATCTAAATCCAAGCTTTGTATAATTTTTTTACAAGTAATATCATCATTACTATTACTATCACCATTACTATAGTATTGGTGTACGTTTTTCTATCACAACATTTTTCTCATGATTGTTGTAATTACAGTAAACTTCTGTTATAACAAAGTCCTCGGGACTGGCAGTTTTCTTTCATTGTATCGAAATTACGTTATAACCTCACAGATAAACAATAACAAACATAGAGTGGATAATGTTGTGGCCTGAATTTTTATTTTGTTGCAACTGGAATTTCATTATAACCATGATCGTTATAACGGGAGTGCACTGTATTATTCAAGTTTTCATGTCAAGCTACAAAACGCCCAGATGGTACCTCTTTTCAACTCCTTTAATATGATTTGTAAAATTAAACTTTACAATTTGTTTTCGAGAAGAGCTTTCAAACAATCGTCATTATGCTTTTCTCCTCTAAGTTGTAGTGTATTCACCAGTTGTGCTTTATCCCAGTTGAATTCATCAGCGAGAGAAACAGCTACAACTGACATGGCAGTTCGGCAAGAGTAGGCGAGGGTGGTCCCAACAAACAGCACAAGAGTCCATTGCTTGCGTTCCCTCCTGAAATGAGTAATATGCAAACACACAAGATATGATTTGATTATCCAATCAATACATAAATACCATGCATTTCTTCATTTATGTCACTTGTAATGTTGCAAACTTGCGAGTTGGATCATTATAATGCATAAAAAAAAAAAAATGACAATGTACACAGAGAAACAAACCAGGACAAGACAAGACTCGCATAGCTGACAAGCAGATGAAACAAGATGAACACTCAAAAACTCTGTTCAAGGATGCATACTATATAGTCTGTCTGGAAATGATGTTCCAATACTGTAAGATGTGAAAACACTTTAATTACATGAATCACAATGAAATAGACACTTTACAGGCTGTACATTCTGTGTAATGTACAGCTGTATGCATTAAAGCATTTTACATTGCATGCTCAGAGAATAGTGGACACTTGTTGACATGCCCATCATCTAAAGGACATTTTAATTATCAAAGAATATTTCTATCTCTCACAAAGTCAATATCAGTTGCTACCATATAAATAGGGTAATAATCCTTGTTTGCGACAAGACTAGGTGCCTATTCGCTACAGGGGCAGTTTTAATCACTGACAAAAACAGCTAGAAGTGAGCATACTCTTGCACCTGATTGGGCCTTTTCATCAATGACTGAAATGGCCCAAGCTGCCACAAATAATAGGCACCCTGGCCCTGTCGGCTGTCGCAAACAGGGCCCAGGGATCAGTAGTTTAAATTCTGCTATCAATTTCAATATACACTCTAGATCTACATCAATGGTATATTCTGGAAATTAAATTTGATTGCTTCTAGAAAGAATGTGAATTGTTTTGAGAATACTTTACATTTCTCATCTCCCAACAAGTCTGCTGAAGATGGAACAAACAACTCTCTCATATATATGCACTCACCTTAAAAACTAACATTCACAATATTAGCAACACTAATATCCCTTTATAGAATCTAGACATCTACTTCGGTTGTACTTGGATCAGTGTAGATAAGGATTTTACCCATTAATAGACTAAAGTTAGAAGGAAATAGTAGATGCTAGAACTATAAGAACATAAAATTAGAGCCTAACACGTTACACAGGTCACAGGGCCCAGGGTCTAGTAATTTAGTAGGGTCTCCCGTACTGTTTACTAGCGTCTAGATATCTATTCCTAGCACATTTTTCTTTCCTTTTAAGGAGAGTTAGCATCACACTTCAGCATGGAACTTTAAGACATGTGCCGTAGGCCTACACAGTACTGCACATGATAATGTGGCATGTGTTTGTTAGTATTTTAGTTCACTTACTCTGACCACTGTGATGAATGATTTGAAGATCTCTCCCCTGGCCGAGGCGATGAGCTGGCACTACCAGTACCACTACCAGATTTTTTCGTCATTTCAGCAAAAGGAAATCTGCCTACCTCTCTACGCTGACAGTTAGTAAGCCCCGACCCCTGGGTTACTTAGTAACGGGAATTTTTCTGCAAGTGTTATAAGGTGAGTTTGTTCCCGTGGGAAAACGCCGCGACTGTCGACGTGCTGCTGGGTGCAGGCTGAGGTAAAGGGCACGGGTCCCACGTCACACCTCCTGGATCCAACAGCAGCTACCACCACGCCACGCCGGCAGCTCCGGCGAGTATCTCATGGAGGTGTCGGTAGTAGGCCAGGCACGGTCTCAGATGATGCACTTCATACAGGTTCGCCTCTAATCGATCCAGATTAAGATCTCTTGTGTTTTTCCAACAGGCTTAATGTCATATTATCCAGAGACGAGCACACGCAGGGCAAGTCTAACGATTACGGTTATGAAAGTGAATGTGATTTATAAACATAGCAATTGCTACTGGGTAGCAATGCTGCTGTGACTTCTAACGTACCAGCTATATCGCTAGGTGGACCTGCCATAACAAGCCACAACTCTATACGATACACGTACGTACGTGTTACCATATCATACCATCGGCTGTGAAGTGCGTGCGTACGTGCATACTCGTCTCATGCATAGATATGCACGGAAAAAGCGCACACATTGCGCACGCACTATAGTGCGCTACTTCGGATCACGACCCCCCTCCCCGCCTCAAGTGTTTACCATGCAACAAGAAGGTTTTTGTAGATCCAACAAGGTTTTTATGCACACAATTTTCAACCCGCCTCGGGCCTTCGTCAGTGCAGTGTAATGACAGTAATGACAGTTTATTCTCATGTCACCCCATTAGAGTATTGGAGAACTCAATTTCAGCATATTGACATGAAACATACTTATACTTTGATGCAGTTAAACACTTTTACACTTTTACACGTATGTTACACTTAATCCAATATAAAACGTACTTACACTGTATTCGGAAACATATTTACACATGAAAACACATATTTACACAGGAAAAAAATTATGTATATCAAAGATCAATTTTTATAGCCTTAGATAAGAAATAATGTGAAATAATTTGGCATATAATACATCTACAGGAGAACCTAACAGTAAAACAGTGATGCGTAACAAGGCACCAGCAGTAACGGAAAATGAAAATTAACAATAATTGTACAATTGCGTACATTATATATACGACAAAGTAGTAAAAAAAAAAAACACCAATTGCTTGATAAGTCAAGCTTTTTTTTTTATTAATCACATGAGTAAACAAGATTAAAAGCGAAGCATAATGGTATTGCAATATTTAGCCAGATTTAAAAGTGTGCCTAAGTTGGTTGTGTTGAATAATTTTTACATTTTGAAAGTACAATGTATTTGGCCTTTTTGTGAAGTTACTGTCTAAATACAATTTTCTCTCCGTGGAAAGAGCCGGACAAACAAACAAATAATGAAATTCATCTCCTATTAGTTGTGACTGATAAAGCTTACATACTCTCTTGTTTCTTTCAACATTTTCATATCTCCCTGTAACTATAAGAAGACATAATTTTGCAGCGGAATCTACAAAAACGTATTCGATACTTTTTTAAGGAAGATCAGTAATACATTTTTCTAATTGAAGAGACTTAAGGATTCTGTAGTAAATACATTGAGGATTGTCATACATTGCAGAGTACCAAAGAGCAGAGCTGCCAAAGAGGTAGAAGTGCGCCAAGAGGGTCTACCAAGGAGGTGCTCTCGTATTTCCTTCAGAGCGGGTTGATAGATCTATCAACCCGCTCTGATTTCCTTGGGTCTACTCCGTAACACGTAAACAGGTGATGTAGTAACCCATGGAGCCAAATAGCGGCCATTTTAGGAAGCAAACCGCTGGATTATCGCGAGCGTATACAGTAATACGTGACATAATGTGTAAGAGTGAATTCTTCCTTCCTTTAATTTTCTCTATTTTATTTTTTTAAGCTTTATCAACAGTTTTTTATTTATAATCCTCTTTTTCAAAACAATTTTCTTGCTTAGGCTTGCAATTTTATGAAGTTTCTCGTATTATTTTCATTTTTTTTTGATAATTTGGTTGTGTCTGCTTTCTCATGCTATATCTGGGTGAAATATTTGGACAAATTTCTATCAAAAAAAGAAGAAAATCTTCATATCTCGGGGATTATGAGGAGGCAGGGACTTTCTTTATAGCTTTGTCAACAGTTTTCTATTCGATTCTCTTTTTCAATTCAGTTTTCCTGCTTAGGCTTGATAATCTTATAAAGTTTCTCGTATTATTTTCATATTTCGATAATTTGGTTGTGTATTGCGCACACACTAAAGTAAATTCATTTGTATGATTTTGCAGCCTTAAAGGGACTGCTCACGTGAACTGTCAGCGTCATTTTCTTTTTTTCATTTCATAATGATGTTGGTCATTAATTTGTGAGTGGTACCTTTTCATGTTTTTCAATATGATTTGCATTATTAAGGTTGTTGTATTTTTATTTTTTTTTTTCAGTGGGATTTGTAAACTAGTATAGCAACACAAGGGATGTAATTTTATCGTAAATAATCATGGTTGTTGCTTTAAAAGACTAATGTCAACACTTGTTAGCTGTATTTTATCATTCCTTTGATCTGATTTCATCATGAAGAAATTTGGTTTTTGTTCCATCAAACTGTGATGTCACATGTAACTTTCATTTCATATTCTGACTGATATGCTCTTGGATATCTGTGAATGCTTGTGTATATTGGATTTTTCAGTTGGTACTTGCTGATACATATTTTTCATCATGGTGGTGCGCTGGTGTCTTTCTGACTGATTGATATGCTCCTGTGAATGACAACCATTTGATTTCAGTTGGTGCTTGCAGATATTTTTCATCATGTTGAAAATAGCCAACCCGCGAACCATTAAAGAAATCACTCTCACTTCCTTCTTGAGCAAACTCCTGGAACAATGCATAAAACCACACCTCGAAAGACAGCTCGCAACACAGAACATACCGGACGAACTTCAGTTTGGATTTCGCAAGGGGTTCTCCTGTCAACTTACCTCTCTCTCCCTGGAACTCACCATCGAAATAAACAATGCCTCAAAGAAACCCACCTTCATCGCCTTCCTCGACGCAGAAAGAGCCTTTGACAAAGTGTGGCATAAGGGCCTTTTAGGAAAACTCAGAGCTGCCCACTTGGATAACAGCACGTACAATATCGTCCAAGACATGTATGAAGGTATAATGACAAGCAGAGTCTTCTGGCAAGAGAGAACCTCACCACGGCCCTTCCATATCACCCAGGGAGTACGACAAGGTGGAGTCCTCTCGCCCTCTTTCATTGATGATACCCTATTCACTATGACCTCATCAAAGAACTACGTAACAGAAACCTTGAATGCACCTTCCTGAACAGATATTCAGGGGTCATAATTTTGGCGGACGACGTAGCATTACTGAGCTCTCCTCCCAATGAACTTCAGGAGATGCTAAATGTTACACAGATGTATGTAGACAATTACAAGATCAACCCCTCAAAGAGCGCAATAGTGGTAATAAATGGGAAAAGATCAGACAGTCAAATGCAATGGACAATGAGTGGCGCTTTCATCGAACAGAAGACCTCCTATGAGCATCTTGGGATCATGAAATCTGGAACCCGGCTCGACCCAACAGACGCCATCATCGCAAAAGGGCTCAAAACCTTCTATGCCCTCTCTGGAGTCGGAGCCCACACTCTAGGCCTTATCCCCACACTATCCGCACACTTATGGAATACTTTCTGTCTCCCTCGCATGCTTTATGGAGTGATACCACCTAACAAAAAGCATGATTACCAAACTCGACCAGGCGCAAACACACCTCTTCAAGCGGATCATTGGTCTACTCCTGTTAGCTGCAGATTTATCTCCTCACCGGCCTACACCCAATCTCACGACGAATCGATCATGAAAAACTCCTGCTGCTTGGCCAAACCCTCAACCTAGACCGCACACGGTTTGAGCGGAGTACCTTTCTCCATGCAGTAAGCCGCAACACCCCACTCATCTCTACTCTGAAGACCACTCTGTCAAAATACAACCTTCCCAAGTTCAATGACCTCACGAACCATTTCATGCCATACCCCCAATGGAAACGCCTCATAATTAAGAAATATCATCTCTACAGCAACAAAAAAGGACCTCACAGAAAAAAAAATAATCTCAAACCCTCACTTGCATTTTGGACACACTGGACTCATAACAACCCAATGATACTCTACCCCTCAAACCCTCCATCCCATATCATCCGTCAGGCCCTGACAGCTAGAGCTCAACTCCTAACATCCACATACCTACTACAAACGAGACTCCTCAAGATAAAGAAGCAAGTGGACCCCACATGCCCCCTTTGCAAAGAGGAAGATGAGACCATTGTATACTTTGTTGCTACCTGCCATCACACCACTAAAATCCGCCAAGAATTTATCAAACAGAACAGAAAGTGCCTGATGGACTATCCCTCTCCTTCCAACGACTACTATATTGCACCCAGACTGCACTCCAGTTTACTTACGCCACACTCTTACCATATGACCCTAATCTCCCACAGTCTTTCAATGACAAAATCCTGCTATGTTCCCTTCACTTTATATTCAAACTCCATATTAACCGACTGAACATCAATCTTTCCAACTCTGCCCCCTGATATCACCTATCTAACAAGAAGGTGCCTAATCCTGAATACCTCTCTGCGATCCACGCTCGTCAATCTCCAAGGGAGGAGGGGAAGAGGAGGAAGGTTCATGCGCATCCGCTCATTGCGGCGGCCGGGGAGAATTCCGCCCAACCATCTGGGGTGTGCCTTTCTTTTATTGACTCGGTTCAAGTTAAAAGTTCTGCTTGAGTGATTTTGGATTGCGTAGACTCTCACGCAAGTCACCTGCTCTGATGCAATCAAATGAAAGCGACGTTATTGTGATGGCGCTATGCAGCTGATAATGCCACGCAAGATGAAATCGGTGTGTTGATTTCTCTCGTTTTTTCACCTTGTCTTGAATTGTTATCGCAAAGAGACTTGCATGTGATGTTGATTGAACTACCAGGAATTTTACTGAGTAAGTTATTTGAATAACCGACCAGTTGTTTACTTCTGAAATACATTTTGCCTGCCTGTGTGCCGTAGTGTTTGCTGTGTGCGGAATGGCGCCAGTAGTGAACGGGCCAGCCCCGGCCGCAGACGCAACCCTTGGAGGTCCTAAAGCTACGCAGCAGGACTCTACCGCAGCATCCAGAGGGTTAATACGTACGCATACCAATCACTGACTGACATACAGTGCCCATGAACTCCGTGAGTTACGAAATCCGCCATACAAATTGCCGAACAGAGCCTATTCAGTCATCAAAGAATGTGGTATTCTAAAGAAGCCCAGGGGACGACGAGCCGGTAAACACATCCACATAAAAAAACCAGTTAGAATAACCTCGTCACGCCAAACATCGATGGAAAGAGAAGAGAGACAAAGAAAGGTCACAAAGATTACAAAAGAAAGAACGAAAGTAGCATTGCCCATAGTGTACATGGTCAATGCACAGTCCTTGAAAAACAAATTCGATGAATTTAGTACGACAGTTCGAGACCAGAGCTTTGACCTACTTCAGTGAGCGAAACATGGTTCAATGATGACTATCCAGGGGGAGCTTTTGGAATTCGTGGCTATATTTTGTTCAAAAAGAACAGAATCGGAAAACGTGGTGGAGGTGTTGCCCTTTACGTAAAAAGCAATATGGAGCCAAGGCACATTGATCATGTTCACGTACCACCTGAACTTGAAATTGTTTGGGTGCAACTGCGCCCTCAACGCCTGCCTCGCTCTGTGTCCTCCATCATAGTAGCATCCGTCTACTCTCCGCCCAATAATGCAAATGAAGACTCGCTGATCCAGCACATTATTTGCTCCCTTGATGACATTTTGGCGAGACACCAAGATGCGGGAATCATCATATTGGGTGACGTCAACCGATTGGACTTGAAGCCGTTTGTCGATGGCCATAAGTTGAAGCAGGTAGTTGACAGGCCTACGAGGAAAGACGCCATACTCGACAAAATCGTCACCAATCTGCAAGGTCAATACTGTTCTGTACAACTGACCACTCCGATTGGCAACAGTGACTATACACAGGTGTTGTTTGGCAGCCCAAGGAGTACCACGTCCAGCACAACAATCGGACCTATCGCAAAACAGTTCGACCAATGAAGGAGTCAGACTTGCGACATTTTGGGAATTGGTTAGTCTACCATGATTGGTCATCTGTCACAAATGCTAGCGGAGTGAATGCAAAGTGTGGTAATTTCTACAAAGATCTCGATGATGATTTAAACAGTACCTCCCAAGCAGAGAATCCAAAATCCACTGCAAAGACAAACCCTGGATTACCCCGAGGATAAAGCAACTTATCAAGAGCAGACAAGTTGCTTTCCACACCAATAGCAAAGACTGGTCTCGTCTGAGAAAAAAAAAAATCCAGAGGGAAATCAAGGACGCAAAAGAAGACTGTTACAAGAATCGAATTCAAAGACTCAAGACACAGAATCCGAGCGCGTGGTACAGGTTTGTGAAAATCGCGACGACTAATTGTTCACCGATCAGTGAGATTCGTGTCCCTGGAATCGATGCAGGAGATAGCAAATCAATCGCCAATGCTATCAACAAGCATTTCATCGACATCTCAGCAGACACTCCAACACTTGCCAACCATGAGCTATTGACATTCAGGCCTTTTGATCCCTCTACAATTCCCCAAGTCCAGCCTTGGAATGTGCTCTCAGAACTGAAGAAAATAAAAGTTGGTAAAAGCTGGTGGCCCTGATGGAGTGCCTGCGAAGCTCATTCGTGAGTTTGCTGTTGAGTTGTCCTCGCCGCTTTGTGACATCAGTCAACACGTCCTTGCTGGAAGGAGAAGTTCCATCTCAGTGGAAGAGATCCATCGTTGTGCCAGTACCTAAAGAAACCCGGCCTACGATAGAGAGACTCCGGCCAGTAGCCTTGACGGATCACGTCGCCAAACTTGCGGAGTTGTTTGTCTACCGTGTTCTGCTTAACGACATTCGAGCACGTATCGACACGCAGCAGTTTGGAAGTAGATAAGGCATGTCCACTTACGACTCACTATCTAGTGCACCTCCTACATCAGCTATACAGTAATGCGGATAAACTGAAAACTACCTCCACCTTGGTAGGTACAGACTTCTCGAAAGCGTTCGACCTCATTAATCATAACATCGCAATAAAAGTTTAAAACTGCTCTCAAGACATTTCTTTTCAAACGTATATGAATGAGTTTGGTTTTGCATTTATGGTACATACATTGTACACTACATTTCCTCTTTCTATTTTCATCCCTCTCCCTTAAAGCGCATAGAGACACCACGGTATTGATATGCGCTATATAAGCACTGTGTTATATAATCATATATATATATATATATATATATATATATATAAACAAACTGTATGTCATGGGTGCCCGTCCATCACTCATCCCTTAGATTTGACGGAAGACAGCAGATGACCCGATACAATGGTGCCTTATCCGCACCACTGACTCCTTCTAGAGGTGTACCGCAAGGGACAAGACTCGAGCTGCTCGTCTTCCTCGCTATCATCAACGACGCTCTCGGGTCTACCCCGTCTGTCGGTTGGTGGAAATACGTCGACGACCTGACATTTGTTGAAAGCCGTCGTGTGAATGAGGAAAGTGCCATGCAAGGTGTCCTGAACGAGTTCCAAGATTGGTGTTCTGTTAATAGCCTCAGTGTGGACCCATCTAAGTGTAAAACAATGCGTATCTCATTTACACAAGAAGTGCCACCACCAGCACCATCGGAGTACAAGTTGAACGATGTTACTCTGGAAGAGGTCGAGGAGCTTAAGCTACTTGGTGTGATACTTCAGAGGGACTTCCGATGGCAGAGTCACATCCAAGACATCACCAAGACAGCCTCTCGAAAGTTCTACGTCATCCGCACGCTAAAACGTTTCCGTACGTGCTTCCACCGAGGATCTCATGACCATCTACACATGCTATGTTCGCCCCTTGCTGGAGTACTGTGTGCCTGTCTGGCATTCTTCCATCACCGCCCAGCAGAGTGCAGAACTTGAGCGAGTACAGAAAAGAGCACTCCGAATCATCCTGGGAGATAGATATTTGAACTATGATTCTGCTTTGCAACAAACCGGACTCACGACCATGTACCAACGACGGGAGGACATAATTATGCTTGAATTTTGCTCTGTCTCTCTTCAAACGCTTCAGAGACTGGTTTCCTGAAATGCAGAGCTCTAACAGACGCCTTAGGCGCAGTGACAGATTGAGGGAATATAGATGTAGAACTGAAAGACTGAAACACAGTGCAATGCCTTACTTTGTGAGAAGGATCAATGCACGATTGATGTGAATCAATAACAAAGGTTCTTATGATCATACCAGACATTTTATAACTGAGATGAATAAGTTTGAATATGGGTGCGGTCCGGCAAGGTAAACAGTTTAACGTTTTTGATTTTTTTTTAATAAGCACTGCACACAAAGTATTGCGGTGTACTCTTCCTCTCCATCTCTCTCTCTCTCCTCTCACCCCCGTCTCTTCCTCTTTCTCTCTCCTCCTCTCTCTTTCTTGCTTTCCCACACCCTCTCCCCTCCTCTCTTTCTGTACCGCCTGCAACATTGTGAGACTCTTTGATAGAGAATACTTAGAATACGTGGAAGATTTACAGCAATGCAATATTTTTGTTATGTTGAGAATGGCAATACTATTTTATTGGTAATGTTTTCTTTTCTTCTTTTTTTCACTTCCCCCGGAGCCACAATTTTCTTTTTGCTTAGTAATATTCTATGAATATTAGCTTTCTTGAAAAACATACAACCTTTCAACATTGCGCACCCATTTTTTCTTCTTTTTTGTTTCTCATTGGTATCTATTGAAAATTTATTATTATTTTTTTAATGTTGTTTTTAATTCCCGGAGATATATTATGAGAGTATACGAGAGTATACTATGTTCATTAGGCATATTTTATAATATCACACCACATCAGGTTATTTTATCATAATGAATTTATATTTTTTGTTGTACTCCCATCAATATTTGTAAACATTCACTACATTGTGCATTTGACTGTTTGTAAACATGTGATCAAAATGCAATTTAAGCGTGACGAATGTACAGTAATAATAATATGTCGTGTGGTGAGAGAATGAGAATTTGTACGTGTGTGTATGTGTTTATGTGTTTGTGTGTGTGAGAGTCACTGTGATGAAGAGATGATTGTGTGTACGCGTTTGTGAGTGTACCTGTGTTTGCGCGTGCGTGTAAGTGCGTGTATGTTTGTGAGAGAGAGGGAGGGGGAAGATGTGAATAGAATGTGAGGAAAGGAAGTAACTGCATGGGTCCCTTTTATTCAGATTATTCGTCACATACAGTGTGTTGAATGTGGTGAGTGTATGAATGATGTTGTAAATGATGTTAATTCTTATTTTTTCAATAGTGATGAATGACTTGAAAATTGTAGATACTTTCTTTTTTAATCAAATTTGTATTGTAGTAATATGTCTTTGTGAATAAATGTTGCAATTTAGCTTTTTGACTGCGAAAACATTTTATGTAATAAACCATACCATACCATACCATACCATACAATACCATACCACGTATAGAGCATATTAACGGAAATAAATATCTTAAAGGGACTGGCCAAAAAAGACTAACTTTCTGACAATAAAAATAGCTTAATTTCACTGAATTTTTGTAAGTTCTGCTTGAGTGATTTTGGATTGCGTAGACTGTCACACAGGCCACCAGCTCTGGTACAATAAAATGAAAGCGACGTATAAAGCTATCAAAGGGAATAAATATCTTAAAGCAACTGGTCACGCAAGACTAATTTTACGCAAAGTGTCGCGTTAATTTGGATTTACTAGTAGGACCTATGTAAAGTCGCGAGGGATCTGGCCTGATAATGCAGCCGTAAAGGGAAGGTAAACCCAAAGAGCAATGTGGATTGAGTGAAAGCAGCAACATTAGTAGAACACATCAATGAAAGTTTGAGGAAAATCGGACAATCGATGCAAAAGTTATGAATTTTTAAAGTTTTGGTGTTGGAACCGCTGGATGAGGAGACTACTAGAGGATATGACGTATGAGTGGACAACAATACAAAGAATATATAAAGGAAATTCAACAAAAAATCACTTTTCTAGAATCATGAAAGAGCAATGGACCAACCGCTTTCAGAAAGCAGGAGGAATAATTGCTACCCTTAACATATGTCAATATCAAGTTGATGGAATTCGCAATTTTCATGAAAAGTGGATTTTTGTAGAATTTTCTTTATATTTTCTTGGTTCTGTTGTCCACTCATACGTCATAACCTCTAGTAGTCTCCTCATCCAGCGGTTCCAACACCAAAACTTTAAAAATTCATAACTTTTGCATCGATTGTCCGATTTTCTTCAAACTTTCACTGATGTGTTCTACTAATGTTGCTGCTTTCACTCAATCCACATTGCTCTTGGGGTTTATCTTCCCTTTAAACCCGATGTTTGCTTGTTTTTGCACTCAGTATATTCGCTGTTCAGCTCTTTGATCGTTACCATGATACTGATAACAATAACACGTGTATCATGCATGGTCGTGTTTATCCAAGGTAGCCTCTTCACTGCCATTGTAATGACCGTAGGCATGTGTTAGGTAGCTGTATCATTTTTCATACATCAATCATCTACTCACTGGACTCATATTCGGCAAAGGGAATTACTTGGTCAAGCAATTCATTAATATCTATACGTGAACTTCACAAACGTCGACATATACAATACATAAACAGGTCTCTGAAATATATGATTATTGCGAAAGAAATTTAATGGTGCAAATACGAAGACAGCAATCTTTGACAGCTGTGTGCACTTCCACGCATTATAACAACGAACATTTTAGAGGTATGAAAATAATAAATTAAAACTAAACAATTCTTGGAATGTTAACTGTTGATTTCGTGTTATGACTAATCATGGTCTTGAATCAATCACGCCAAGCAAATAAATTTGTAAAGCAACGCATTTACAAGTATCTGTGTGCGCTTTACAAATGCATGTCGACATTATAATACGTGAATAAATCTCTGAAATACTTACAAACGAAAAAACTTTAATAGTACAAATACGGAGACAGCAGCCTTTAGCTGTATGGGCTTCCAAACATTAACAATAACCGGTGCAATATTCTGGAAGTATGAAAATAATACAAACTAAACGAATTATTGGCATTTTAACTGTTGTTTGTGTTATGACTGATCATGCAATCAAGCCAAGCAAATATATTTGTAAAGCAATCCATTTGTATCTGTGTGCGCTTCGCAAATGTAGTCGACGTATATTACATGAATAGATCTCTGAAATCTATATGGAAATACGATTATTACAAAAAAAAAAACTTTAATAATACAAATACGAAGACGGTAACCTTTAGCTGTGTGAGCTTACATACATCGACAATAAAAAGTGAAATATTCTAGAAGTATGAAAATTATACAAACTAAACAAATTATTGGAGTGTTAAGTGTTGATTTCGTGTTATGACTGATCATGCAATCCTAGATCAATCAAGCAAAGCAAATAAATTTGTAAAACAATCCATTTGTATCTATTCCACTTTACAAATGCATGTCGACGTATAATACGTGAATAAATCTCTGAAATACAATTTACAAACGAAAAAAAAAAAAACTTAAATGGTAAAAATACGAAGACAGCAACGTTTAGCTGTGTGAGCTTCCATTTATTAACAATAAACAGTGCAATATTCGAGAGGTATATGAAATTGTGTACGAACTAAATTATCACTGAAATAAGTGTTAATAGTTGTTATCGTAAAATTAGAATTAATTCATCTATCTTTCATAGACTAATTATGCAAAGCAATTAATTCGTCAATCAATATTTATCCCCTTGTATCTATGCGATTTTCACAAATGTATGTACAAAAGTGTAGACATACAGTATAATACATGACTAAATCTCTGAGCTTTTTTACTCACGAAAATGAAATAATGGTGCAAATAAGAAGACAGCAATCTTCCG